>NC_135982.1:14233393-14545666 GCF_053455715.1 Rhinoraja longicauda
AAATGCTAGGGAGGATGGTTAAAAGTAGCGCAGGTAGATGTAAGATGCCGCTGAAGGATATTGATAAAGAAATTGTCAATTAATAGAAAGTGGCGTTCGAGAAAACATCATGTGTAGGTCGGAACTGCAGACGCTGGTTTACACTGAACTGTTCACACTGCTTGCATCCTGTATCCCTGTCATTAGCACATCTTCCCCAGCCAACGATGGGCCAATATGGACTCCACCCTTCCTGAGGCCATCTGTTGCCCTGTGTGGATTTGACCTTCTCACTTAGGCTTGTGAAGCTTTGACATTTTCTATCATGCAGGCCAGTAAAATCTCCAAGGTCAACTATTGTCAAGATTAAGACAATAGAAACATAGAAAATAGGTGCAGGAGTAGGCCATTCGGCCCTTCGAGCCTGCACCGCCATTCAATATGATCATGGCTGATCATCCAACTCAGTATCCCGTACCTGCCTTCTCTCCATACCCCCTGATCCCTTTAGCCACAAGGGCCACATCTAACTCCCTCTTAAATATAGCCAATGAACTGGCCTCAACTACCTTCTGTGGCAGAGAATTCCACAGATTCACCACTCTCTGTGTGAAAAAAAATGTTCTCATCTCGGTCCTAAAAGACTTCCCCCTTATCCTTAAACTGTGACCCCTTGTTCTGGACTTCCCCAACATCGGGAACAATCTTCCTGCATCTAGCCTGTCCAACCCCTTAAGAATTTTGTAAGTTTCTAGATGTATGAACACTGAAAACTTTGGGAGACATAGAAAACATGGAAAAATAGGTGCAGGCCATTCGAGCCGCCATTCAATACGATCGTGGCTGATCATCCAAAATCAATACCCTGTTCCTGCTTTCTCCCGGGATGGGAGAGAGAATAAGGGATATTAGCCATTATAGAATTGACAGGTGGAACAAGTTGGATAAAATGTAAGCCCCATTCTGTTCCTTTCCATCAAAGTTGAGATGATTAATTGTACCCTGGTAATGATCATGGATCAAGAATTGTCCCAGTGGATTGGAATAGAACTGAAAATAGGTGTGACAATACATCACCCTCTCCAATGGCACAGAAATGTAAACATTGATGAACCCATCTAGCCAGGTTTATTTTCCTAAACCTCTGGTTCAGAAGGCAGAATAGTACTAGCTAAGCCAGATAAAAATATAAGTTCCTCAAATAAATAACTCTGGCCAAAGCTTTGTCCCCGGCGGTCAATTGAAATATTTTAACAGTTAGCACAAACACAAATCAGGTAACAGAAACTTACTGTGATCTCCCGTTTGGAGATAGCCCTATCTATAGCCCATTTTGAATGAACTTCTCTCATTCTCCTACAGCACAGAGAAGCCCCCCGACTGTGCTGGTCCATCCCTCTCCCACCTCGGTAACCGAGGGAGAAACGGTGGAGTTGCATTGCCAGGTCACAGGTCATCCGCAACCCCGGATCACATGGTACAGGTCAGCCGGGCCTCTGACCACCAACCACCAGGTAGGGAACGACCTCGGCTCTGTGTTTCTGGCCACTGGACCCGGTCTGGGCGAGTGTGAGTGACGGAGGCTGTGATTTTCTTGTTAAATCTTCAGGTTGACGGTCCCGTGCTGCGCATCCTTCAAGTGACTGCCGCTGATGCTGGCGATTACGTCTGCCGTGCCGAAAACGTCCTCGGAATGCAAGAGATCAAATTCTCCGTCTTGATCACCTCAATATGTGAGTTGCCTGTCATTCTCCAGAACCTTTGATTAGCACTAACTTTCGTTCTTTCTCTGTCTTTGCCCCACCTCACAGTTACACAGAGTATTGACCACAGCTGGGGTCAAATGTTTGTTCAACTGTGTATGTTACGAAACAAGATTTTCAAGGAGAGTCTGATAACCAGGGTATTATAGAAGGACGCCCATCTTATAGATCTGTAAATGTAATATTTAATGAGAGAAAATGTTTCCAATCAGTAGTCAAGAAATCAAATCTATTCCTGCTGCTTTTCTCATTTACATATCGCCCATTAAAGTGTTTTTCACCAAAAGTGGTCATTTCCTAATGAAACTGCGACCATCGAGAAATTGGCCCCAGAAAATAATATCTCAACATGTCCCGCGTGCAGGAGGCAATTGAAGTAGTGATTGGGAATTGTACAAATTATGCTTCTGATTCGGGATTACAGGAAGCATTTGATGTGGTTTCACATGCGAGTCTTCCGAAGATGGTTAGGGATCACGGAGCTAATGCAAATCAGCCATTCAGTATGCTAACAGACACAAAACGCTGGAGTAACTCAGCGGGCCAGGCAGCATCTCTGGAGAGGAGTGGGTGACGTATGGGGTTGAGACCCTTCATCAGACTGGGTTAGGGATAAGGGAAACGAGAGATATAGACGATGATAAAGAGAGATAAAGAAAATGCCCCATGGCTATAAAACATGATGATAAGGGTACTGTGCTGGAATCAAGACCTTGCAGTAAAGGTTGAGTTGCCGTTTGATCTTCACCCCTTCCTGTTCCTTACGTTGTTATGAAACAAACAAAACAGTTCATTTTAATCTCTGTCTCACTTCAACTTCCTACCATCCACAGCCCAAAGTAGACCCCCGACTGTGCTGGTCCATCCCTCTCCCACCTCGGTAACCGAGGGAGAAGCGGTGGAGTTGCACTGCCAGGTCACAGGTCAACCGCAACCCCGGATCACATGGTACAGGACAGATGGGCGTCTGACCACCAACCACCAGGTAGGGAACGACCTCTGCTCTGTGTTTCTGGCCACTGGACCCGGTCTGGGCGAGTGTGAGTGATGAAGGCTGTGATTTTCCTGTTGAATCTTTAGGTTGACGGTTCCGTGCTGCGCATCCTTCGCGTGAGTCCCGCTGACGTTGGCGATTACGTCTGCCGTGCCGACAACGCCCTCGGAATGCAAGAGATCCAATTCTCCGTCTTCATCACCACAATATGTATGTTACCTGTCTTTCTCTAAAACCATTGATTTGCATTAACTTTAATTCTTTCTCTGTCTGCGCCCCTCACAGTTCCACTGAGTTTTGATTGTAACTGGGGTGAAAAGTCTGCTCAACTTTATATATTAGTAAACAAGTTTTGGAAGTTTAGTTTAGTTTAGAGGTATAGCATGGACATGGGCCTTTGGCCCACCAAGTCGAAGCCAACAAGCGATCCCCGCACGTTAGCACTATCCTACACACACACACACACACACCAAGGATAATTTACAATATTACCAAGCCAATTAACCTACAATCCTGGATATCTTTGGTGTGTGGGAGGAAACTGGAGATCCCGGAGAAAATCCACGCAGGTCACAGGGAGAACATACGAACTCCGTAAAGAAAACACTCATGGTCAGAAACGAACCCGGGTCCTAGCGCTGTATGGCAGCAACTCTACCGCTGCGCCACCATGCTGTTCTCAAGTCAACCTTTTAAGAGAGTTTAATAACCAGAGTATTATGGAAGGAAGAACCCCATCCTATAGATCTGTAACGTTAATGTTTAAGGAGAGAAAATGTTTCAGATCAGTGATCAAGAACCTTTGCTGCCTCTGTTTAAATTTACAAACCACACATTAAAGCGTTTTAATCAGGTTAGATGACACAAATCATCATTTCCCAGTGACACTGCCACCATCGTGAAATTGGCCCCAGAAAATAATATCTCAACATGTGTTACTTCCCTTTTGTCCCCTGATCGGGCAGTAGGTAATTGAACTATTGAGTGAGAACTGTTCAAAAACAACAAAGACTGGGTCAAGTAATAGTTGAGGGACAGTGTAGTTTGATTCCCCACTTGGCTCCAAAACATTTGTTTGATTCATCACATCTTCACAGCTACACAATCCTTGGTTCCATTTAAAGAAATCAATTTAAAGCAGAAGTATCCAGCAAGAGGCGGAGAGTGCAAATCTCCAGCACTTGCCCCATGGCTATAAAACATGATTACCCGGACATTGTTCTGGAATCAAGAGCTTGCAGTAAAGGTTGAGGTGCCGTTTGTTCTTCTATTCCAGTTCATCATGTTTTATAACAAACAAAATGGTTCATTTTATTCTCTGTCTCACTTCCACTTCCTACCATCCACAGCCCAAAGTAGACCCCCGACTGTGCTGGTCCATCCCTCTCCCACCTCGGTAACCGAAGGAGAAACGGTGGAGTTGCACTGCCAGGTCACAGGTCAACCGCAACCCCGGATCACATGGTACAGGACAGCTGAGCCTCTGACCACCAACCACCAGGTAGGGAACGACCTCTGCTCTGTGTTTCTGGCCACTGGACCCGGTCTGGGCGAGTGTGAATGACGGATGCTGTGATTTTCCTGTTGAATCTTCAGGTTGATGGTTCCGTGCTGCGCATCCTTCGTGTGACTTCTGCTGACGTTGGCGATTTCATCTGCCGTGCTGAAAACGTCCTCGGAATGCAAGAGATCAGATTCTCCGTCTTGATCACCTCAATATGTATGTTGCCGGTCATTTTCTAAAACCGTTGAGTTGCATTAACTTTCATTCTTTCTCTGTCTGCGCCCCTCACTGTTACAAAGTGTTTTGATTGTAATGGGGTCAAAAGTTTGTCCATTTTTATATATTAGTGAACAAGTTTTAAAAGTCTAGTTTAGTTTAATTTAGCGAGACAGCGTGGAAACAGGCCCTTCTGCCCACCAAGTCCGTGCCGACAAGCAATCCCCGCATACTAGCACTATCCTACACACACACACTAGGGACAATTTACAATTTTACCAAAGCCAATTAACTTACAAACCTGTATGTCTTTAGTGTGTGGGAAGAAACCAGAGACCCTGAAGAAACCCCTCGCAGGTCACTGGGAGAATGTACAAACTCTGTACAGACAACCCCCGTGGTCAGGATCAAACCCGGGTCTCTGGCGCTGTAAGGCAGCAACTCTACCGCTGCATCACCATACTGCCCTCAAGTCTTTTAAGAGAGTTTAATAACCAGAGTAATATGGAAGGAAGAACCACATCCTATAGATCTGTAAAGTTAATGTTAAAGGAGAGAAAATGTTTCAGATCAGTGATCAAGAAATGGGATCCATTGCTGCCTCTGTTTTCATTTAGAAACCACACATTAAAGCGTTTTAATCAGGTTAGATGGCACGAATCATCATTTCCCAGTGACACTGCAACCATCGTGAAATTGGCCCCAGAAAATAATATCTCAACATGTGCTACTTCCCTTTTGTCCCCTGATCGGGCAGTAGGTAATTGAACTATTGAGTGAGAACTGTTCAAATACAACAAAGACTGGGTAAAGTGTCATTTGAGGGACAGTGTAGTTTGATTCCCCACTTGGCTCCAAAACATTTGTTTGATTCATCACATCTTCACAGCTACTCAATCCTTGGTTCCATTTAAAGAAATCAGTTTAAAGCAGAAGTAACCAGCAAGAGGCGGAGAGTGCAAATATCCACCACTTGCCCCATGGCTATAAAACATGATTACCCGGGTATTGTGCTGGAATCAAGAGCTTGCAGTAAAGGTTGAGGGGCGATTTGATCTTCTCCTCTTCCTCTTCCTTATGTTGTTAGGCTTGTATACACTGGAATTTAGAAGGATGAGAGGAGATCTTATCGAAACGTATAAGATTATATCTTGCTATTGAGGGCGTGCAGCGTAGGTTTACTAGGTTAATTCCCGGAATGGCGGGACTATCATATGTTGAAAGACTGGAGCGACTAGGCTTGTATACACTGAAATTTAGAAGGATGAAAGGAGATCTTATCGAAACGTATAAGATTATTAAGGGGTTGGACACGTTAGAGGCAGGAAACATGTTCCCAATGTTGGGGGAGTCCAGAACAAGGGGCCACAGTTTAAGAATAAGGGGTAGGCCATTTAGAACTGAGATGAGGAAAAACTTTTTCAGTCAGAGAGTTGTGAATCTGTGGAATTCTCTGCCTCAGAAGGCAGTGGAGGCCAATTCTCTGAATGCATTCAAGAGAGAGCTGGATAGAGCTCTTAAGGATAACGGAGTCAGGGGGTATGGGGAGAAGGCAGGAACGGGGTACTGATTGAGAATGATCAGCCATGATCACATTGAATGGCGTTGATTGCTCGAAGGGCCGAATGGCCTCTTCCTGCACCTATTGTCTATTGTATAGCAAACAAAATGGTTTATTTTAATCTCTGTCTCACTTCCACTTCCTACCATCCACAGCCCAAAGTAGACCCCCGACTGTGCTGGTCCATCCCTCTCCCACCTCGGTAACCGAGGGAGAAACGGTGGAGTTGCACTGCCAGGTCACAGGTCAACCGCAACCCCGGATCACATGGTACAGGTCAGCCGGGCCTCTGACCACCAACCACCAGGTAGGGAACGACCTCTGCTCTGTGTTTCTGGCCACTGGACGCGGTCTGGGCGAGTGTGAGTGATGAAGACTGTGGTTTTCCTGTTGAATCTTCAGGTTGATGGTTCCGTGCTGCGCATCCTTCGTGTGACTTCTGCTGACGTTGGCGATTTCATCTGCCGTGCCGAAAACGTCCTCGGAATGCAAGAGATCAGATTCTCCGTCTTGATCACCTCAATATGTATGTTCCCGGTCATTTTCTAAAACCGTTGAGTTGCATTAACTTTCATTCTTTCTCTGTCTGTGTCCCTCACTGTTACAAAGTGTTTTGATTGTAATGGGGTCAAAAGTTTGTTCATTTTTATATATTAGTGAACAAGTTTTAAAAGTCTAGTTTAGTTTAATTTAGCGAGACAGCGTGGAAACAGGCCCTTCTGCCCACCAAGTCCGTGCCGACAAGCAATCCCCGCATACTAGCACTACCCTACACACATACTAGGGACAATTTGCAATTTTACCAAAGCCAATTAACTTACAAACCTGTATGTCTTTAGTGTGTGGGAAGAAACCAGAGACCCTGAAGAAACCCCTCGCAGGTCACTGGGAGAATGTACAAACTCTGTACAGACAACCCCCGTGGTCAGGATCAAACTCGGGTCTCTGGCGCTGAAAGGCAGCAACTCTGCCGCTGCATCACCATACTGCCCTCAAGTCTTTTAAGAGAGTTTAATAACCAGAGTAATATGGAAGGAAGAACCACATCCTATAGATCTGTAAAGTTAATGTTAAAGGAGAGAAAATGTTTCAGATCAGTGATCAAGAAATGGGATCCATTGCTGCCTCTGTTTTCATTTAGAAACCGCACATTAAAGCGTTTTAATCAGGTTAGATGACACGAATCATCATTTCCCAGTGACACTGCCACCATCGTGAAATTGGCCCCAGAAAATAATATCTCAACATGTGCTACTTCCCTTTTGTCCCCTGATCGGGCAGTAGGTAATTGAACTATTGAGTGAGAACTGTTCAAATACAACAAAGACTGGGTAAAGTGTCATTTGAGGGACAGTGTAGTTTGATTCCCCACTTGGCTCCAAAACATTTGTTTGATTCATCACATCTTCACAGCTACTCAATCCTTGGTTCCATTTAAAGAAATCAGTTTAAAGCAGAAGTATCCAGCAAGAGGCGGAGAGTGCAAATCTCCAGCACTTGCCCCATGGCTATAAAACATGATTACCCGGGTATTGTGCTGTAATCAAGAGCTTGCAGTAAAGGTTGAGGGGCGATTTGATCTTCTCATCTTCCTCTTCCTTATGTTGTTAGGCTGTATACACTGGAATTTAAAAGGATGAGAGGAGATCTTATCGAAACGTATAAGATTATATCTTGTTATTGAGGGCGTGCAGCGTAAGTTTACTAGGTTAATTCCTGGAATGGCGGGACTATCATATGTTGAAAGACTGGAGCGACTAGGCTTGTATACACTGGAATTTAGAAGGATGAAAGGAGATCTTATCGAAACGTATAAGATTATTAAGGGGTTGGACACGTTAGAGGCAGGAAACATGTTCCCAATGTTGGGGGAGTCCAGAACAAAGGGCCACAGTTTAAGAATAAGGGGTAGGCCATTTAGAACTGAGATGAGGAAAAACTTTTTCAGTCAGAGAGTTGTGAATCTGTGGAATTCTCTGCCTCAGAAGGCAGTGGAGGCCAATTCTCTGAATGCATTCAAGAGAGAGCTGGATAGAGCTCTTAAGGATAGCGGAGTCAGGGGGTATGGGGAGAAGGCAGGAACGGGGTACTGATTGAGAATGATCAGCCATGATCACATTGAATGGCGTTGATTGCTCGAAGGGCCGAATGGCATCCTCCTGCACCTATTGTCTATTGTATAGCAAACAAAATGGTTCATTTTAATCTCTGTCTCACTTCCACTTCCTACCATCCACAGCCCAAAGTAGACCCCCGACTGTGCTGGTCCATCCCTCTCCCACCTCGGTAACCGAGGGAGAAACGGTGGAGTTGCACTGCCAGGTCACAGGTCAACCGCAACCCCGGATCACATGGTACAGGTCAGCCGGGCCTCTGACCACCAACCACCAGGTAGGGAACGACCTCTGCTCTGTGTTTCTGGCCACTGGACGCGGTCTGGGCGAGTGTGAGTGACGAAGACTGTGGTTTTCCTGTTGAATCTTCAGGTTGATGGTTCCGTGCTGCGCATCCTTCGTGTGACTTCTGCTGACGTTGGCGATTTCATCTGCCGTGCCAACAACGCCCTCGGAATGCAAGAGATCAGATTCTCTGTCTTGATCACCACAATATGTATGTTGCCTGTCATTCTCAAAAAACTTTGATTTGCATTAACTTGCATTCTTTCTCTATCTGTGCCCCTCACTGTTACAAAGTGTTTTGATTGTAATGTAGTCAAAGGTTTGTTCATTTTTATATATTAGTAAACAAGTTTTAGAAGTCTAGTTTAGTTTAATTTAGCGAGACAGCGTGGAAACAGGCCCTTCTTCCCACCAAGTCCGTGCCGACAAGCAATCCCCGCATACTAGCACTACCCTACACACACACACTAGGGACCATTTGCAATTTTACCGAAGCCAAATAACCTACAAACCTGTACGTTTTTGGTGTTTGGGAAGAAACCAGAGATCCTGAAGAAAACCCTTGCAGGTCACGGGGAGAATGTACAAACTCTGTACAGAAACCCCCGTGGTCAGGATCAAAACCGGGTCTCTGGCGCTGTAAGGCAGCAACTCTACCGCTGCGCCACCATGCTGCCCTCAAGTGTTTTAAGAGAGTTTAATAACCAGAGTAATATGGAAGGAAGAACCACATCCTATAGATCTGCAAAGTTAATGTTTAAGGAGAGAAAATGTTTCAGATCAGTGATCAAGAAATGGGATCCATTCTTGCCTCTGTTTTCATTTACAAACCACACATTAAAGTGTGTTTTTAATCAGGTTAGATGACACGAATCATAATTTCCCAGTGACACTGCCACCATCGTGAAATTGGCCCCAGAAAATAATATCTCAACATGTGCTACTTCCCTTTTGTCCCCTGATCGGGCAGTAGGTAATTGAACTATTGAGTGAGAACTGTTCAAATACAACGAAGACTGGGTAAAGTGTCATTTGAGGGACAGTGTACTTTGATTCCCCACTTGGCTCCAAAACATTTGTTTGATTCATCACATCTTCACAGCTACTCAATCCTTGGTTCCATTTAAAGAAATCGGTTTAAAGCAGAGGTAACCAGCAAGAGGCAGAGAGAGCAAATATCCAGCACTTGCCCCATGGCTATAAAACATGATTACCCGGGTATTGTGCTGGAATCAAGAGCTTGCAGTAAAGGTTGAGGGGCAATTTGATCTTCTCCACTTCCTCTTCCGTATGTTGTTGTATAACAAACAAAATGGTTCATTTAAATCTCTGTCTCACTTCCACTTCCTACCATCCACAGCCCAAAGTAGACCCCCGACTGTGCTGGTCCATCCCTCTCCCACCTCGGTAACCGAGGGAGAAACGGCGGAGTTGCACTGCCAGGTCACAGGTCAACCGCAACCCCGGATCACATGGTACAGGACAGATGGGCGTCTGACCACCAACCACCAGGTAGGGTACGACCTCTGATCTGTGTTTCTGGCCACTGGACCCGGTCTGGGCGAGTGTGAGTGACGGATGCTGTGATTTTCCTGTTGAATCTTCAGGTTGATGGTTCCGTGCTGCGCATCCTTCGTGTGACTTCTGCTGACGTTGGCGATTTCATCTGCCATGCTGAAAACGTCCTCGGAATGCAAGAGATCAGATTCTCCGTCTTGATCACCCCAATATGTATGTTGCCGGTCATTTTCTAAAACCGTTGAGTTGCATTAACTTTCATTCTTTCTCTATCTGTGCCCCTCACTGTTACAAAGTGTTTTGATTGTAATGTAGTCAAAAGTTTGTTCATTTTTATATATTAGTGAACAAGTTTTAGAAGTCTAATTTGTTCATCATAAATCACTCCATAAATCACTCCATTCTCCTCACCCGACTTGAAATCTCCCTTAACATCACCGGCACAGCCCTATCCTGGTTCAAATCTTACCTCTCTGACAGACACCAGTTCATCTCCATTAACAACTGTAAATCCCCCACCGCTCCCCTCCCCCAAGGTGTCCCCCAAGGCTCAGTCCTTGGCCCCCTCCTCTTCATCCTCTACCTGTTCCCCCTTGGTCAATTAAATCGCCGTCATGGTCTCAACTTCCACTGCTTCGCCGATGATATCCAGCTCCTCATCTCCACCAAGTCAATCTCCCCCACCACACACTCTACACTGATAAACTGCATCACTGAAATAAAATCTTGGCTTCAATCAAACTTCCTCAAACTCAATTGCAACAAATCTGAAATCATCATCATTGGTCCAAAAACGCTCACCAAATCCACCCAAAACTTCATCCTCAACATTGATGGTCTCCCAGTATCCACCTCCCCTCACATCCAGAATCTTGGAATCATCCTTGATCAAACCCTCTCCTTCGACAAACACATCAAACACATCACAAAGACAGCCTTCTTCCACCTCAAAAACATTGCCCGTCTCCGTCCATCCCTCTCCTCCACTGCTGCAGAAACCCTCATCCACGCCTTCATCACCTCCCGTCTGGACTACTGCAACAGCCTCCTCTATGGCGCACCCTCAAAAATCATCAGTAAACTTCAGTACATTCAAAACTCCGCTGCCCGTCTACTCACACACACCTCGATCCGTGACCATATCACCCCCGTCCTTTATAAACTCCACTGGCTCCCCATCCCCCAGAGAATCCAGTACAAAATCCTCCTCATAACCTACAAAGCCCTCCATAACCTGGCCCCATCCTACCTGACCGACCTCCTCCACAGGCACACTCCCACCTGCACCCTCCGCTCTGCCGCTGCCAATCTCCTATCCCCCCACATCCGGACCAAACTCAGATCCTGGGGGGACAGGGCTTTCTCCATCGCTGCTCCCACCCTATGGAACTCACTACCCCAAACCGTTAGAGACTCCTCCACACTCACCACATTCAAAACATCGCTGAAGTCTCACCTGTTCAGTACTGCCTTCAACCACTGAAGGTCACCTCACCTTCTGTCTCCTTTCTCTGTTCATTTATTTATTTACTTATTTATCTATTTATTCATTTCCCTATGTTCTCAAAATCTCTGTAAAGCATCTTTGAGTATATGAAAAGCGCTATATAAATAAAAAGCATTATTATTATTATTATTATTAATTTAGTTTAATTTAGCGAGACAGCGTGGAAACAGGCCCTTCTGCCCACCAAGTCCGTGCCGACAAGCAATCCCCGCATATTAGCACTATCCTACACACACACACTAGGGACAACTTGTAATTTTATCAAAGCCAAATAACCTACAAACCTGTATGTCTTTGGTGTGTGGGAAGAAACCAGAGATCCTGAAGAAAACCCTCGCAGGTCACTGGGAGAATGTACAAACTCTGTACAGACAACCCCCGTGGTCAGGATCAAAACCGGGTCTCTGGCGCTGTAAGGCAGCAACTCTACCGCTGCATCACCATACTGCCCTCAAGTCTTTTAAGAGAGTTTAATAACCAGAGTAATATGGAAGGAAGAACCACATCCTATAGATCTGTAAAGTTAATGTTAAAGGATAGAAAATGTTTCAGATCAGTGATCAAGAAATGAGATCCATTCCTGCCTCTGTTTTAATTTACAAACCACACATTAAAGGGTTTTTAATCAGGATAGATGACACGAATCATCATTTCCCAGTGACACTGCCACCATCGTGAAATTGGCCCCAGAAAATAATATCTCATCATGTGCTACTTCCCTTTTGTCCCCTGATCGGGCAGTAGGTAATTGAACTATTGAGTGAGAACTGTTCAAAAACAACAAAGACTGGGTAAAGTATTATTTGAGGGACAGTGTAGTTTGATTCCCCACTTGGCTCCAAAACATTTGTTTGATTCATCACATCTTCACAGCTACTCAATCCTTGGTTCCATTTAAAGAAATCGGTTTAAAGCAGAAGTATCCAGCAAGAGGCGGAGAGTGCAAATCTCCAGCCCCATGGCTATAAAACATGATTACCTGGGTATTGTTCTGGAATCAAGAGCTTGCAGTAAAGGTTGAGGTGCCGTTTGTTCTTCTATTCCAGTTCATCATGTTATATAACAAACAAAATGGTTTCTTTTAATCTCTGTCTCACTTCCACTTCCTACCATCCACAGCCCAAGGTAGACCCCCGACTGTGCTGGTCCATCCCTCTCCCACCTCGGTAACCGAGGGAGAAACGGTGGAGTTGCACTGCCAGGTCACAGGTCAACCGCAACCCCGGATCACATGGTACAGGTCAGCCGGGGCTCTGACCACCAACCACCAGGTAGGGAATGACCTCTGCTCTGAGTTTATGGCCACTGGACCCGGTCAGGGCGAGTGTGAGTGACGAAGACTGTGGTTTTCCTGTTGAATCTTCAGGTTGATGGTTCCGTGCTGCGCATCCTTCGTGTGACTTCTGCTGACGTTGGCGATTTCATCTGCCGTGCTGAAAACGTCCTCGGAATGCAAGAGATCAGATTCTCCGTCTTGATCACCACAATATGTATGTTCCCGGTCATTCTCTAAAACCTTTGATTTGCAATAACGTTTGTTCTTGCTGTGACTTCCTCTGGCAATAACACCAAGTTTTGACTACATCTGGGCTCAATACTATATGGTGGGGATCAAGTTTTCAGTCTTTCAAGAGAGTTTAATAGCCAGAGAGTAATATCGCAGGGAAAAGCCCGACCATATTCTCTGCCTAAATCATTACAACAGGTATGTTACCTGTCATTCTCCAAAATCTTCGCTTTGTTCTCACCCTTCCCCTCAGTTACACCATGATTTGACTACCGCTGGTCGTAATAGTTTTTGTCTTAAATGGCTGGCAAGTCTTTCAAGAGATATTTAACAACCGGAGAACATGATAGACGCAAAATGCTGGAGTAACTCAGCGGGACAGACGATAGTTCCGATCAGTTTAGTTTATTGTCACGAGTACTGCGGTACAGTGAAAAGCTTTTTGTCGCGTGCAGTTCAGTCAGCAGAAAGACAACACATGATTACAATCGATCCATTTACAGTGTATTGATACATGATAAGGGAATAACGTTTAGTGCAATTTAAGGCCAGCAAAGTCTGATCAAGGATAGTCCAAGGGTCACCAAAGAGGTAGATTGTAGTTCAGCACTGCTCTCTGGTTGTGGTAGGATGATTAAAGAAGGCCATAGTGTAGATCAGTTAAAATAATATTTAAGGAAATGTTTCAGATCAGTGGTCAAGAATTTGGATTTAGCTGTGCGTCTTTTCATTTGATAAATCACTGATTAAAGTAGTTTTATTGGGTTAGATCACACCAGTGATCATGTCCCAGTAAAATCTCACACATCAGGAAATTGGTCCCAATGTTTACTATTGATAATTCATCTCAGCACATCTACATTTTTCCAGCCAGTCAGCCTGCATCTGTGGAAGCTGGAGTGTGCGGCGGCCATCTTCTTTGTTGCATGCCATTTTAATCCCCCTCCCCATTCCTATATTGACCTGACTCCCATTCCCATTCCCACATCGACCAATCTACTCACCTTCACCTTCTCCATTGTCACAGGTAGCCAAATGTAAACTGGATGAACAGCACCTCGTATTCCACCTGGGCAGTCCACAAGCCAATGGCATGAATACTAAATTTTCCAACTTCATGCAATGTTCTTTTCTCTCTCCTTCTGATCTACCCAGGTTCTCACAGTTCCCCATCTGCCTTTATCATCACACATTATACTTTACTGAGTCTTCTATCCTCTCCCCCAACTGATTCCATGTGCCCAAAATCCTCCCCTCATGTTATTCCACCTATTGTCCTTCTTACCTATTTGATTTCAGCATCTGCAGCCTCTTGTATCTCCCCTTTCACTTTCTAGCCTGTCTCCACCATCCTCCCCGTCCCCATGATCTTGTTAACAGACTGAGCAAGTTTGAAGGGTTAATTGGCATACTTCTATGTAACTAAGAAAATTCATGCGGTACACTTTGCAGTTGCATGTCTCACTCTGGTCTCCACACTCCCACAGCAGGAAGTAGGCCCCCGACTGTGCTGGTCCATCCCTCTCCCACCTCGGTAACCGTGGGAGAAATGGTGGAGTTGCACTGCCAGGTCACAGGTCAACCGCAACCTCGGATCACATGGTACAGGACAGCCGGGCCTCTGACCACCAACCACCAGGTAGGGAACGACCTCTGCTCTGTGTTTCTGGCCACTGGATCCGGTCTGGGCGAGTGTGAGTGACGGAGGTTGTGATTTTATTGTTGAATCTTCAGGTTGACGGTTCCGTGCTGCGCATCCATCACGTGACCTCTGCTGACTCTGGCGATTACGTCTGCCGTGCCGAAAACGCCCTCGGAATGCAAGAGATCAAATTCTCCGTCTTGATCACAGCAATAACAACCCGTATGTAATGCGTCGATTTTATATGAGCATTTGATATGGATCAACTTTTACCCGATGTTTCCTGGCATGGCTATTAACGTTGTTCGAAAACAAGAAATTATTGTACTGCTTGAAAGGTAGTCTGTTACAAACTTTGGGGAAAGCAGAGGTGTGAGTGGTGCAGCTGGTAGAGCTGCTGCCTCACAGTTTCAGTGACCTGGGTTCAATCCTGACCTCAGCTACTGTCTGTGTGGAGTTTGCCCATACTCTCTTTGACCAAGTGACTTTCCTCCAGGTGCTCTTGTTTTGTCCCACATCACAGAAACCTGCAGGGTTGCAGGTTCATTGGCCACTGTAAATTGCCTCGAGCATGTAGGTGAGTGATAGAATCTGGAAGGAGATGATGGAAATGTGGGGAGAATAGAATTACACGTTCAATGGAAAAAAGCGGCCTCCCGTATTGTAAAGAAATCTGAAATGCATCGGACAAGTGAATGTTAGCAGCAGGGGAAATATTTTAGGACTTGTGTTTCCTAGCTTCCTCCAGCTTTGTTCTTTATTGAAGCTGTCAAACCCTCCAAACCTTTAGATAGATCCAAACTTAACTAAGCTATTTGAAAGCTACTAAAAGTGACATAAATAATTGGAAAAAAAAGTGAAATTATAATAAGTTATTCACGTAGAAACCATGTTTAAGTAATCAGAAACATGTCCCGAGTGTGCAGGTGATCACTGGTCACTGTGAACTCGGTGGGCTGAAGGGCCTATTTCCACACTGTATCTGTAAACTAAACTAAACTAAGGTAAACTAAACTAAAGAAAATACAAATAAGCTTGAGATGCTCATGGTCTTACCAGCCTATGTCAAGGGCAGGAGCAATGTGTATGCTGCCAGCAGGTTTGAGATACCTGTGTTTGGATGCACCTGCATTACCATCTCTAACCACAAGGGTGGAGGACGGCATTTTCTTTCAGCCCTGGTTTCCATGGGATTCGAGAAGGCCTTTGAAGTGTGCACGTGAATCCTTTGGCTTAGTTCCCGCAAATGGAGTTAGAGTCACACAGCACGGAAACATGTCCTTCAGCCTGATAACTGATAGCCTGATGGCTGTAGGGAAGAAGCTGTTCCTAAACCTGGACGTTACAGTTTTCAGGCTCCTGTACCTTCTTCCCGATGGCAGGGGTGAAATGAGTGTGTGGCCAGGGTGGTGTGGGTCTCTGATGATGCTGGCTGCCTATTTGAGGCAGCGACTCCTGTAAATCCCTTCGACGGTGGGGAGGTCAGAACCCGTGATGGACTGGGAGGTGTTCACAACTTTTTGCACTCTTCTTCGCTGCTGGGCATTCAAGTTGCCGAACCAAGTTCAGCGCCCAATAATGTCACGTGAACCGTTATATGTGTACTGGCACCTTTTTTGTCAACAAAAAGAGCACTGCCTAGAAGCATAAATGCAATTCTGTAAGATCTGGCTTCATGTCTCTACTTTTGACCTGCTTCTCCACTAAAATCCTCTTCTGCTCTCCGTTCTCGCCACAGAGCATGGGACCCCTCCCAAAGTGAGGGTCTACTCCTCTCCCAGCTCGGTCACAGATGGTGAAATGCTGGAGTTGCACTGCCAGGCGTCAGGGCAACCAGAGCCCAAAATCACATGGTCCAGGGCAGCTGGCCCTCTAACAACCAATCATCAGGTACGTCAAAATTGTGGGCGGCACGGTGGCGCAGCGGTAGAGTTGCTGCCTTACAGCGCCAGAGACCCGGCTTCAATCCTAACTACGACTGCTGTCTGTACGGAGTTTTGTACGTTCTCCCTGTGACCGCGTGGGTTTTCTCGAGTAGGGTGCTCTGGTTTCCTCGCACACTCCAAGGGCGTACAGGTTTGTAGGTTAATTGGCTTTGGTTTTTAAAAAATTGTAAATTGTCCCTGGTGTGTCGGATAGTGCTAGTGTACGGACTGATCGCTGGTGGGCGCAGACTCGGTGGGCCGAAGGGGCTGTGTCTGTGAGAATGAGAGCAAAAATGGTCTTTCCCTACAGGAGGCACCATTTTATGCAAACACTGTGGGCATGGGATTTGTAGTTTCAGTCATATTGTCGACGAAGAAGGGAGATTTTCCGAGAAAGATCCAGATGGGATTTACGTCTGACCCTCGGGCAATGAGACCAAGCGGTTATTGTGTGGCAGATACTGTTTAGAAGTAGAGGGGGATGGGAAGGGTGATTCATCTAATGTCAGCAGACTGTGGATGCCTGATCGACTGTGACGTTGTAAGGCTATAATCGTGTAAGAACACTTGTACTCCACCTAGCCACTGAATGAAGCAGGTGCCAGGTGAAATGCTGCCACTTGAGGCACCATTGAGTGTGGTATTGGGGGGAGTGGGGGCGAGTGAGCCAGCATCAGGCTGAGCGATAAGGTTGAGGCAAAGCCATGCCATTTCCTGCTTGTGACAACTGGCAGATGAATATGGTCGATGGTTTCTTTATTGTCACGTCTGCCAGGTACAGTGAAATTCATTTTTTGCATACAGTTCGGCAAGACTATACCCGTATATGAGCACAATCACCCCGGTCAGTACAGGAAGCACAGAACAGCCCGCTGAGTCCAAATGCAAAAGGCGCCATTTTGGTGTCATTTTACTGTCTCAGATGACCACAAAGGCCGTCACCTCTGATTTAGCACTTGGGGAACAATGGTCATCTTTGGATTGGAATTTGGTTGCTCTGCTTTGCAGTTAGATCTGCAATGCTGACTCCTGATTTGTTGCCCAAAACAGAGCAGAGGGGAATTGTTCTTTGGAGTTTAGAAGACTTGAGCGATGATCCTTTTCAAACATAAAAGAACCCAAGAGGTTTGACAGGTTTGAAGCTGAGATCTTTCCACTTGAAGGAGTGTCTTGAATAAAGTGAACGTGGTTATGAACCAAGGGGGCAACCACTTAAAACAAAGGTGCATGGGAACCTCTTCTCACAGAGGCTGGTGATTCTCTGGCATTCTCTAGTCCAGACAGTTGTGGAGGCTGAATTATAGATGGGACCTTTACAACATTCTTGAACTAACCGGGAATTCAGTCAATGGGTAGCTTGTGTAGAGCAGTGGTTGGGGCCAAAGTTGAACAACCATAATCATGATGAAGGGCAGGGCAGCCTTGAGGGACTGAGTGGCCTCCTCCTGCTCCTGTTTTCTCGTATCCTCGTTGTGAGCCACTCACAAGGTACCATCCAGAATTCAGTGGCCTTTAACTTTCTACCTCATATTTCCTGATCCTTCGATTTCATCTTACACTTATCATCATGAATGAATGAATGAATTCTTTATTGCCACATGTGACAAGTCACAGTGAAATTCTTTGTTTTGCATTCCCAAGGTATGCAAAGAGTCGCCACATAAAGGGCGCTGACAAAGTTACAAAGTATCCCACGCCAGGTCCTCTTTTGTTCTCCCCCCCCCCCCACGCCGGGTCTTCCTTCATCTCATATCACTTCCATCATATCAACTTTGGAAAAGGCTATTAGTTAGTTGAGGTCCTATTAAGATTCCTGATTCAAGTGACCAACTCCGAATATGACAAGTCTATTTAATAATCTCACTTCCCTTTAAATTTCATTGGGTTCATTCCGAGACTCATTTACATTTGCCTCTGAAGTGGTAACTAGTTATGAAAATACGAACTCAGGAGGGATCACAGGAACAGAGTTAGATCTTTCAGCCCTCAATCCAGCTGTGAGCCGCACACACTCTTCATTTGGGATGAATGTAAGAGAAGAAGAAACCATCATCTTTGTTCCTCTGGGTTTAGTTGAGTTTAGTTTAGAAATACAGAGTGGAAACAGGCCCATGGCCCACTGAGTCCGCGCCGACCAGTGATCCCCACACAATAACACTATTCCACACACACTAGGGACAATTTGCATTTATACCAAGCCAATTAACCTACAAACCTGTACTTCTTTGGAGTGTGGGAGGAAATGGAAGATCTCACAGAAAGGTCACGGGGAGAATGTACAAACTCCTTACAGACAGCACCTAACGGCAGCGGCTGACTAGCAGTCTGTCCGTCTTTTTTTTGTTGAGTGTCGGTGTTGGGATGATTTTTATATATTTTTTTTGGTTGTGTATGTGTGGGAGGGGGTGGTGGTGTGTGGGGGGTGGGGGTGGGTGTGGGTGGGTGGGTGGGTGTGGGGAACTTTTCTCTTCCTCACGGCGCGGGGTGCGGCTCGGCTGCGGGGCCTAACATCCCCCGGTGCAGCTCGGCCGCTGGACTTTACATCCCGGTGCGGCTGGCCGCTGGACTTACTTCGCCCGGTGCAGCTCGGCTGCGGGGCTTAACACCGCCCGGTGCAACTCGGCTGCGGGGCTTAACACCGTCCGGTGCAACTCGGCTGCGGGGCTTAACACCGTCCGGTGCAACTCGGCTGCGGGGCTTAACACCGTCCGGTGCAACTCGGCTGCGGGATTTAACACCGTCCGGTGCAACTCGGCTGCGGGATTTAACACCGTCCGGTGCAACTCGGCTGCGGGATTTAACACCGTCCGGTGCAACTCGGCTGCGGGATTTAACACCGTCCGGTGCGGCTCGGCTGCGGGACTTTTCACCGCTGGTGCGGCTCGGCTGCGGGACTTAGCTGCGCAAGGCTTGGTCGCGGGCCTTTCATCGCCCGGTTCGGCCGCGAGACGTTTCAGCGCCCGGTGCGGGGACTGTGCGGGTCGGTCGGGGACGAGCTGTCTGTCCGTGGGCGTGGGGAAGAGAGGGGAAGTTTTGTTGCCTCCATCACAGTGAGGGGGTGTTTGGAGTCACTGTGATGGACGTTTGTGTTGGGGTTATGTGTCTTGTGTTCTTTTTTTTTTCTATGACTGCTATGTAGTTTCGTTCAGTACTTCGGTACCGAACGACAAATAAAGCTCTGTTATACTGTTATACTGTTATGCAGTCGGGGTCGAACCCGGGTCTCCGGCGCTGTAAGGCAGCAACTCTACCGCTGAGCCACTGCGGCTCCTAGTGTGTGTGGAGCCATGGACCCGGTCTGGGCGAGTGTGTGTGACGGAGGCTGTGATTTTCCTGTTGAATCTTCAGGTTGATGGTCCCGTGCTGCGCATCCTTCGCCTGAGTCCCGCGGACGCTGGCGAGTACATCTGCCGCGCCAAAAACGTCCTGGGAATGCAGGAGGTCATGTTCTCCGTCTCGATTGCATCCACGGCACCAAGTACGTAAATTGCCATGCTTATCCCCTGTGTCTTGCCACGTCCTTTGATCTGAACGCATCCGTGCTCTTACCACTCACTGTCAGCGTGGCGTTTTGCGTCTGTTCGATAGTCAGATAATGGATCAAGGAAGGTTGAAATCTCACCTGGTCTGCCAGGCGACTGACCCATGGCTGACTTCACCTCCATTCTAATCGCCTTACATGATGCTATTAGCATTTAAAGACCCTTAACTTTGAAGTAAAGAGATTTACTTTGAGCAAAGAGATTTCCCTTCATGTTGGGTCCACTTGGTTCCACGGCCGTGACCTCTTGCTGTTGGATAGCTCTGATCATCGCAGTCCAGTGTTACAAAGGAGCCATGCACCCATTTGCGGCACCAGCTTTATTTTTCTACCATCACCAGTATGGTAGACAAGGACTTTGAAGGGTGTATTAATTCACCACTACCTCTGCTGCATTGGATGTAAATACCACTAACAATGATAAATGCCTATAGTGTGGGCCTCATACCTGTGGGCCTCAATATTTGCTTTTGTGGACACTTGAAAAGTGATTGCATTCCTGAAAGTTCTGTGAACCGTGAAGGAGCTCGCCGTGGTGGATGCTGATCAAACGTTACCCGGAGCTGGAGGGTCCAGAGCAAATGGTCACGGCCCTGGAACCAAGTGACCCAAAATGAAGAGAAGTCTCCTTGTTCAAAAAGTCGAGACCTAGTGAAACTCACACCCATAGTCATGTTCAAGCTCAGGATCTATAAATGCTGATAGAATCATGCAAGATGAGTATAGAATGCAGGTGGAGTTAAGACCAGCAATGATCAGGGCGACATAGTGGTGCAGCGGTAAAGTTGCTGCCTTACAGCACTAATAATAATAATAATAATAAGCATTTATTTTATATAGCGCCTTACCAGGAGCTCAAAGCGCTTTACAAAAACAATCATAACATAAAAACAAACAGACAAACTATCCTAACGGAGAAGCGGCGAATAAACAGCGCCAGCGTCCTCTCACGTCAGGGTCCGGCAGTAGACAACAAAGAACACAAGACACACAATTACAATTTTAACACAAACAGCCATCACAGTGATTGCTCTAGGCACACCCTCACTGTGATGGAAGGCAAAGAAAAGTCTTATCACTAGAGACCTAGGTTCAATCCGGACTATGGGTGCTGTCCGTACAGAGTTTGTACTTTCTCCCTGTGACCATGTGAGTTTCCTCCAGGTGCTCCAGTTTCCTTTCCCAGGTTTGTAGGTTAATTAGCTACTGTAAATTCTCCCTAGTGTGCAGGATAGAACTAGTGTACAGGTGATTGCTGGTCAGCGTGGACTTGGTGGGCCGAAGGGCCTGTTTCCGCACTTTATCTCTAAAGTATTCTAAACAACACAGGAAGTTCCTTCTCTGGGCCTGTATTCTGATTTGCAAACTTTTCGCTAGATTTCCATTCTGCCTAATTTAGAGTTTACAGGTGTCAAAAGACCACTGAACTGTTTGAGAGGGCCCTGAGAGGTCAGACTTAACAAAACACCGTTTGAAGAATAGTTGTTACTAACGAGCAAAGATACTAAAGGAGCAAGATAGATCACTCGACCCTAAAGGCCGTAGCACGTCATGCCGCCATTTTAGTAGGCAGAAACTAGCAGAAACATTTAAAAAGAAAAATAACAAAAATCTGTGAATTGATAGATGAGATATATTCTGCATTTTAATGGTATCATCACACATACTGTTCCCCAAAAACACTAATTACACTGCGGGAGGCATAGCGAACGGCGGGTTTTGCCTACTAAAATGGCTCCTTTGCATACTACACTTCAGTATATGCGACTTCAACGGAGTGGTCCACCTTGTTCCTCTAGTATCTTTGCTAACGAGCCCTTTGTTGCTGCCTCTTTCGTTCAATGCCAGTCAGTTCAACCGATGATGGTGCCCAGATTTTGATGTGCTTCACTAATGCATCTTCTGATCTCCACTCCACAGCAAATGAAGGCATGCCAATAGTGAGAGTGCAGCCCACGCCCACCTCAGTAACAGAGGGAGATATGCTGGAGTTACATTGCCAGATCACAGGACATCCTCAACCCTTCTTCAGATGGTACAAGTTGAGTGGAACCCTCACCGAGCGACACGAGGTGTGTTATGGCAACAACATAGACAATATTTACTGGGATTGTTAGCAGATATTTAAACGGCTAGAACATCCAACTCATCTTTCACCGGCTGCTTACCACACTGAAGCAGCTTTAGAGCCAACCCACTCTCACAGTGGTCTTATGGAGGGAGTTCCATGAATTGGTCCCAGGCACGATGGAGATCCAGTGATGTATTTCCAAGTCGAGATGTATGTGCCTAGGTGGGAGAGCCATGGGTGGTGGTGCTCCTATGAGCCAACTACCCTTTGAATGTTTGGCACAAGGAGTCATCGGCTTGGGAGCTGCGTTTCAGAGCAGCCGAAATGTGTGATATTGCACAGCATTGGGTGGGGAGGATGAACACTTAGAGAGGTGGATATGTAACCAGTCAAGTGGATGGCCACTCCGGCAAGACATTGAGCTTCTTGGGAGTTATCGACCTGCATTCATGCCGGCAAGTGGCGACTGTCATACGAGGAAAGATTGGAAAGATTGGAAAGACTGGGCTTGTATTCACTGGAGTTTAGAAGGATGAGAGGGGATCTTATAGAGACGTATCAAATTATAAAAGGACTAGACAAGCTAGATGCAAGAAAAACGTTCCCAATGTTGGGGGAGTCCAGAACCAGGGGACGCAGTCTTAAGAATAAAGGGGAAGCCATTTAAAACTGAGGTGAGAAGAAACTTGTTCACCCAGAGAGTTGTGAGTTTGTGGAATTCTCTGCCACAGAAGGCAGTGGAGGCCAATTCACTGGATAAATTTAAAAGAGAGTTAGATGGAGCTCTCGGGGCTAGTGGAATCAAGGGATATGGGGAGAAGGCAGGCACAGGTTACTGATTGTAGATGATCAGCCATGATCACAATAAATGGCGGTGCTGGCTCGAAGGGCCAAATGGCCTCCTCCTGCACCTATTTTCTATGTTTCAGGCTGCTTATTGGTGCCTTGTAGATGGCACAAAGGCTTGCTAGGGGTTGAAACCTCTAACCACAAGATACCCACCCTCCCACCTGCTGTTGTAGACACAATGTTTATGTAGCTGGTCAATGGCGAGCCCAAGACCCAGTGATGGTGATACCATTGTGCGCCATGAGTATTTGATTAGATTCTCTCCAGCTGGAGATAGTTATTGCCTGGCATTTCTGTAACAGGGATGTTGAGTTGCCACTTCTCAGCCCTTGCCTTGGTCAAATTTACCTTGGTCTTCCAGCCTACAGATGTTACATGCCCAACAACAGCATGGGAGTGCCTTCACCAGATGGGCATCGGCAGCTCAAGAGGCAGCCCACCATCTCTCATAATTTCAAGGACAATTAGTGCCATGCAATAAATGCAGGTCTTTGCAATAATGTCAGGATCCCATAAAAATGAATACATAAACAAATAACAATTGATGTGGAAGGTTCATAAGTCTGGCTCACATCACCAGGAGGACCGGTTGCATAACCCTGGATCACAAACCCTGACATTGGATTTGCGGTACGGTGACACAGCGGTAGAGTTGCTGCCTTACAGCACCAAAGACCCGGATTCCATCCTGACTATGGGTGCTGTCTGTAAGGAGTTTGTCCCTTCTCCCCGTGACCAGCGCAGGTTTCCTCCGGTGCTCCGGTTTCCTCCCTCACTCCAAAGACGTGCAGGCTGGTAGGTTAATTGGCTTCGGTAACAGGATGGTAAATTGTCCCTAGTGTGTAGAATGGTGTTAGTGTGCTGGTCGGCGTGGACAATAGAACAATAGAAAATAGGTGCAGGAGAAGGCCATTCGGCCCTTCGAGCCAGCACCGCCATTCAATGTGATCATGGCTGATCATTCTCAATCAGTACCTCGTTCCTGCCTTCTCCCCATACCCCCTGACTCCGCTATCCTTAAGAGCTCTATCTAGCTCTCTCTTGAATGTATTCAGAGAATTGGCCTCCACTGCCCTCTGAGGCAGAGAATTCCACAGATTCACAACTCTCTGACTAAAAAAGTTTTTCCTCATCTCAGTTCTAAATGGCCTACCCCTTATTCTTAAACTGTGGCCCCTGGTTCTGGCCTCCCCCAACACTGGGAACATGTTTCCTGCCTCTTAACGTGTCCAACCCCTTAATAATTTTATACGTTTCGATAAGATCCCCTCTCATCCTTCTAAATTCCAGTGTATACAAACCTAGTCGCTCCAGTCTTTCAACATATGACAGTCCCGCCATTCCGGGAATTAACCTAGTAAACCTACGCTGCACGCCCTCAATGGGCCGAAGGGTCTGTTTCCGCGCTGTATCTTTAAATCTTAAACACCTCTCTGGATAGCAACCCAGCTAGTGATCAGATGATGTTGGCTCCATTCACTGGGGCTGTGTCAGTTTATAATGGTATGACATAACCTTGTGATTTTCCTCACGTTGAACAGATGCAGGGCTCCTTGCTGCGAATCCTGGAAGTGACCCCAGCTGACATGGGGGATTATATCTGCCGTGCAGAGAACAAGTATGGAATGGAGCAGCTGATATTCTCAGTCTCTGTCACCTCCATGTCATCCCGTACGTATGCAGCTCAAACCTTCTTCACTGTTATTGGATCAGTCACTTTTTCATTACACCATTTGTTTCACCGTTTGTGCCTTGTTACATGTTAAATGGGAGGCCGGTTTTAACAGATCTTCTGCGGTTTTACATTGGAAACAGTCGCAAAGTTGGCTGCCACTGATAAAGCATTTTCTTCACAACCTCTCAAACCACATCACAGCTAAATATGTTCTTTTGGATTGTCGTTCCTTTGAAGAGGACAAAATAAGTTTCTCTCGCGGAATCAAGTAACCTCAAAATGTAGAGAGCGAGCTAGTAGACCTGTTGTCTCTCAGGCTCAGCGACGCAGGTTCAACCTTGATCCTGATGCAGTGATATGGAATTGGTATGCTCTACCTATGACCACGTGGGTTGCCCTTGGGTACTGCTTGGAAGGTTAACTTGTTAAAGGCTTACTGCTTGGTAGGTTAACTCACCACTGTAAATTGTCCCTACTGTAGGTTGGCGGCACGAGAAATGGTGGAGGGGAGCGGGGCGGCAGTGGGTTGCGTAGAAGGGGAAAGCATGGGAGAAGGGAAAAGTATGGAGAAATAAGTGAGGGAACTGGTCATTGTTAATTGCTTTATGATTGTCATTTTCTACCGAGAAACAGAGAAAACGTAGTTTTCCTGTGCTATCAAAGCAAATCATTCCATACATGTGTACAATCAAACCATACATGAGTACAAAAATAGAAAGGAAAGAGAGTTCAGAATATAGTCTAAGAAGTATAAGAAGATAACTGCAGATGCTGGTACAAATCGAAGGTTTTTATTCACAAAATGCTGGAGTAACTCAGCAGGTCAGGCAGCATCTCGGGAGAGAAGGAATGGGTGACGTTTCGGGTCGAGACCCTTCAGTCTGAAGAAGGGTCTCGACCCGAAACGTCACCCATTCCTTCTCTCCCGAGATGCTGCCTGACCTGCTGAGTTACTCCAGCATTTTCAGAATATAGTCTTACAGCTACAGAGAACATACAGATTTTAAAAAGTGCAAGGTTGCAACAAGATAGACTGGGATATCGGGAATACATCCTCAATTTATAAGAGGTCATTAAATAGTTCGTAGAAAAAAATGTATTAACTTTCACAAATGTAAGAAACATCTAGATAAGTATTTGAAGGCACAGAAGACTATGGACTTCATCTGGGTAAATGGGATTAGTGTAAACAGGTGTAACAGTCAGTGTGGACTGAGTGGGCTGAAAGGACCATTCCAAGGCAGTACAACTCCACGGCACTCCCACTTTACACGCAAACACATTTGCGGCATTTAACAAAGGGAGCAGGCAACACGAGAAAATGTACTTATTCATAAAGAAGGAGCAAATGTGGTATTCAGCATGATATAAGGAATGGTAGAGGGAGTAGATGCAGTAGTAAAGTTCAAAAGGAAATGGAATAAATACTTCAGGGAACAGAATGCCAGGGTCTGGAGAGGGGTGGGACTTATTGGATAGCCTCTTCTTCTTCCGTGTCCATCGTCTATGTTCCAAATGTTACATCACTCATCGTCCGTCCTGAAAAGGACACAAGCTTCCGGCGACAATCAGTGGGAGCCATCACTTGTACAATAGACGATGGTGGTAGCAGAATTAGCTCAGGGCACTTGCAGTTTCCAGCCCCGCGACGTGGACGCTTCTGCTATGGGACCATTGGATAGCTTAGCTACAGACACAATGGTCTTGCAAGGTCCATGCTGAGCTACTTCAACAAGCGGAAGAAATGGCGGCACGGTGGTGCAGCAGTAGAGTTGCTGCCTTTCAGCTCCAGACACCCGCGTTCGATCCTGCATGGAATTTTTACTTTCTCCCTGTGACCTGTGTGGATTTTCTCCGGGTGCTCCGGTTTCCCCCCTACATTCCAAAGGTGTACAGGTTTGTAGGTTAATTGGCTTGGTATAATTGTAAATTGAGTGTAGAATAGTGTTAATGTGCGGGGATCGCTGGCCGGCATGTACTTGGTGGGCCGAAGGGCCTGTTTCTGCGCTGTATCTCTAAACTAAATTTTAAATGATTTGTTTAAATACATCTGCTTGAGCGATTTTGCCAGCTATTACTTTACCTGGACAATTACAATTCAGAATTACCCAGCTGCCCCAATTGCATTTGTCATTGTACGGATGCTTTAGAAAAAAACTTGTGATGTGATTGGATGCTTTTGCCTTCTTTCCGGCACAATCGTCGTAATTTTTTAATTAAACTGCAACAGTTGGGATATAATGAACCTTTTCTCTGTTGTGTAGGGAAGAAGTTACCAGTTATCACCACCGGATCCCAGGATGTTACAGAAATCGAAGGTGGTGACGTCGTCTTTCAGTGTCAAGTCGCAGAGGGAGCTCAGCCATTCCACATCGTGTGGAAGACACCTCATCAAGACCAACAAGGTACACGCCAACAGTCCAGGCAGAGTTCTGTTAGAATCGAAGATAGACACAAAATGCTGGAGTAACTCAGCGGGACAGGCAGCATCTCTGCAGAGAAGGAATGGGTGACTCAAGGGTCTCGACCCAAAACATCACCCATTCTTTCTCTCCAGAGATGCTGCCTGTCCCATTGAGTCACACCAGCATTCTGTGTCTATCTTCGATTTAAACCAGCATCTGCAGTTCCTTCTGACACACACTTTGTGTAGAATGCAAGGACTTTACAACAATGCAAGGGGTGATTACATTTTTCATAATGCAAAAAGCCTCATGATCAACAAGGAGTTCTGTTAGAAACAAGACATAAGTGACAGGGAGAGATACCCCCTGAACTGAATGTAGGATGTTGCATCTCAGTGGAGCAGAGCTGGAGTTGTCAACAAACATGATGTTAGCCTTTAAAAGTTCTGAGTGGCGATATTGTGCATGATCCAGGCAGGTGTCTGCCTGTGGCCAGCTGGTCATGGGTGTACAGGAGCAGCTCAACAAAGTAAGAGTCCTAATGTTCTCTTGCTCTTCTGCACTTTCCAATGAAGGTAGAATCGTCGAGCGGTGACTTTATATCTTGAATGCACAATGGAATTTTTCACGCAACAGTCATGAAGACTGGAAAATAGGAGTAGGGATAAACCAGATACTCCCACAAGCCTGGCCCGCCATTCAATCTGATCATGACTAATCTTCCCCAAGCCTCATCCTGACTGGATAGGTTGGGTTTAGCATAAGTATGGATAGGATAGATGGGGAGGGATATGGGCCAAGCACAGGCAGGTGGGACTATTATAGATGGGCCATGTTGGTCAGTATGACTCAAGTTCCTCATAGCCTCCAATGCCCTGATCTTTCAAAAAAATCTGAAGCAATTTAATGCTGCAGTAGGAAGTTTTAACATCTCTCCTGCTTGCCTTGTATTTCAGACAACGTGAAGATCAGTAGTGATGGCACCATGATAACAATCACTAGAATTCATCAGCAGGACCAAGGCCAGTACAAATGTATAGCGCGGAATCAATTTGGATCAGCATTCACCATAATGACACTGATTGTACAAGGTACAAAGCTGTTAATCTGTAAGGCTGTAAACTGCATTTATCAAATTATCTCTACAAATTATCAGTAGTTTGTCACACCACAACGATTTGCATGCTGCCAGTTCTTGGTGTTTCTCGCTTTTGTTTTACATTAGTATTTTCTCTCACCACATACCTGTTTTGTAGGCTTAGTGACGGACTAGATCTATTGGTGGAACGCTCCCTCCCAAGCCAGGAGATGTGAGTTCAAGCCCCACTCCCGAGTTATTACTGCCCTGCCTCACTGAAAGGCTGCTGCCCTGTTGGGGCCTCTGTCGCTCAGATGAGAGGCAAAGGCAAGAAGCTGTCCATCCTCTCAATTTAATATAAAGGATTCCCAGACACTGTGAGAGGGGAAGGTTTGCATTTCCTTGAGGAATCTAGCCAACACCTATCCCGAGCTCATTTTTATTAAAATAGCAAATTGGTTATTTGTCTAATTGCAATCTTTGCAACCATGCTGTACACATGTTTTCTGCATGCTTTTCCATACATTGCCACAGTCTGATTAGCACTTTATTAGCCCTTGTTGGAGTTTGGGGCATCCTGCAGATTTGGACGGTTAACATAAATACAAACATTTGTTTTCTTGCTTGTTCAACCATCCACTTCTTGTCTAAATTGGAGCTCTTTGTTTAGAGCAATTTATTTTGTAATGAGCATTGATGTAATTCTGCTTTAAAGTTACATCAATTTGCATACCTAAGCTGCCAATAGGTGTGAGTGAGGACCTGGTACAATACTCCCGCACTGTACAAAGTTTAGTTTGGAGAGATACACCATGGAAGCAGGCCCTTCAGTCGACCCAGTCCATGTTGACCATCGATCACCCGTTTATCATATTGTTTACAGTGCACTATGTTTACATATTCTGTTGTTCTGCAGCAAGTAAGAATTTCATTATTCTATCTGGGACACATGACCATAAAACACTTGACTCTCTTGATTCTTGACACTAGTTTTATGTTATCCCACTTTCTCATCCGCTCCCTGGGCATAGAGACAACTTACAGAGGCATTTGACCCACAAACCCGTTCGTCTTTGGGATGTGGGAGGAAACCGGAGCACGCAGAGGAAAACCACGCGGTCACTGGGAGAATGTGCAAGTTCACACAGACAGCACCTGAGGTCAGGATCCAACCCAGGATCTCTGGCGCTCTGAGGCAGAAGCTCTACCAAAGTGATCCCTGTTTCTGTTAATAGACACAAAAAGTTGGAGTAACTCAGCAGGACAGGCAGCATGTCTGGAGAGATGCTGCCTGTCCCGCTGAGTCATTCCAGCTTTTTTAGATTTAGAGATTTAGAGATACAGAGTGGAAACAGGCCCTTCGGCCCACCGGGTCCACACCGCCCAGCGATCCCCGCACATTAACATTATCCTACACACACTAGGGACAATTTTTTTAAACATTTTTTTTAACATTTGCCCAGCCAATTAACCTACATACCTGTATGTCTTTGGAGTGTGGGAGGAAACCAAAGATCTCGGAGAAAACCTACGTAGGTCAAGAAAAGAACGTACAAACTCCGTACAGACGGCGCCCGTATCATATCATATCATATATATACAGCCGGAAACAGGCCTTTTCGGCCCTCCAAGTCCGTGCCGCCCAGCGATCCCCACACATTAACACTATCCTACACCCACTAGGGACAATTTTTACATTTACCCAGCCAATTAACCTACATACCTGTACGTCTTTGGAGTGTGGGAGGAAACCGAAGATCTCGGAGAAAACCCACGCAGGTCACGGGGAGAACATACAAACTCCTTACAGTGCAGCACCCGTAGTCAGGATCGAACCTGAGTCTCCGGCGCAGCATTCGCTGTAAGGCAGCAACTCTACCGCTGCGCCACCGTGTCCTTTTGTGTCTATCTTCAGGTTTAAACCAGCACCTGGAGTTCCTTCCTCCACATTTCGTCTTTTTCTGTTAATGTCTGTTTCATCGAGTGTTTTCTCCCTGTTCTATGTTGCCAGGACCTCCCACTGTGTCCATCTCCCCCAGAGGTCCAGTCAGACTAGGTTTAGGTGATTCCATTACCCTGGAGTGCATTGGAATGGGAGAGCCTCGTCCGACAATCAGCTGGCATCGGTCTGGTGGCCGGCCGACTAACAACGTGGGGAGACAGCTGCCAAAGGAAGGCGAGCCCATCCTGACAGTGAGTACAAGTGGATCCTTAACAAAGGTCTTCGACCTGAAACATTAGCCTTGGTTCTCTTTCCACAGATGCTGCCTGACCTGCCGAATGTTTTTATTTAATGAATCATAACTCTCATTCCCCTCTCTCCAGTTGCTCCAAGTAACAGGAGCAGGAGTAGGCCACTTGGTTACTGGAGCCTACTGGTTATTGGTTTATCATTGTCACCCATACCGAGATACAATGAATTTTTTTTATCTGCGTGCTATCCAGTCAAAACAAACCATGCTAGGTATAAGTACAACAAACCATAGACAAGTGCAACAGGTAGTACAAAGAGAAAAATACCAAAGCACAAACTACAGTGTTACAGCGTTGCAGTGTTACATTTACAGAGAGGAAGTAGACAGTAGAGAGGCTGCTCTGTGCGATGGACTGAACCACATCCACAGTCAGTAGATTGTCGTAGGATTAATTAAAGTGGCAGTGCCCAGCTCAGATGAGCATGAAACAGAGAAAATACGCTTCACTTATTTCCACATTAAAACATCTGGTTACATTTATTTATAAAGTCAGCAGTACTAAGAAATTCGCAAGCTTGCGCTGATGCAGTACAGATGTTGGTGTGCTTCTAATGAAGTCAGCACATACTCTCAGCAGTGTACCCCTGGTTTTGTAGAGCCTCATTTACTGGCACAATATCAGTAACCTTGCACTGCAATCAGCTGCAGATCAGTCAGTTCAACTGCATCTTTAAGTAGAGAATCATATCGAGATTGTCCACTGAATTGATTGTCGGATTAACAAACTCCACAGCAAATCCTGGCTTTCAGCCGGTTTGTTTCTTAGAATTAGGAAGAATTTATTTGAAGAAGAAAATCCAGTGACCCTTGAACTTTGAATAATATTATCTTGGAATGTCCTCAAAAAGGTCTTCAGATTTACCTAACAATCCATAACAGATCCAGGCTGTGTTTGATAATGCTTGGGTCTCATGGTGTACAAATACACACCAAAAACAGAGCACCCAGGTAAATGTATGAGCGTAAAAATACACTGCTGGAGGAACTCAGTGTGTCAGGCATCATCGGTGAGGGATTGTTGATGGTTCACTCTATGCACTCAGTCCTGATGCAAGGTTTTGACCCGAAATATTGGCCATCCCCCACAGAAGCTGTTCGACCCTGAGTCCCCCCGCAGGTTGCTTTTTGCTCCCGAATATAGGATTTGCAATCCTTTGTGACTCCAAATGTATAAGCATAACAGCACCAAGAAAAGCCATTATACCCTGTAGAATATTAAAACGAGTATCATTTAAAAATCCCAATTAAATCTACTATTAATTATGCATCTACTTAAAATCTTACATTGGCACATACTTTCTTACAGCAAAAACCTTATTTCTTACGGTCATGTTATGGTCACATTTATGTATTGACATTCTCCATTAAATATCCAATTGCTAGTCCCAGTGGAAACAGTTTGAGTAAAATATTCTGTTGTGATTACACCATCCCAGTATTGCCTACACCAACGTAGTCCCGAACTGTGTAAACCCAACACTTCATCCTTTACTACAGAGAAAACCGTGCCCTCCAACAGCTAGAATCAGTGTGTAAAAATGAGGACAATCTGAAACATAAAATGAGAACCAACTCTCAACTGGTCCAATCAAAGTCAATCTCTTTATCCCAACTTTATCCCTTAATTGTTGTACATTATTCTTAGATCGGTCAGACCACTGCCATGAGTGATCACCAAACACACTCATTTTGTATTACTTCATTTTTAATAATTTAATGACCAGTACCTCAAAAGAGTGGGGAAACAATCAAATACAAAAAGACTCAGAGTGGTGGAGTAACTCAGCAAGTTGGGTAGCATCTCATGGATAAGCAACGTTTCGAGTCGACGTTTCGGGGCGGGACCCTTCCTCAATTACTGAGTTACTCCAGCACTTTGTGTCTGTTTTTGTAAACCAGCATCTGCCGTTCTGCCTACAATCAAATACCAACATTATACTGCTGAATTTTGTGCCAGTCTCATCCCATTTTCTGAACTTTCTGTTTCAGATCTCTTCTGCCCGGCTGCAGGATTCCGGAACCTACTCCTGCAGGTCAAGAAATATGTTTGGCACAGCAGAGGCACAGGTGGAGGTCATAGTCGATCGTTCACCCTCCACCCCTCAGGCTCCTCAGGTCACTGCAGAAGAGCCTTCAATAACCACCACCGCAGGCCAGACTGCTACCCTGCGCTGCTCAGCCACTGGTATGTCATAACGTAGACAATGTCTACTGTTGATCATGAGGCTTTTTGGATATCATTGATGATATGATCTCCTCTTCCCCATCTGCCTTATTTATACCTCTTGGGTGATTGAGAGTGTCCACTAAGAGTAAGTGTAGGATGTCAGTAGGCTCAGTCTTCATGGGGTGACTATTTCATACATAAACATTGTGGGCCGAAGGGCCCGTTCCTGCACTATACCATTCTATGTTCTATGTAAGACTGAAGGGATGGTCTTTAGCAAAGGCAAATCATGGGCACCTCAATCAACATGTTTAAAATTCTTTGTTGATGTAAGCTGCCATAATATTGTAGGAGCTTAAAGGAAAGCCTATTACTGCAATATGGAAAAAAATGTTTCATTTCTCTGTGTGTCCATGCTGGGTTTCTCTGCTTCTTATCGTTCCAGTTAGGTCGGACCTTTTGGGACAAGGAAAGGATATTTGTTCCAAGGAGTTAACTGGCATTTCAACAGTCTTCTTGACTCCTTAAAATGCCAGCTAACTTCTTGGAACCTACTTTTCAATCATCTTCTAAAATACACCTGATCTCTCTAGGCTTCATTAGACCTTTATTACCTTTCTCTTGTGTCCTTTGGGTCAGGAAATCTCCCTAGTTTTTTTCTTTGTATTCCCAGTTTCCTGATTTGATTTTTTCCTCTGGCATTTTGCACACTGCCTGGATCTGCATTTAAAATTAATAAATTTGAGAACTTCAACTGGCTTACCACAGAATTCCCCTTTATGTTAAAAAATCGAGCCCAACTTCCCTTTATAGCTCATGAGAATCTGGAATTACCTTTGTAGCTTGATGCTTTACCCACACACAGGGAAGCAATATCCTCATTCTAGCTGCTAAAAGATCTTCTTTATATTTGCTCTCTTCCCTCTCCACTCTTATACCTGATGCTAGATTTGTACGTAAAACGTCAACAATTTCTCCCCCGCCCTCTGCTGAATTCCTCCAGCTCATTGTTTGTTGTTCTATTCTTCCAAAGTGAACATTTGCAAACGAAAAAACGGGCCCTTTGGCCCAACTCGCCCATACCAACCAAAATCCACCATCTAAGCTAATCCCATTTGCCCACGTTTGACCCATATCCCTCTAAACTTTTCCTATCCATGTACCTGTCCAAGTGTCTTTTAATTGCCATTATATTATTTGCTTCAACCACCTCCTCTGGCAGCTCATTCCATATACCCACAGCCCTCTGAGTGAAAATGTTTCTCCTTGGGTTTGTACTAAATCTTGCCCCTCTTACCTCTTAACAACATTGGAACGGGCCCTTCATCCCACAATCTTTTGTGCCAAACATGGTGCCAAGTTAAATTGATCTCATCTCCCTGTACATGATCCATGTCCCTGTATTCCCAGCGCTTCCATGTGCTTATCGAAAAGCTTCTTAAATGTCACTATCAAATCTGCCTCCACCACTACCACCCCTGGCAGGGCGTTCCAGGCTCCCACAATTCTCTGTGTAAATCACTTGCCCGGCACATCTATATACTAAAGCTCTCGTTTGTTTGTTTGTTTGTTCCTGAACTACAGCCAAAACGGTACACGATGGCGCGACAATTTTAGGCCCACCTTACTCACCGTCATCCCTTTGGTGCAATGGAAGAAGTTTCATTGAAATCAGTGTTACATGTTTAATGTTCTTCACATTTTAAAATTTAAATCCTCCTAGGGAGGGAAGGGGTGGAGGGAGGATAAGGGGATTGAGTGGGGGGGAGGGGGAGGGGAGGGGGTGGAGGGAGGGGGAGGGGTGGAGGGAAGGGGGAGGGAGGGGGCGAGGGGAGAGGAGAGGAGGAGAGGGTGCTGCACCAATGCAGGAGAGGTTTGGGCCCAACGGGTCCACTTGGTCTAGTCTCCATTAAAATTTATCCCTCTAACCTTCTGGTGTTGGGCATTTTCCACCCTACGGAAAAATATTCTGACTGTGCCTCTCATAATTTTACATCATTTTGGAGGCCCTCCTTGCCCCTTTTCTAACCTGCTCTGTAATCTCACGCCTCACACCTCCATCATAAATGTCCTCAAGTTTTTCTGATTCTCCATCCAAGCATTTTGAGTTACATTACAAGCGAACCTACATGGGAAATTGTGTTTTAAAGTTGATTGATATTTCCAGTGAGATTTGAAGTTTTGAATCACTTAAAAGATGTAGAGTTCGCATAATTTCAAAGAGACTTATTAAGAATTTAGGTATCTTACATTAAATATCATGCCCTCGTGAGAATAAAAGAGAATCAAGTTTAAAATGTGACTTGCTGTGGGAATTAACCCTTGATTTTCCCCTCTGGTCTCTGTAGGTTATCCCACTCCAATTATTCAGTGGTCTAAACTGCGGGCCCCATTGCCATGGCAGCACAAGATTGTTGATGGATCATTGGTCATCCCTAATGTCGGACTACAGGATTCGGGCCAGTTCATCTGTAATGCCTCCAATTCAGCTGGATTCAATGAGCTGTTCATAATGCTGGATGTAGAAAGTAAGTACAACCTCACTGGAATAGAGTCAAATATGTTGGCAGCATCCATGGGAAGAGAAACAGAGTTAATGTTTCAGGTGATAGGCATAAAAAGCTGGAGTAACTCAGCGGGTCAGGCAGCATCTCCGGAGAACAAGAGTGGGTGACATTTTAGCCGTCTACAATACATCTCTTGTCTATCTTCGCTATAAACCAGCATCTGCAGTTCTTTTCGCCATGTCGATTTGTTGTTCATCTATTGTTGCACCATCAGGCTTTTAGCTCCAGAGACATGCACTCAGTGACCACGTGGAAAATCTGAGGTAACATGACTTGCTACAGGAGGTGCTCTGTGACCTTTGCTGGTGTGTTACTCCAGAAGAGTCAACTGATGGCCACTTGATTGCAATTGCTGAAAGTGATCATGTACTCTCTCTCAATCCTGAAATAACCATTGCTTAGTGCCGGATCAATGACAGGTGTTATGATGGTCCTCATGCTAACTTCTCCTGTTCCTCAGCCACACCGTATGCCACCTTCGATGTGGAGACTATCTCTGTGCGTGTGGGTGAGATCGTCCGGTTACACTGCCTGTCCCAAGGAACCCCACCGATCACATATGTATGGTCCAAAGTCAATGGAACCATGCCAGACCGGGCTATCAACCGCAATGGAATCCTGCAGATTAACCTTGCTGTGGTGTCTGACTCAGGCCGGTACAAGTGTCTGGTGAAGAACAAAGTTGGACAAAGTGATGCTATTGCAACAGTAAACGTGAAATGTGAGTACTGTCTCTTCATTTCCTTTCACTTTTCTACTCGATCTTGCCTTCTTCTCCACTATAATCACTTTCTGTTGGTAAATCACGGGAAGGGAAGCATAATCCACACGCTGGAGAATGAGGAGGGGAAGTGGATGTAGTGGATGTTTCTTTCAAAGAACCACCACAGGCAGAGTTGGTTTTGCTGTGCAGCATGATGTTTGGCTTCACTGTTTGGATTCTTGGGCTCAATATCATGGTGCTGCGGCGGTAGAATTGCTGATGTACAGCGGCAGAGATCCAGGCTCAACCCTGGCTACGGGCGTTTGTCTGTATGGAGTTTGTACCTTCTCCCCGTGACCGCGTAGGCTTTCTCCGAGATCTTCAGTTTCCTCCCACCCTCCAAAGGCAGACAGGTTCATTGGTATTTATGTCAACATTGTCCCTAGTGTAGGATAGTGTTAATGTGCGGGGATCGCTGGTCTGTGCGGACTTGGTGGGCCGAAGAGTCTGTTCCCACGCTGTATCTCGAAACTAAAAAACTGAACTATATGAATCCCCCAATTTAACATATGTTTGGTTTATAACATTGGACGAAAGACAGCAGAAACAGCTGATGGATAAACATATCAAGACATTTCACGTGCAACTCAGCAAGCAACAGATTGTTCCTGCAAGTAATTTGGCAGTTTGGTTGCCTCTGGGATTTAATAAAAAATACAAAGCAGAAAATCAAGATGCCCATATATATATTGGCCAGAACACTACACGTGCAGGGCGTTGAATTCTTCTTCGTTGGTATTTATGATTTTGGAGGTATTTACAATTTTGAAGGGATTGGGAAACCAAATAGATTTTGCCGGACAATTGGCAGCTCTGGAAGCAGCAGTGTATTTTTGTTAGATCTTTTAGTTTAGATAGTTTACCTATGGGGCTGCATTTTTACAGTTGTTCAGGTGAGTGGTACAAGCCTTTTAAATACATCCCTTTAATTAACACGTAAACATTGTTGGTAAGGATTCTCCAAGATAGCAAGTGACTTACGCACCTGGTATGATGTGAGATCAGACTATTCCAGGGACTTTTGCCTTACAGCAGTCAGAGCCAAACAGCACTGATGCCGACCGGCCTTCAGCACACAAACTATCACGCACCCATGTACACTATCCTTTGTTATTCTCCTCGCATTCCCTGGCGATTCTACCGCGTACCTGCCCAGCGGTCAATATATCTCCCAGTTTACATGTTTTTGGGACATGAGAGGAAACAATAACACACAGGAAACCCTTCCAGTCATGGGCAGAACTGCAAACTCCGCTCAGACAGTACCTGATGTCTGGATTAAACACAGCTCACAGGCACTGCGAGCCAATGGCTCCACCAGCTGCACCACTGTGCGGCATTGAAGTCTGTAAACAGAGGCTACCTCCCTGACTTGGGCGGCACAGCGGCATAGCGATAGAGTTGCTGTCTTGCAGTGCCAGAGACCCCGGTTTGATCCTGACTATGGGTGCTTGTCTGTATGGAGTTTGTACGTTCTCCCTGTGACCTGCGTGGGATTTCTCCAGGATCTCCGGTTTCCTCCCACACTCCAAAGACATACAGGTTTGTAGGTTAATTGGCTTGGTATAATTGTAAATTGTCCCCAGTGTGTGTAGGATAGTGATCGTGCGCGGGGATCGCCAGCTGGCGTGTAGTCGGCGCTGTATCTCCAAACTAATCTCGAACTAAACATGTCTGTCTCAGGAGGTTGTCCTGGCAGACCCCTGGTAGGGCTGGGAATCTCAGCAGCCACTTTGGGGTGGAGCATGCTCATTAACAGTAACGTGACACTGACCAGAGCCTCTCTCTTCACTTCTATGCCGTTTAGCTCCCCCCGCAGCGCGAATATCACCACAAATTGAGGTGAAAAATATCGGCGCCACTGTGGAATTCACCTGCACGGTGATCGGTCACCCAAAACCCAGGATCGAGTGGATGAAGGAAGGAGGACAGTTGCCACCAAATCACAGAGTCTCCAAAGGAGTCTTGAGGTAGGATGATTGTAATTTCCTACAGCCCTTCTCCAACAGCAGCCACTCAGTATGTGTATGAAGGAGAGGTATTGCCTTTCGACGGGAGCTTCACAGGTCAAACAGCATCAAAATGTGAAGTGTGGACACCAAATGCTGGAGTAACTCAGCGGGTCAGCGATAGAGACAGATGTGAGCTCCAGAGGGATACATAGTTGTGAACTGTGGAACTAGTTCATGGACTTTTAGTGGAGGGGGGAAAGGAGAGGGGGTTGTAGAAGTTACCTAAAATGAGCGAAGTCAACTTTCGTACCACTGGGTTGTAAGCTACCCAAGCAAAATATAAGATGCTGAGGAAATATGAATTTGCATGTGTTCTCAATCTGGCAATGGAAGAGGCTCAGGACAGAAAGGTCAGTATGGGAATGTGAAGGGGGAGTTAAATTGGTAAGCAACTGGGAGGTCCAGTAGGTCTTGGCGGACTGAGCATAAGTGTTGCAACAACACGATCACTGAGTCTACGCTTGGTCTCGCCAGTGTAAACGAGCACCACATAGAGAACACCTGATGCAGTAGATGAATTTTAGAGGAGGTGCATGTGAAGCTCTGCCTTATCTGGGAGGACAGTCGGGGACCCTGGATGGAATCGAGGGAGGAGGTACAAGGACAGGTGTTATGTCTCTTGTGGTTGAGGGGAATGCATTTTATACTGGGAGCAAGTGAGTTTAGAAGAATGAGCGATTATGCGATTGAAACGTAAGATCATGAGGGGGAATGACTAATTGGATGCTGAGTGAAGGTTTCCCCTCGGAGAAAGACTTTGGGCAGTGTTTCAGATAAAAAGGTTGTCCACTTAAGAAGAAGTGAGGAGGAATTTCTTCTTTGAGGTTCGTAACTTTATGGAATTCCCTACCCCAGAGAGTTAATGGTAGAGTGTAAACATAGAGTTATTGAATATGTTCCAGATGAAGATTGATGGGTATTTTAAACTAAAAGGATGTGAAGAAGTATGGAACGAAAGTGGAAAATGGCATTGAGCCCAAGAGTGAATTGGATATAATCTCACTGAAGTGTGGAGTAGGCTTCATTTGGTCGAGCCATGCTTTGGTCTATTGTGTTGCAGTCTCTTGCAGTGCCCAGAACTGGACATAATACTCGAGATAAGGCCTAGTCAGTGACTTACATGACTTGACCTTCCTTTAACTAGAAAAGAGAACTTTCATTGGTGTCCAAGCATCATTGCAAGAAAGCATTTCTCCAAAGATGATCTCAATGAAAAGATAACATTCATCTCTTGAGTAAACACCATGAACACCAGGCTCAGTGCTGGGACCCCAGTTATTTACAGTGTATATTAATGATCTGGACGAGGGAATTGAATGCAACATCTCTAAGTTTGCGGATGACACGAAGCTGGGTGGCAGTGTTAGCTGCGAGGAGGATGCTAGGAGGCTGCAGAGTGACTTGGATAGATTAGGCGAGTGGGCAAATGCATGGCAGATGCAATATAATGTGGATAAATGTGAGGTTATCCACTTTGGCGGCAAGAACAGGAAAGCAGAGTATTACCTGAATGGTGACCGATTAGGAGAAGGGGAGATGCAACGTGACCTGGGTGTCATGGTGCACCAGTCATTGAAAGCAAGCGTACAGGTGCAGCAGGCAGTGAAGAAAGCGAATGGTATGTTGGCATTCATAGCAAGAGGATTTGAGTTTAGGAGCAGGGAGGTTCTACTGCAGTTGTACAGGGCATTGGTGAGACCGCACCTGGAGTATTGTGTGCAGTTTTGGTCTCCTAATCTGAGGAAAGACGTTCTTGCCTTAGAGGGAGTACAGAGAAGGTTCACCAGATTGATCCCTGGGATGGCGGGACTTTCATATGAAGAAAGACTGGATAGATTAGGCTTGTACTCGCTGGAATTTAGAAGACTGAGGGGGGATCTTATAGAAACATATAAAATTCTTAAGGGGTTGGAGAGGCTAGATGCGGGAAGATTGTTCCCGATGTTGGGGGAGTCCAGAACCAGGGGTCACAGCTTAAGGATAAGGGGGAAGTCTTTTAGGACCGAGATGAGAAAACATTTCTTCACACAGAGAGTGGTGAGTCTGTGGAATTCTCTGCCACAGAAGGTAGTTGAGGCCAGTTCATTGGCTATATTTAAGAGGGAGTTAGATGTGGCCCTTGTGGCTAAAGGGATCAGGGGGTATGGAGAGAAGGCAGGTACAGGTTACTGAGCTGGATGATCAGCCATGATCATATTGAATGGCGGTGCAGGCTCGAAGGGCCGAATGGCCTACTCCTGCACCTATTTTCTATGTTTCTATGTTCTCTGCTCATTTGTTATTACTGTTTACAACAGTCATGCTATGAGAAAATTAGCTGATGCCAAAACTTTTAAAATACTTTATGGGCTATGAAATTCTTCAAAGGGACCTCTTGCATTGCCAGATTGAAGACACATGCAAATTCATATTTCCTCAGCACCCTATATTTTGTTTGGGTTATGAAAGGGACTATATAAACCGAAGATAAACACAAAATGCTGGAGTAACTCAGCGGGACAAGCAGCATCTCTGGATAGAAGGAATGGGTGTCATTTCGGGTTGAGGCTCTTCTTCAGTCTAAAGAAGGGTCTCAACCCGAAACGTCGCCCATTCCTTCTATCCAGAGATGCTGCTGTCCCGTTAGTTACTCCGGCATTTTGTGTCTATCTTCAGTGTAAACCAGCATCTGCAGTTTCTTGCTACACATGTAAGCTGATGATGCCTTTTTTCTTTCCATCTGAATTACTAGCACTGACATTTGAATGTGAGAGTTAACTGTGTAAAAGTAGTATGGAGGACCTCACCATTCTTGACTCATGTTAATTCTCCCATTTGGTACCAATCAGCACACAAACGCAACAGTGTGATAAAATGATACAGCAGCTTTATGGTGTGTACATAATCAGATCATTTGGAAATGACATTAAATTCCTTTGTTGGTATTCTTACAGAATTCAAAACATACAGGAAGGAAATGAAGGAGTTTACATCTGCAGAGCAGTGAACCAATTCGGACAGGCACAGGACAGTGGCAAACTGGTCATCCAAGGTAGGTCTTAGATACTTTGTTGGCTCAAGGAAGTGCTCCATTTAGTTCTGCACACAGTACTCCCACGTGTGGTCTCACCTGCAACCTGTGCAGCTGCATCATGATGTCACATGCATATCTGGTCGCCCAGCATTGGAAGTACGTCATTAAGTTGGAAAGGATGTAGAAGAGATCCACCAGGGCATTACCACTGCTTGTGGGCTTGAATTATAGTGAGAGGTTGGGTAAGCTGAGACTTTTTTATTTTGAACAAAGGAGGCTTAGGGGTGATCTTATCGAGGTGTCCAAGAGCATGTGGGGCATAGATAATATGAAAGCTCAGTCTTTTTCCCAGTCTGAAACTGGAGGACATAAGATGAGAGAGGAGATATTTATGCGGGACCTCAGAGCAACCTTTTTCACTCAGAGAGTAGTTTGTATTTGGGATGAGTGCAAGAAATAGATTCAATTATTACTTTTAATTGTATTTAGATATATGGATAGAAAGAGTTTAGTGGGCTAAGGGCCAAATGCAGGCAAGTGGGACTAGCATAATATGCCAACTTGGTCGACATGGACAAGGTGGGCAGAGGTGCCTGCTTCCATTTTGTACGGCTTTTTGGCTCTGGGATAATAAACACTGAGATAAAAAACACTGTAGACTTCAGCAAGTCCTCTGTAGGAGGAAGGTTTGTGGAATAATAATGACTTTTCCTATCAGGACAGGCAGCACCTCTGGAGAGAAGGAATGGGTGTAGTTTCGGATTGAGACCCTTCTTCAGCTCTTCGGTTTAAACCAGCATCTGCAGTTCCTTCCTGTACATAACGTTTCCCATGTTAATTTTCAGCCCTACCCATAGTCATGATAAATGTGAGGACGTCCATGCAGATGGTGATGGTCGGAGGCTCGGTGGAGTTCGAATGTCAGGCGATTGGGGATCCCCAACCTTTTGTCAAGTGGAGTAAGGTGGAGAGCGCGCTACCTCCTGATGTCATCATCAGGAATGGAATGCTGAAATTTGAACATGTGAAGGAGTCTGATGCTGGGCGTTACAGATGCACAGCCACCAACGAAGTGGGATCGGTGCAGTCCGAGGTGGTTCTGTATGTACAGAGTAAGCAAAGCCTGAATTGTTCCACATTTTGTGTAGGAAGGAACTATAGATGCTGGATAGTTCGTTCCATGCACCCACCACTCTTTGTGTGAAACGTTACTTTGTACATTGACAAGCAGGAAAAAAAACTGTTTTGGAAACAATCACAATCTCGGGCCAAATAATTATAATTGTAATTTAAAATAGTTCTCCAGTTCCCAATCAAAATTGTGTTATGTACAAATAGAATTTGATATTTCATCAATCGTGTTATATCCAATTCTCAGTATGGACATTCATGTTACAGCAAAACTATCTGTATTTAGATTGTCTAAAAGTGGCAGCAATTTCTGTGCAATGGTATTTCCAAATCCCTTAATAAATTGAAGACCTCTATATGGCCTCCAAACGTGACTCTTGCAACACACTCCTGGATGCTTTCCCACCTTTGCTAAACTGAAGCACATCCAAAACTCTGCTCTACTTGTTCTCACTTGGCAGATTTCCCGAACTCAGTTGCACAGCTTGACTTGGCTGGATTTGAACTTGCAGTCTCCGGGTTGCTTGTCCCAGCCGCACTGCACATCATCCTGGGCTGCCGCTGCATCTGGGAAATCTGTACCAAGGCCTGGTTCCAAAATAATTCCCAGATGTGAGTCAGGAAAAAAACAAACCATTATTTCCAGATGTGGTGCGAGTCCAGTTCTATTCTGTTTGATTCTTAATTGCCCTTTGGGAAATCAGGATATAGGCATTAAATATGAATTTCCTAACATTGGCGGCACCCCAAGAAGTAATAGAAATAAAACAGAAACTAAGCCGTTCCTAAGTCTTTCATTTGCTCCTGATTACTGCAACAGCAAAACTAAGGTCGCATTTCAATCCTTGGGCTCCATAAATTATTATTCAATTTAGTATGTATTTTCAAATTTCTTTCCATCATTTTGATGCAACCTATGCACCAAGGAATATCTTGAAAGGTTTACTTTGAGGGTTGCAATGTTATTAACAAACGTCCCTGTTTTTTGTAGCTGTTCCGATGATTGCCCCTCACCCAGAGCTGAAAGAGGTAGCAATTGGATCCACAGCCGTCTTCCCGTGTCTGGCCTCGGGGTTCCCAGTGCCAGAGGTCACCTGGAGTAAGGTAGTTACTTTGCTTCATACTTTAAATTCATTAAACGTAAGTTCTGACTATTCCGGCATATCAACTAGATGGTGATGTATTGTCTATATGGAATTCCAGAAAGGATTGGTTTAGTTTGCATGTAAACATTTAGACGGAGATAGACACAAAAAGCTGGAGTAACTCAGTGGGTCAGACAGCATCTCTGGAGAAAAGGAACAGGTGACGTTTTAGGTCGAGACCCTTCTTCAGACTGGGTCTGGATCTGAAACCCTCCAACATTTAGACGGTTGTTTTTTGGTTGTAGATAGATGAACAATCATAAGGGATATATGTGCTCAAAGATAGGATGAGGCAATAGATACTCCCCAGCATTTACAGAAGAGGTCCAGCTCCTCTCCATGTTTATTCAGTGATATTACTATTATTTACTAATGATAAGCCACAGGTATCACAAAATGCTGGAGTAACTCAGCAGGTCAGGCAGCATCTAGGAGAGAGGGAGTGGGTGATGTTTCGGGTCGAGACCCTTCTTCAGACTAATTTCAGACTTCTTTCCTACATAATGACAAGCCATATGTTGATGCAGTAAAATTCATGAATGAGAATGCTAAAGAGAGACAATAGGCAATAGACGCAGGAGTAGGCCATTCGGCCCTTCGAGCCAGCACCGCCATTCAATGTGATCATGGCTGATCATTCTCAATCAGTACCCCGTTCCTGCTTTCTCCCCATACTCCCTGACTCCGCTATCCTTAAGAGCTCTATCTAGCTCTCTCTTGAATGTATTCAGAGAATTGGCCTCCACTGCCCTCTGAGGCAGAGAATTCCACAGATTCACAACTCTCTGACTGAAAAAGTTTTTCCTCATCTCAGTTCTAAATGGCCTACCCCTTATTCTTAAACTGTGGCCCCTGGTTCTGGACTCCCCCAACATTGGGAACATGTTTCCTGCCTGTAATGTGTCCAACCCCTTAATAATCTTATACGTTTCGATAAGTAGGGAGCATTCATTGCAGTTTACTCAGGGCACCACTATATCACTGAAATAATTCAGAGACAGGATCGTGGCTGAATTATTTTCCAGTTGAGGTCTTTGCTGATGATTTGCAGTCTGATATATACCTAAACCTTCCAAAACAGCTTGTTACGTAACATCCTCTGGTAACTTTTTATTATTTTTGTCCTCCCCTTTTGTTCATCCACTGGTAAATGTTGGGCTGATGCCAAGGTTCTTGGATGTATTGCTACTCATGACGAGTAAACCTACCTCATAACATATGTTTGGCCAAGCCTGGGATGGGATGCTTTGTTCCGTGTGGGTTTCTCCTGTTGGGAGACCTCCGTCCCATTCTCACATGCTTGTGATTACTTTTAGCTGGAGGGAGAGCTCCCCCCGGGGGCCAATGTTGAGAACAACGTGTTGACCATACCGTCCGCTGCTCCCAAACACACTGGAACGTACGTCTGCACAGCCACAAATGATCAAGGAACCGAGACAGCCTACGCCATGCTCAAAGTCCGAGGTACCGCTCAGAGCCCTCTGTAGGACATGCTCCACAATATCTGTTGCATTAGACTCATTTAGTAGTGTGCAGTTGTGTTCAAATGGAATCTTAGAATCTCTTTGCAGTTCCTTTGCAATGTAAACCAAGCGTCTTTCAAAATAGACAATAGGTGCAGGAGGAGGCCATTCGGCCCTTCGAGCCGGCACCGCCATTCAATGTGATCATGGCTGATCATTCTCAATCAGTACCCCGTTCCTGCCTTCTCCCCATACTCCCTGCCTCCGCTATCCTTAAGAGCTCTATCTAGCTCTCACTTGAATGCATTCAGAGAATTGGCCTCCACTGCCTTCTGAGGCAGAGAATTCCACAGATCCACAACTCTCTGACTAAAAACAATTTTTCCTCATCTCCCTTCTACATGGCCTACCCCTTATTCTTAAACTGTGGCCCCTGGTTCTGGACTCCCCAACATTGGGAAGGTGTTTCCTGCCTTTTAACGTGTCCAACCCCTTAATAATCTTATACGTTTCGATAAGATCCCCTCTCATCCTTCTAAAATGAGCAAGATCGTTAATGAACCACAGGTTGCAAACACCTGACTCGTGTACATCCCATGCACAGGGACGAGCATTTGAGAGACGAGCAGGCTGGATTTACCAGCTGTTCGAAGCGGGGCTGCAGCCATCTTCTGTTGAGTCAGATCTTGGTCCACGGGTGCATTTCCAACTGCGAACCTCATGAAGATTACTGCTTTAAATGTTGAATATTACTGGTGTTTCCTTCGTCCTCCTTCACAAAACATTGTTACATTTTTGTTATTGCAGAACGCAAGGTTCCGTACTTCACACAAAGCCCCATCTCCTACATTGCCGTGCCCACCATAAAGGATGCCTACCACGAGTTTGAAATCAAAATAACATTCCGTTCAGATGCAGCTGACGGTGAGCCTCTTCCTCTCGGTTTCCTCCTAATCGGCTTGTAAAGCCCTAAATCAAGTCTAGGTAGGTGCGTCTAGCTTTGAGTTCATCCAGTAGAAACAAGGTACTGTAGATGCTGCTTTACAAAGTAAAGACACAAAGTGCTGGAGTAACTCAGCAGATCAGGCAGCATCCTTCGAGAACGTGAATAGGTGACGATCCAGGTTGGGACCCTTCTGAAGGTTTGCACCAATGTAACCAGTAGACATTCTTCAGCAGAATCAACTGAAATAGTGGGTGACAGTGGTCCGTCAGTTTTGTGACGGACTCTTTTCAGCCAATCTCTCCACCTTACAATCTCTCCACCTGCAATGCTCCCTTCACCCCTCAATCATACTTACACTTTGTGTTAAAACTAGAAAATATGTTGGTGCATAATCATCAATAGGAACCAGGAATTCTGCTGTTTGATAGAAATAACTGGAAAATAAAAAATTTAAATTAAATTTAGCTAAATAAGGTGGTTTCATTTGGGAAACCTCAAGGAAGTCAACAATGTTTAATTGTTACATGTACCAAAACCAAACAATGGAATTCTCACTTGCTGCAGCATAACACAGTACTCAATATACAATATAATAAACAAACATTAAAAAGTGCAATAATTTTTTTTAAATATTAGTGCAAAACTAAACAAATACAGAAGTCCCTAATGCAACCAAGACGGTTGAGTTGGTGTTTGTAATGTTCAATAGCCTGATGGTTGTTGAGAAGAAGCTGTTCATGAACCTAGAGGTCATGGGTTTCAGAATCCAATACCTTCTTCCCAAGAATCCAATGAGAGCGTGGCCAGGGTGACCTGGGTCTTTAGTGATGTTGGCTGCCTTTTTGAGGCAGTGCCTTCAATGATGGGGAAGTCAGTACCCATGATGGACCAGGCATTGTTCACCACTTTTTGTAATCGCCTTCGTTCCTGGGCGTGATGTAACTAGCCGATAGATTAACAAACTTCAATTGAGTCTTAAATGTTAGTGACTTCTCTACCTGCAAATTTCCTACACCATGTATTCAATCCAATAGTCAATCACTTTCAGCATTTGGTGAAGCAACCCATTGCTCATTTGCCACATAACTCTAGTCATAATCTGAATCTGTTTTGTTTTTTTTACAATCTTTGCTCGAGATACGGCAATCTGTAAATACGTAACTTGTCTGTTCACTTTTGCTCACTGTTCCTTTGTGTTTCTCTGTGTTCTATTTCCAAGCTCTTTTACTGTACTCTGGTGAGTTTGCGCTACTTTTCGGCAAGTCCCACCCATTGCTTTCGTTAAAGTGTGCTTTATATTTGAATCGCATGCTGTTATTTCTTTTTAATTACTAAAAATAATACTCCAGGGGAAGCATTGAGTTTAAATCATAGATCTATGCCTGGCTTGAGTTGGGGGAAAGGTGGGTGGCTGCTAATAAAGCAGATCAAATTGCCGTAATGAATAATAATGCAATAAAAATGATCTAATCACCTGGAGGGACAATCTGAGAAGCTTAGTGATCTCCTCCTATTCGGACATTCTGCAGAATATCCTGGCGATAACTGGGTGCTAACATTAACAATTGGAGTTTCCATAAATCAGGGAAGTGGAGCTAATCGAACAGCTCTTTCAAAGAACTGCCACAGATTTGATGGGCTGTATGATCCCTGTTGTATGAACCGATAATTTCAAATTAATGTAACATTTACATTGGCTTGAGGGGCGCTTTAATCATGCCATGCAAATGCTTTTATGAACATTTTTGGATTCTTGACAAGTACAAAAATAATTTTTCCGTTGAACCTCCTCATTCTCTGCAGGTATGATCATTTACAATGGCCAAAGAAAAAACACTGGAGCAGATTTCATCTCCTTCTCATTAGTTGGAGGCCGACCTGAATTCAGGTAAGGAACAAACTTTAGGTTAAACCTGGATGCATTTGAAATAATTTGAAGGTTAAAAACCTTAGGTAAACTTATGAACAGATTTGTAAGAATTTTCCTCTCAGTCATATCCCCATTAGTGCCTGAACGCAATTGGTGCCATAACCTGATTGCCCAGAAGCAGCCAACATAAGGAAGAAGGGTCTCGACCCGAAATGTCCCCCATTCCTTCTCTCCAGTGATGCTGCCTGTCCCGCTGAATTACTCCAGCTTTTTGTGTCTATAACCAAAGACTTATCCCACCCCGATCATTCCTTCTTCTCCTTGCTTCCATTCGGCAGAAGGTACTGAAAATTGAAAGCGTGCATCATCAGAGTTCAGGAACAACTTCTCCTCTGTTATCAGGCTTCTAAATGGTCCTTCCACAAGCTAGGGTACTGTCCGATTCACCTCTACCCCATTGTGGATATTGGACTTTGTCTATGGAACTGATGCGCTAAAATTGCTGCAAACTATATTCTGCACTCCATATCTTTCCCTTTGCTCCATCTGTTGTACTTGAGTTCAACTTGATTGAACTTATCTATAGCAAATCTGATCTGTTTGTACACCTCTAGTTTCCACTCACAGTTTTTTGATATATGTGCTTCCTCTAAAGGTTCGATGTGGGATCTGGCATGGCCACCATCCGCCACCCGAACCCCATCTCCCTGGGAGAATACCACACTGTGGTGTTGTATCGGAACTTAACTCAGGGTTCCCTGTATGTAGACACCAACCCTCCTGTCAATGGCAGTTCTCAGGTAAGAGAAAGGGCAATTGTGTGAAGTATCTCAATGTTGAGAGAATGAGTTTTGGTTTGCTGCCCTTTGTTGGTGTTGAGTGGTTTGTTCATCAGGAGTACAAATCTGAATGCTAGCAATCTTGAACGTGGACCTTGTGACTTCAACCTTGATTCCAGGAGGGGTTATCTAGGGGCAGCACAATGGCGCAGCAGTTGAGTTGCTGCCTTACAGTGCCAGCAACCCAGGTTCGATCCTGACTAAGGGTGCTGTCTGTACGGAGTTTGTTCGTTGTGACTGCGTGAGTATACTCTGGGTGCTCTATTTTCCTCCAACACTCCATAAACGCACAATTTTGTAGGTTTATTTCTTCGGTAAAGTTGTAAATTGTCCCCAGTGTGTAGGGTAGTGTTAGTGTATGGGTGATAACTAGTCGCAGCGGACCCGATGGGCCGAAAGTCCTGTTACCACATTATCTCTAAAGTTTAAAGTCTAACCTGGCCATTCTGTGGTGTTTGGAGCTGCTTTATTGAAGGTCTTTCTTTCACACAAAGAATCACATCACGTAAGACCTTAATGCCACCTTAGACATGATGTAATGAATGCCTTTAACTTCTGCTGATATCCAGGCCAACATTTTCTTCCCGGGATCATACAGAGCAGATTAAATGATCATTTTCTGTCAAGTAGAGGTGAACTTTTAGAATTAATGACCATGGGAGTTACCTTGTGTTGCTCTGAGGGCTTATTAAGATGCTATATTAACATAATTATAGAACTGTACAGCACAGAAGTAGGCCTTTTGGCCCAACATGTCTACATATACAATTTGACATACTGGTCAAATCCCACTTGCCTGCAATTTTGCCCCAGTTATTCAGTTTGTCTTGTTCCATTTTTATCCTACTGAAATAATATGTTGCTTTTTGATTGTAGGGGAGTTTCCGGGGCCTGGATTTGAATGAAGAGCTGTACATTGGAGGATATCCTAACTTTGATAACATTTCTAAAGTAACTGGAAGTAACAGTGGGTTTATGGGTAAGCAAGGCGTCTGTAAAATGTTCCACAGAAAATTTGGTCAAAGCATCCCCACGGGTCTGAATAATCAGTACGCTAATATTGCTTGCAAGGGCCATGCCTAAAGATTGCAGTTTATCAGTGAGCCACCTCCAGTCCCCATCCCAACCAGCCACATTTTCCAGCCCGAAACATTTGTGTCCAGCAGAAATAACCATCCCAGGCCACCGGCCCTTATTTTGCTCCTGCAGTCTTTGAACCAGGGCAGATTTTATATAAGGGACTGGCGGAATTTGCTTCCCTCGTGCAGAGCACTCACCTTTGTGTTCCCCACACCGGTCGCACACTGAGCTCATATGTGTAGGAAAATAACTGCAGATGCTGGTACAAATCGAAGGTATCACAAAATGCTGGAGTAACTCAGCAGATCAGGCAGCATCTCTGGAGAGAAGGAATGGGTGACGTTTCGGGTTGAGACCCTTCTTCAGACTGAGCTTAAATCAGTCTACTTGAATCTGTTGCTGTGATTACCTCGAAAGCAATGATCACTATTTGCTCAAGGAGGAGAGACCAAGAAATGATGCTTGGGATTGTTTTGTGTCCTTTCTCTTGGTGTGGTCTGGTTGGATGCTGTTCAGTGCGAGCTCATGAGACTGACCACCCTATTTTGTCGTGGTTACCGGTGTTCAAAATGAAGCAGATGACACGGAGAATTCTTCAAGAAGTTAAAAGCCTTTATTTGCAAACAACGGCTGGAACAATCAGGATGTCAACCATCTGACTGCCCACTTAGTACACCGGGCAGCCTATTTTTATAGGATTCTTCCAGCCTTAGCTTCTTTTCCTTATCTCGCCCTCATACTCCTCTTTACAGTCATTCATCTCTTTGCAGTCACCCTGTTTACCCTGCCACCATTAAACCCCACTCATTGATGAATGTCTGTATTTCTTCACATGTTGCCTTCCACTCTGCCACCATTAAACTTTCAAGTAATCACCCCACCACTCATTGATGAATGTCTGTATCTCTTTCCATTCTGCCACCCTTGTCTTCTATCCTGGTTCATCCATCAATGTTTCTCCTCCTCCTGAGCAGCAGTTACAGACACGTGTCAAGGGTAAGGAATGTCTAGAGCGCCTTAATTAGTTACAGAGAGGCGCCTAATGCCTAAGTAGTTACAAACCTTAAACAACAATGTCTAATGTATAAAATAATATTGTATTATCTCCCATAGTATCAGCTCAACCATCTCTCAGGGCTTGCCGTTCCATTTCTGAAGGTATGCCATTGTGCAGTGCCCCTGAGGGAAGGTTATAATCACGGCCATATGTTTGAATAATTACCAAGCTAACTCTGCAAGCTCGATTCTCAGTTTACCTTCTCACACAGCTGCTTTGCACACTCGTTGGCAGCAAGAAATATCTTGTCACGGACTGTACATGCAGTGGAACTGTGACAGCAAATACACTGTACTGAAAAGTATCATCAATTGTTTTTTATCACAATCATGCAATAACCAGGTCTTATAGCCATAGCAAACCAGTAGTTGAATTCTGACTGGTTTGGACTCATGGATTTACCTTAAAATGTTCAGTAATTATTCAATCCTAAAAATGTCAACAAACCACCCCCATCATTTCCAGAGTTAGTTATTTCTCTGAATCGCGCTGATAACTACCTGCAAATTAATTGGTCACAGCAGACATTAATTATGTTGTGACCATTTTGATAACTCTCGTAGCCAATTGAGAGCTGTGGGAGTTGAGGTAGTGGAAAATTTGCTTTGCATCTACAATTGTGTAAAACAAATCTCCTTGCCAAATATGTAAATAGCACAATGATCAACATGGAGCGTATTGACTCACCTGTGCTCTGACTAGGTTGTACCTGCCAACGTATGCGTATTGACTCATGTATTGACTCACTCTGTTCTTTAACCAGGCTGTATCCGCCAACTCATCATTCAAGGCGATGAGGTGATCTTCTCAGCTCCAGACCTGAAAGCCAAGGGAATATCCAACTGTCCAGTCTGCAAAGATAATCCTTGCAAGGTACGGCCTGTTTACCTCAGAGTTCACTTGTCAATTTTACAGTTAGTCTCACGGGACTTTGGAACTTTTGCCTTGGTTCCCTTCACTTTTTAAAGACTCCAAAATTTGGACCCGAGTGTTGGCAGTCAGTGTGGTGCCAGGGAATCCCAGTGAGACTGTGCTCCACCATTGGCCTCCACATGGAGTCCAGAAACAGTATCATGATAGAGGGACACAACCTATCCCTAAAGAGCCTTGAGCTCTAGTGTTTGGCATCCAAATAGCTGAGAGCTGTCATTTTTAGTTGAAAGAACTGCCCCATTAGCTGTCTATAACATGACTAACTTTGGGACCCTCCTTTGAGAGTATCTCAGTTATATGGAGTATTGGTGGTAAATGCAGTGAAACTAAATATGATATTTATTTATTGTCTCCACCCAATATTTTCTAATATTCAGCCTCTGATCGACCAACTTTTGCTGCCACTCCTACATTAATACAATCCATTTTTATTTCTGTCAAGTTTACTCTAATATTTATCATCTTACTTTTTGCTTGTCATTTGCTGGTTTCTAAAACTGTTCCATAATTCAGGCATCCAAAAGACCATAAGACATAGGAGCATAATTAGGCCATTCGGCCCATCAAATCTGCTCTGCCATTCAATCATGGCTGATCTATTTTTCCCTCTCAACCCCATTCTTGCTCTTTAGCTCTTATAAGGCAGTTCACGGAGCCTTACTTGATTCATTATGGATTAATGGATCACTTTCCTCATTGAGGTTTTATTTCTCTATAAGTTGTATAGTTATCGAGAATTCTAAAAACTCTAAAATTCTAACAATTTTCCTTATATATTTGCCTTTGTTTATCTACGATCACAGCTTTTGAACCACTTCTTCCAACCTGGACAATAGGACTATCTAATGGGTTTATCCAAATTCAAACTCTGCTTCAGTATTTCAGTGTACCACTCCTGCATTCACCATTAAATTCTACCATTCTGTGAACAGTGATCTCATTACAATCACTTACTACAAGATTTCTGATTAGCAATGCCTCATTTCACAAAATAAGATTGAAAATAATCTTTTTCTGAGTTATTTACATTTTGCATTGCTCAAAGAACCTATTCTTAACTATCCTAATGTGCTCTATTAACAACTTCTCAACCACTTTTGTTAATTGTCCATTGTCCATTGCCTAAGGATTAAAGATTCACAGGATTGTTATAATCATCTTTGCAATGCTTTTTTCTTGGTTCCTGACTAATCATTTGTCCAACTGTACAGCTACTATAAGGGGAGGTGCTGAGATACCATATTCCTGCTGGTGTGTTTATTGAATCTCATGATCTCCTATTTCCATCAATAAAATTATGTGTAGGAAATCATGTCTCACCATTTCTGATAGAGTTTTTTGAAGGGGTCACCAAGAGGAATGATAATGGCAGAGAAGTGAACGTTATCCATATGGACTTTAGCAAGGCCTTTGACAAGGTTCCACGTGGTAGACTAGCATGAAAGATTAGATTGCATGGAATCTAAGGTGAGTTGGGCAATAGGATTCAAAATTATTGGAGGATGGAGTCGAAGGGTATTTGTGGAGGGTTGATTTTCTGATTGGGACCTGTGACCACTGGTGTGCAATCAGGGTTAGTGCTGGGACCACTGTCGTTCGTTATCTACATTAATGATTTGGATAACAATGTAGTTACCATTGATTGTAAATTTGCAGGTGACACCCAACTTGGAGGTATAGTGGAGAGTGAGGAAAGATATCTAAGTTTTGAATAAGATCAGTTGGGAAGGTGGGCCAAGAAATGGCAAATGGAATTTAACTGTGTGAGGTGATACACCTCTGAAACTTTCATCTACTTCTCTCAAGTGTCCCTTCAGCCTCTGGCAAGGCAGAGAAAGCAATCCAAGTTTGTCCAACCTCTCCTTATAGCTAATACCTTCTAATCAAGGCAGCATTCTGGAAAACCTCTTTTGCACCCCCCTCCAAAGTTTCCACATCCTTTCCATAATGGGACAACCATATTTAGTTTGTTACATTAACCTTTACTGAATTAAAGAATACCGATAACATTCTTATAATTAACTAATGATTGTGCCAAAATTCTCATTCATTGACGCTTTCTCTTTCAGAATGGAGGTCAATGTGTGGACTCTGAGACCAGCAGCTATGTGTGTCGGTGCAGGTCAGGGTTTACTGGGAGCAACTGTGAACATTCACAGGCATGGCACTGTCACCCAGGTAAATGCGAGTTTAGAAGCACTGAAGAAAAGATATGGAAATTACTCCCTCTGTATCACTGGGCTTGGGATGTCAGAAGGGGAATCCTATGACTGACCCTGGACATTCCATTTGTCCCAAAGCAAGTTCAATTGACAAATTGGACAAAGATTGCCCACTGTGACAGTGGCCACCACTGGATGGCGATGTGGTGCCATTCAACTTCCCGCGTGTCAGTTCAACACAAAGGGCGCACTTTGGTGTTCCCGATGTGTGGCCTCCTTGAGATCAGCGAGACCATGCATAGACTGAACACCTGCACTCTGTCCACAAAAGCTTGCCACGTCCCCGGTTTGCTTGCCATCTTAACTCCCCTTCACTTTCTCTTTCTGTCCTGGGCCTCTTTCTTTGCCAGAGTGAAGCCACACCTTCAGCAACACCTCATATTCCACTTGAGTAGCTTACAACCCAACGGTATGAACATTGAATGCTCTTACTTCAAGTAATACCCTCCTACCCCACTTCCTTTTCCATGCTTCTCACCCCCACCCCAGTGCGCTCCATTTCTCCCGCCATCTCCCACACACCCACCCAGTCACCGGGATTCTTTCCTCTCCTTTGTGTGCTGATCTCTCATTCCTCAGTCCCTTATTTCCCTTTTATCCGCTCCTTTTTTCCCCATTCCCCAATCCTTCCACCCACATTCCTCCCTCCAGCTTTACATTTCACTCCTCCTCTCTGCTCCTTATCTGACACCTTTTGTCTCCTTTTCAACTCTTACCAATGTCACTCATTCCACCCATCTGCCAATTGAACCTCCCACACCTGTATCTATCTATCACTTGCTAGGCTTTGTCCTACTCTATCGATCTGAAGAAGGGTTGCGAATCAAAACGTCATCAGTCTTCGCCCTCCCCAGTTGTTGCCTGACTCATTGAGTTCTTGTACCACTTTTGTGCCTTGATCAGATTCCAGCATCTGTATTTCCTTGTGTCTACAAAGGAGACCCTTCCATGTCTAAAGCATTTGTGGATTCAAGTATCATGACTGCACCTGAACACCATCTGAGAGTGTTTTTTCCGAAATGCTGCTTTCCAGCATATCAAAACCTATTTAGGTTCCGTATCATGAGTAGGAGAGTTCTGATTAACAACTCATCGGTCTCTTTGCTGTTTATTGACCTTCACAGTGCACAACTTGGACTGTTGTCACAACACTTTATAATAATTGTGAAGAGGTTTGCAACACCGTAAGGATATCAGAAAGATGCATGTTTACAATGAAAGTTGTTTTTAGTGTACCCCCCCCCCCCCCCCTCATAACAGCAATTCCCTGAGATCAGGCCAGTTTGTCTTGAAGACCGGTTAAATTCATCAGCGAGACCAGTAAAAAATCACATGGATAAAATTTAAGAAAATGAAATTAGATCTTAAAAAAATAGTGAGATTTTGCGAGATTTCCTTGGCTAAGATGATTGGGTCGGGCATATAACGATAACTGATCCTCTATGCTGTTGCTGGAGTGGTAGAGACAACGTTTTATTTTCCATGAAGGAAGTCATTAGGTCTTTATAAGTTAATAAGTTCTAGGAGCAGAATTAGGCCATTCGGCCCATCATCTACTCTGCCATTCAACCATGGCTGATCTGTCTTTGGCTCTCTGTGTTAGAAGGTGCTGCACAAGGCAGACTAAGTATTGGTAGACAAGATAGAGAACTACAAGCAGTTCAGCTGCCTCGCCGCACGGTGGCGCAGCGGTAGAGTTGCTGCCTTACAAGGCCAGAGACCCGGATTTGATCCTAACTGCACCGGCTGTTTGTACGGAGTTTGTACATTCTCCCTGTACAACCGGGTAGGTTTTTTCTAGGTGCCCCGCTTTCCTCCCACATTCTAAGAAGTACAGGTTTGTGGGTTAATTGTCTTCTGTAAAAAAAAAATGGCCAAATTGTCCCTAGTGCGTAGGATAGTTCTCGTGTACGGGGATCGCTGGTCGGCGTGGACTTATCATATCATATCATATATATGCAGCCGGAAACAGGCCTTTTCGGCCCACCAAGTCCGTGCCGCCCAGCGATCCCCGTACACTAACACTATCCTACACCCACTAGGGACAATTTTTACATTTACCCAGCCAATTAACCTACATACCTATACGTCTTTGGAGTGTGGGAGGAAACCGAAGATCTCGGAGAAAACCCACGCAGGTCACGGGGAGAACGTACAAACTCCTTACAGTGCAGCACCCGTAGTCAGGATCGAACCTGAGTCTCCGGCGCTGCATTCGCTGTAAAGTAGCAACTCTACCACTGCGCTACCGTGCCGCCCTGGTGGGCCAAAGGGCTCTGTTTCCACGCTGTATCTCTAAACTAAACTAAAGAGCTCTATTGTAGTCTAGAGCAAAGATAATAGAGCAGAGCAAGATAGACCACTCAACCCTAAAACCCGTAGTATGTCATGGCGCCGTTTTAGTAGGCAGATACTTGCAGAAACATTTAAAAGAAATGTTCACGGTAGAGCAGTGACATCTGATTGCTGAACGAAAGGCCACCTTAAAGAGCTAATGACAGTCTCTAATGATCAAACTCATCTAAGTTGTTCCACTGTGATATGGAGAGGGTTAAAGATGAGCTGGGAAGGAGCTGGGCCTAATGGAGCTGATTAATGCAGTTGATGACATTTGTTTACGGTTTTGGGTCCACAGAGGCATGTGGGCCAGATGCAACATGTGTGAACATAGCGGACGGTCTTGGTTACAACTGCCGCTGCCATCTCGGTAAAAGTGGGCCAAAGTGTATGGATGGTGAGTCTCTCTTTAGTTTCAGTTGTCTCACACTGCATCATATCATTGACAGTTTGCAATTAATCCAATGATCTTTAGTTCACTTAACTGTGTCACATTTATATTGCTGGTGTGGTGCATTGGGAATAGAAAACGTCAACCATTGTCAGAGTTACCAACAAGCCCCATGTTCTCTTCGCGTGGGTCCAAGAATTCAAAGGAGAATAACATGATTCAAGCTCAACACGCTTCAAATTTCCTGGCTACATCCGTTCCGAGCTTCTATGAAATTGGGAGCTTGAGGACAGCTTGCATCTATCTAAGTTATATACTAAAACTCTTGTTTGTTTGTTTGTTTGTTTGTTCCTGAACTACAGCCAAAATGGTACACATTTGCCTTACAATTTTAGGCCCACCTTACTCACCGTCGTCCCTTTGTTGCTAATGGAAGAAGTTTCATTGAAATCGGTGTTATATTTTAAAGTTATTCACATTTTAAAGTTTAAATCTATCTCCGAGGGAGGGAGGGAGGGAGGGAGGGAGGGAGGGAGGGAGGGAGGGAGGGAGGGAGGGAGGGAGGGAGGGAGGGAGGGAGGGAGGGAGGGAGGGAGAGAGAGAGAGAGAGAGAGAGGGGATGAGGAGGGAGGATAAGGGGGTTTGAGGGGGGATGGAGTGGGAGGAGGAAGGGGAGGGAGAGGAGGAGAGGGGGAGGAGAGGGTGCTGTACCAATGCAGGAGAGGTTTGGGTCCACTTAGTCACGTAATCAATAAAAATTAAAACAGAAAATACTGGAAATATTCACCAGGTCAGGAAGCATCTACGATGGGAGAAATAGAGTTCATGTTTCAGAACTGTTCTGATGGAAGGTCATCAAACTGAATCATTCCTTCCGTTTCTCACTTCACATATGCGGACTGGCCGGCTGAATTTGACAGAACTTTCTGTTTTTACTTCAGATGTCCAGAATCTGAGGTTTTCTGCTTTTCTGTGAAAAGGTCAACATAGATAATGCTGGGCTGTGTCACTTCACCATTGTTTAGAGATCAGACATCCCAAATATCTCCATAAGCCGGCTTCGCTCTCCTTTCTTTAATTAATGCTTTGCAGGTTGCAGATTTGTAAAGTATCCTCGTCTTCTGTCTCCTCGCAGGTGTCTTGATTACAGCTCCTTCCTTCAGGGGGGGTGACTCCTTCGTGACCTATCCACCACTGACGAACGTCCACAATGAGTTGTCGATTGAGCTGGAATTCAAACCCCGCGCACCCACTGGCCTCATGTTCTACAGCAGCGGCAAGAGAATGAAAATGAATGACTTCATCTCTGTCTCCATGCTCAATGGACACGTGGAATTCCACTACGAACTGGGATCAGGTTGGTGGAGCTTGGAGTTGAGTTGAGTTTATTGTCACTTGTGCCGAGGTACAGTGAAAAGCTTTTGTTAGCCTGCTAGCCAGTCAGCGGAAAGACAACGCATGATTACAATCGAGCCATGCACAGTGAACAGAAGTAGAGACTTAAAAGGATGGAGCGATTGTAATGCGTGATTGCAGATGCACTTCTGTGACTCGCACACAAAGGGTTGCCTAGTTTGGGCCCCATCTTGCTCACAGCTTAATCTGGTTTAAACTTATCACCTGGTGATGAGGCACTTCCTGTGCAGGGTTCGGCAGTGTATCGTTATTTGAGTTTCTTTGGTACTGGAGTAATGTTGTTTAGTCCCTGTGTTTGACCTTTCTTGCCAGTCCCATTTCCTTGCAAAAAGAGGTGATGAGGTGATAGCAAATGGAACTTGCTGGGAGGGAGGGCAATAGAAAATTGTGGGGCTTCTATTCATCGACGGGGTGTTAACCTGCAATGAAAATCAGCTTCCCATTGCAAAAGCTGTCTTACATTATTAATGTGATAGACGTTTCTTCTCTGAGGGGGAGGGCAATACCCCTTGGCAAATTGCCACCCTGATGGTTAAAAGGAAACCTCCAAGGATGAAGTTCTTATTTTGGGCGAGGACAGCAAGGATAGGATGTCCTCTGGATTTCGCAGTGACACTGACTATTAATCCAGGATATGCTAGTTTCCACACCCTCCTAAGTTCCAGTACTGGCAGTTGGCGAAGGAAGGGAAGGTGAATGAGAGGCAGGTAAGATTTCTAACCACCCTTTCAGCAGAGAAGTTGGGCAATCATCCCTGTCTACACAAGGCTGACTGGGGCCTACTCAATTGGTCTGTATTGCAATTCCTAGAAGTGCTCATTGCTTCTAAAAGGAGATCAGAAATCACTTACTTGCAAAGTGGGGCCACATTAGTCCCTTTGGAGTGCTCTAAAACTACCTGGCCCCTCCCATTGAGAGAGATCGTCGATTGGTAATGCTGGTGTTTCACTGATTGCACGTGGAGCCCCTTCAATGTGGGCACACGGACTTGCTCCACCCGCATCTCCGGTGGATGAAAAACACCCCTGCCTCTTGGCTATTGCTGTGCTAGGGTTTAGCTGTGCCATACAGCCGAGGATGGGACTGGATGCTAGTGCAACACAGCTGTCCATTGGTGCTGGGAAGGTTCCATTGGACAGCACAATCTCCCATCAAAGAGGGGGGGAAAAACCTCAGGCATCCTTAAAGCAAAAGTGACACAGCCTCACTCTCAGCCCCAACTCTGCTCCCTTCAAAGTCATCATGTCTGAGCAGTAAACACCAGTCCCAGGCCTGTGAGCTCCTGGGTAGAAACAAGCAACTGCAGATGTTGGTTGACAACAAAAGGACACAAATTGCTGAAGTAACTCAGCGGGTCAGGCAGCATTTCTGGAGAACATGGATAGGTGACGTTTTGGGTCGGGACCCTTCGTCAGATATAAATGTTGGAGACGGGAGAAAGGGTCATCAGAGGCGAGGACTCCTTCCCATGGGAAAAGGTCCGGAGGCGGAGACGATGGAAGAAGAGCCCTACATCATGGGGGGCCCGGAACATGTTGAGATGTGGTATAAGGTCCCGACCCGAAACATCACCTATCCATGTGCTCCAGAGATGTGCTGCCTGTCCCTTTGAGTCACTCCAGCACTTTGTATCCTTTTGTGAGCTCCTGGTGTTTTGGAACAAAAGAGTCTTTGTGGATTGCACCTCATCCTTGGGAAGGTTCATCTCTTTGATTTTGGTGCAGGTCCTGTTTCCTCAAATTATCAAATTTCTGCCCCTGTTTGGGTTTTTTACAGGACTAGCTGTTCTGCGGAGCGCCAAAACAGTGGCTCTCAACAAGTGGCACAAGTTGAGAGCACATCGACATGACAGGGCTGGATCACTGACTGTTGACAATGAGGAGGAGATCCGAAATGTCTCTCCGGGAAAAAGCCTGGGCCTTAACCTGCGAAGCCCCATGTATCTTGGTGGTGTGGCAAGATCGGAAGTTCTTCCCAAGGCAATCAACATTACTGAGGGGATTGATGGCTGTATTGCTAAGGTGCGTCTCTATAGCAAGAACATGGCAACATTGTCTGTGCACGTGTTTACGCCCATTCGTAAAATGGCCTCCCCTTCGCCACTGATTCTAAGCACCAATTCATCAGCCAAAGACCAAAGAACTTCCTCTCCATGTCTGGCTTTCCTTTCTCATGCGCATAGCGTGTAAGTCAGTGAGGGAAGCCTGTGTTGATCAATCCCTCCCATCTCTCTCCTTGCCTCCAGCGAACAATGTCAGTGGGCGGCACAGCGTCACAGTGGTCCCACACTCCAAAGGCATGCAGGTTTGTAAGTGAACTGGCGTCTGTAAATTGTCCCCAGTGTGCAGGGTAGCACTAGTGTAAGGGTGATCGCTGATCAGCGTGGACTCGGTGGGCCGAAAGGTCTGTTTCCACGCTGTATCTCTAATACTAAAACTAAAACTCACCCCATCTCAGAAGAACACTCTCTCTTCAACCCATTCCCAGTTAAACGCTTTGTTTCTCTCCTCCCTTCCCAGGAAAATTCCATGCCCTTCCCCAGAGCAGTAAAGTACCCTGCCCCTCCACCACCCCAACAGAATACTCCACCTTTTCCCATTCTGTCAAATAACCTCCTCATGAAATACCCCTCATGAAATACCCCTCCACCCACCCTTCCCGGCCCTCTCACCATTATCGTGGCCCTCTGGCACTTCACGTTTGTTCGGCTCTTTTCTGCGCTATTTAAATGAAGTCAGTTATTTTTAAATGACTGATGAATTAAAATGGGCGGGAAAGGGGTAATTTGGAGGAAATAGATTTTAAGCACTCTTACTAAGTGGGTGCTTAAAGACATCATCGTGTCCGAGGGGCAATTAATCTTGGGGCAATCCTATGTAATCCTGGGGCACGATTGCTCCCCCCCTTCCCATCCTCCAAAGCAAACATATCCCCCCATATTCCCCTATCCATTTAGGAAGAGTGAAGTACTTTGGGTCTAAAATTTTGATTGGAATGAAAGCAAAACACTTTGCTGACGTGCCTGGTGTAAACGACACTCCCTGTGGTTGGCAGGTTGTTAAGTCACTGAGGGCCAGTATACCATGTGTATAGCATGTGTTGACCCTACACATCGTACCTCTCTGCTCTCAACTAGGTGCTAATCAACGGGAAGAAAGTGGATATCTCCTACACCTTTTTAGAGAGCCAGAACGTGGATCAATGTTACGACAACTCACCATGTGACCGGGTCCCTTGCCTGCATGGCGGAAGGTGTCTGATGACTGGAGAGTATGAGTATCAGTGCATCTGTACAAGTGACTATCAGGGTGAGTTGACGGAGAACTCCTACCTAACCTAGTTTCAATGATCGTGGTGAATAAAAGGGCTCTATAAAATCTTGATGCCAGCGCATGCCAATCTACAAGCAGGTCATAGAGTCACAAGGTGTGGAAACAGCCCCAGCGGCCCAACTTGCCCATACCGACCAACATGTCCCATCTACACTGGTCCCACTTGCCTGCGTTTGGCCCATATTTCTCTTAACATTTGGTCTTGAATTTGGAACATTAATGGATGTCACCTTGATTCAATGGGACAGTCCTGCAGTGGACATTGGCATTTTAATGGGCTTGGAGGTAAACATGCACTGTGTAAACTCTATGATGGAGTCACATTTTCTTGACACAATTCATGTTGTTATATAACATTCTGAGAGCGTTAGTTCATTTGTAAGAATGAAAAACATAGGTACATCTAACTCTGAATTAGACGGACAATAGACAATAGACAATAGGTGCAGGAGTAGGCCATTCAGCCCTTCGAGCCAGCACCGCCATTCAATGCGATCATGGCTGATCACTCTCAATCAGTACCCCGTTCCTGCCTTCTCCCCATACCCCCTCACTCCGCTATCCTTAAGAGCTCTATCCAGCTCTCTCTTGAAAGCATCCAACGAACTGGCCTCCACTGCCTTCTGAGGCAGAGAATTCCACACCTTCACCACTCTCTGACTGAAAACAGTCAATTAGATGTCAGTGTAGGCAGAAAAAACGGCAGATGCTGGAATTTTCTGCAAAACACTAAGTGCTGGATGCTTCTTTAATCCCGATTCAATACGTGAACCGAAATTTGATTTCAACTCTTTTCTGTTTCTAGGTGAACACTGCGAAATCTCCCAGGATAAATGTTTGCAGGGAAACCCATGCATGAATGGCGGGACGTGTGAGAAGGGGCAATGCTTGTGCCCCATGGGATACACTGGATCATACTGCGAGCTAGGTACAGACTTGTTACAATCACATCCCAAATCCCCAGCTTCTGAGAGATTGTTAACATGTTTTCTATGCCCAGGAGAATATGTTGGTTTAAAGATCTAATTAATGGCAGTCAAAGGGTTTCTTTAATAATGATGTATCTGTGTCGTTAAGGAGCAGGTTACCGTGGTTATTTATGTAACAAGAACACAGGAATTGGTCGCTCAGTTCCTCAAGCTTGCCTTGCCTTTAAATATGATCACAGCCGATTTAACCTAGGCCTCACAAAATGCTGGAGTAACTCAGTGGGTCAGGCAGCATCTCGGGAGAGAAAGAATGGGTGACGTTTCGGGTCGAGACCCTTCTTCAGGCTGTTCCTCTTCTCTGCCAGTTCTATATAATCTTAAATTCCCCAATATTTCAAAAGTAGATCTATTTCTGTTTTTAAAATCCCAATGGTCCAGCCTCCACAACTCTCTGAGGTAGAGAATTCCAAGATTCACCGCCCTCTGCAATAAGGTATTCCCATGCGTTTCAGATTTTCCGCCCCCTTTTTTTAATCATGAGGCATAGTTAGTGACACTCTTTCTCACGGAAACATCTTAAAATTCACCCTGTTGTACCCTCTTAGGATCTAAACATTTCCATTATCCCCCTAATTCTTCTAAACTCTTTGAACGTATATAAATCTAATGTTTTCAGCTGTTCAACATCGGGCAGCTCTCTCATCTCAGGAATTAACCATCAGAATCCCATTCAATTATAGCAATATGTTATATCAAAATGTTTCCTTCCCTCTGACAATTAAGACCAATATACCGCCTACCTTCCTACTTGCTAAACCTGCCCACGAACCTTGTAGTTCATGCACAAGAACTCCAAGGTGCCTCTGTACTCCACTCATTTATAGTCTCTTTAAGTAACGATCTGCCTATTGATCCCCCCTACCAAAGGGCAGACTCTAAATCATTCCTGAGTTAAACTCCATTTGCCAAGCTTTCTTCAGGATAAATGTTTATTTATTCCATCCCTTTATAGTGGAATACCATCTGAGGGTTCTTCTCAAAATCATAAAATAACAAAAACAGGCCAATGACAGATTATTGACAGGAATGAATAGAAGCATTGAGGGAAAAAAAGCAATGGGCTGTAACCAACATCTTAAAGGAACAAAAGATGCCGAGAGGGAAGGAGTTTCACAGCTCTGGTCCTGGAGCCTGAGTTCAAAGTAACCAGTGGTGGGTGAAGGGAAGAGATGGGAGCAGCTGAAGGGATTTTAAACCAAGACAATAATTAACATTTTGTGGAGTTACAGAATACAAAAGCATGAGTGGAACATCTCTAAGTCCAGACTGTTGAACATAATTGACTTCAATTGACAAGGTCACAATACAATCATAAAGACCGCTTCCCTTTCACGTTATGCCGACAAAAGAAACTACAGATTCAGGAATCTGGACAATAAGACAGAATGCTGGAAGGGCTCAGCAGGTCAGGAGCTCGACGGAATCAAGGGATATGGGGAGAAAGCAGGAACGGGGTACTGATTTTGGATGATCAGCCATGATCATATTGAATGGCGGTGCTGGCTCGAAGGGCCGAATGGCCTACTCCTGCACCTATTTTCTATGTTTCTATGTCAGCTCAGGCAGCATCTGTAGAGGCAATGGGTGCAAGTCAACATTTCAGATGGAGACCTTGCATCAGGACTGAAGGGAAAGAGGAAGGATTGTCAGTATATATTAGAACATAGGGGGATAGTTCAGAGACAAATAATGCTATATACTGGCAAATAATGGACAGATGGAACGTTGGGGGAGGGGAAGTTGTCCATTTTTTAATGACCTAGATGCAAGCCATTTAGTCCAATTCGTCCATGCTGACTCTATGGAGAAATCCCATTAGCCCTATTTGCCCCATGAATTTCCCTACAACGTATCCCCCACACTTGTAAGATAATGGTGCCAGCAAACATCTAACAGTCACCAGGCCCCTTGCCTTGGAATCTAAATGAAACATTAGATTGAAGGAAATATTAAGAGTATTGGAGTCACCACCAATCAGGCAGCTCAGGCAATGCTGGTGATGCCGAACGTTGCTTCTGTCATTAATTAGTGTGATTCATTATACTAAATCTCTTATTAAGTTTTAACACTGCCTGTTTATGAGTTGTGCATGCCCAACACCACTCCTCCAAAGCACACACTCTATTCTGAGCTCTGTCATGGGTTGAGATTACCAAGAGAGAACAAAAGATTCGAGGATTCAAATGCAATGTTCCTACGCACTCCTGGGAACCTCTGGAGATGGACCATTCCAAATGGTGTTGTGAACTTCATGGCCTTGCTTCGGGGGCATGCAGGAGCCTGCACAAGCACACGAGGGACCAAAGCAACTCGCAACCGCACACCCATCAACCATCTCCTGCTCCATCTGTGGAAGAGTCTGTACCACCCACACTGGCCTCATCAGCCATCTTAGATGTAGCACAGAGCAAAGGCAAGTCATCCTCGATCCCGAGGGACTATCAAAGCAGTGATCGTGTAATAGTGCTTTGAGACTGCAGGTGGTACCATTAACATTTGAGAAGGGAAAAGCCCAAGGAAAGTATTTGGTGTTGATTCATCCTCTGTGGGCAATGGAAGCGGATTCAGCTTATCCAATGTATTTATCTCAATCCCTTTACAATTTTATACGGGATCGGGGAGGATAATCGCAGGATAAGTCAATTAGGACTGAGAAGAGCAGTATTTTTTTAATTAGAGGTAATTCCATATCTCAAAGGATTGCAGATAGTGACTCATTAAATATTGAGAGTTAAAAATAATAATCACAGACACAAAGGATGTGGGGACAAGGAGAAATGGAGTTGAGGTTTTGGGTCGTCAAAATGTTGGACTCAGCCTAAGGGGCCGAACACCCCCATCCTCCTAATTCTAATGATCTGTGGATCAAGGGGGGGGTTCTTGCTTTTCAGTAGGATAAACTTGGTGACTGATTTGTGCACAGCAAGTACCCAAAAAAACACAATGAATAGAGGTCATTGTTTTATTAGCTTTCTTTGTCATTTCCTGCATTCCATGGCAAGGGAATCAGCTGGAGCAGAAGAACCTGGAGAATTAAAGCTTCGAGCCACCTTCTGAGAACCAAAGTAAAATATTACATTTTGAAGAATGCTTGTGCTTGTTTCCACTTTGGCAAACTTTATGCAATTCACAGCTCCTAATGGTAAATGCATAGCCTGATATGCTCCTTAATCTTTGAAGGGTGCTGAATTCAGGCATGAGTACATTGTGAAGTTGTTGAGGAAATCTTTTTGTGCGACATATATCTAAGATTTCAGGAGCATATTTGATTTAGTTACTTGCTGCTCTTGAACATAAAGATGGATCATGAGGTGAGCAATCAACAAGATGACAAACACATCCTCAGTGTTTACTGCTATCAGTCAATGGTTGCTACATCAGACCCAAAGACTCTGCACCTAAGTTACAATGGGCAATTACATCTAGGAACTTAATATCCATGTTTAGCCATGTTCTTCATGAATGGAGCTTTGGCAATAGACAATGCTACGGTGACACTGTGCATTTCCATTGTGAAAGACTATGCATTTTGACAAGGCATTAGACAATAGGTGCAGGAGTAGGCCATTCGGCCCTTCGAGCCAGCACCACCATTCAATGTGATCATGGCTGATCATTCTCAATCAGTACCCCGTTCCTGCCTTCTCCCCATACCCCCTGACTCTGTTATCCTTAAGAGCTCTATCTAGCTCTCTCTTGAATGCATTCAGAGACTTGGCCTCCACTGCCTTCTGAGGCAGTGAATTCCACAGATTCACAACTCTCTGACTGAAAAAGGTTTTCCTCATCTCCGTTCTAAATGGCCTACCTCTTATTCTTAAACCCTGGGCATTGCTCTGGGCAGGATCAAACGTACCATTTATTAACTATCAATCATTGTGTTTGGATCTTCAATTTAGAGGAAGTAGATTTTCCTGTGGCTTGGTAAAGTTCCAGTTTGCTTGGTAAAGTTCCTCTTCTCTGTTCACTTCTCACAACTCATCGCCAAAATCTGACCAAAAAGAATAACAGAATCCTTGACCGTCCCGTCTGTGGCTTTGCAATAAGCAGATCTGAGCACTGAACACCGTTCAGCCCTTTATCCAAATTCTACACAGACCTGATCACTGCTTTCAAGCTGAGTACCTTTTCAGCTTTTTTTTAAAATGACCATAACATGGAGGAAAGTCTTTATTTTAAATGCTGAGGAGAACCTTGTTCAGATATCTCTGGGGTTGCAGTGGCCATAGATTCCATCTGTAGGCCAGGGACGACCTTCCATTCAGGTTATCGAAAGTGTCTTCATTTGTCTTCATACGTGAAGCTTGTTTGAGACCTTGCATGCAGAACCTCAAAACCTGAAAGTCCCTGTCTTCAGCAGATTATGTTCATTAATTTGTAGGGCTCATTGGATGCTCTAGATTCTCAAAAGTCCGTTTCCGCTTTATTCATCCTGCTTTGAAGAATATCATTCTTCCTTCGGATGGTGTGGCTCAGTTCTGGGATATGTTCTCACACCAGCTGCAGGAGTCCAAGCCAATAATGCACATTATCCTCTCATAGTGTTTCCTGCCTTGACATTGTTGGGCAGGAACACTGCCACCTTAACACCGGTGGAACGCAGCGCAGATATGCCTAGTCTCTTGACCTTTGGTGTCACATTGGGTTGTAACTTGGCTCTCTTTGACATCCTTCAATATCTTGCATTGAGTTCACCAGCAGTTGATTCCAATTTTGACTCGTCAAACATCCGCAGCAGTCTGCAACATTTCGGATGAGCTTCTTACAGTAACTATGGTTGAGGAATAGTTAAAATCAATGTCTAGCACATATAAATGAACGATTATTTCCTGTTATCGTGATCTCAACTTTGAAACCTAATATACTTACCAATACCCCATCAAATATCATCAAATAGCATGGAACGTGGAAAACTCCAACCACCTACACAAACATAGCCTCTGAAAAGATGCTTTGCTTCTGAGTCAATGATCTTTGTGTCAAGAAATGAGGGGTTTTAGATGGTATCTATCACTGTAATCTTCCTGCCTGTGGAAGAAATTTTATTTTGTTCTTTTGTTTGGTTGGGATTTTAATATCTACAAGACGTGGATGAAAAGCTTTTGCTGCTCTGATTATTTATTTAAGAAGCAAAGGCACGTAGACGTAAATATGTAATGGTGTTGCAATTCATCTGGAGCCTCTAGACAAGCCAATTGCCCTGTTTCATACGAATAAGAGGCACTTTCAAGAGTCGGTCCTCTGAGCAAGCTATCTGCTTCACATCACCGAACACTAGTGCCTGTGCCAATCAACAGAAGACGATGAGCACTCTAACAAAGCCAAGCAGACTTCCATCTTTCTTCATTCTGCTTCTGTATCACATCACAGCATCCTCACAATTGCCAAAATCCCGAGAGCACAATAATCAGTTTTCATGAAAGTGATTGCCTTCGCATTTTTCACACATTTCGCTGCTCGACTTTTAAAAAAAGGTTACGGTGATTTAAGTCTGAAGATCGCATGGACCTGTGGGGCATTCTGAAGTGGTTCATTCAAGGGTATTGTATGGCCAGGCTTGTTCACTTGTTTGTGGAATAACAAGTATTGTGCCAGAGATGCGTTTATTAATGTTTCTCTTCCCTAAAGTCTAGGATATTTGATGATCTATAATGAGATTCAATGGCTTGTTAATAAGTTTATTTGCACTTACACAGGAATGCCTGCCCCAGCACCAGAATGGCTCATGGAGGGTAGTGCGGGTAATGTCATTTACCAATGTGTTGACCTTTAATCTAACAGGAAGTGACGACGGTGTCTAATTTGGCATGATTCCATAGACCTAGCTGCTTATAATCTTTTGCTTTTGTTACATTTGTTTGTTAAATGATGCACTGAAGCCTGAGGGGATTTTCCCCGATACAGTGGATTCCCAGCAGCTAACTCTGGCCCAGATGTTGCTGAACAAACTGAAGAGCTACCATTTGATTCCACTTATCTCTTTGGATGCAAAATGTTCGGGCTCCTTGATGACTGAGTAATTTAGTCTTATCTGAGGTCGCCAGATCAGGTTATTCGTCACCTCCCACGTTCAACTGGCCAGCAAGACTTTTCTCCTCAACTTTAATATTTGTGTAACTAATGATAAGAAATGAGACACAGCATATCCGTTAAATTGGTGAAGGGTCGTCTCCCTGACTGCCTTACAGGAAAGAAGTCGAGAAGGTTCCTTCACTCCCAAACATTTCAGTTCATTTCCTTACTTCTCTTCCCAGCCTTTTTCCCAGTTTTTCTTTTCCCCTCAATGATGCTGAGACTTCCCGCATTATACTTGTTTGTCACTGACCGAGCTGTTTGCAGTAAACAACACTCGAATGCTGCGGAGCCAGCTGCCTTGTTTCACCCACGCCAGCCTTTCATCCATGAAGTTCAACCATTCCAGTCACACACAATGTCACCTGAGCAACTGGATCCCTTTCAGTGATAAGCAGGAAAATCTTACATTCAGATTAGAATTATTCGACTGTTAGAAACACTCAGCTGTTGTGGCTCAGTATTTGAGAGGAATAGAATGAGTGGCGAATTAGTAACACTGGTGGACAATCGAGGTGGCACTATGGCGCAGCAGCAGAGTTGCTGCCTTACAGCACCAAAGACCCAGGTTCGATCCTGACTACGGGTGCTGTCTGTACGGAGTTTGTACATACTCCCAGTGACCACGTGGGTTTTCTCCGGTTGTTCCGGTTTCTACCCACACTCCAAAAACATGCGTTTGCAGGTTAATTGGCTTTGGTAAAATTTTTAAGGTTACATCACTGATGATGTGTTCAGGAGCATCAAGAGATGTATTTATCAACCACTAGTATGTGATAGTGATAGTGTACGGCACGATCGTTGGTTGGCATGGACTCAGTGGGCCGAAAGGCCTGTTTCCGTGCTGTATCTCTAAAGTCCAAAGTCTAAATATTTGCAATTGACTTGGCTGAGTGCAAGCTCAGACATTAAATTCAATCCCTGGTGCATCATTTAGCTTCATCTGCAAATGATCATTACTAACACTTTCATGTAGTGTCTTTAAACCATTGATTGGAATGAAACCCAGACCTTTATCACAGTTCCCTCATTTTCTGTGTAAACCATTGACGGAGAAGGATGTCTCCTGTTGCGATGCCTAAACCATTTACCCCACATAACCCATTCAGTTGAAAAGTTCAACCAGCTACGGTATAAGGTTCAGAGCTCGCTGACAACATTTTCTCCATGTTTGGTTCACAAGCTGGCCTGATACACATGTTCTCGTACAGAAATAGTTCAAGGCACTATATGAAAGAAATCACAAATACTTTAACAAAATTAACCCTATCACCTAAAGATGATAGTCGGTGATAGTACTATATTGTAAATAATGTTAAATGGTTACCAGATTAAGCAATCAGCCACCCATTCGATGATCATTTTCATTGAGATTTGTACGGAATTATGTTTTTAATGAAAACACGGTTGATTTATTCACAAGTGAAATTAATTTCTTTATTTGTTTGTGATCAATGTCCCTTTTGACGTCACTATTGGAAGTTGTTCGGGGACTGTTAGGTTCTACATTCATTTGTATAATGTATGATTTGTTTGATTATTACAGTTTTATGAGAGGAATTATTTTTCCACCTTTTGCCGTAGGAATTTCCATTTTGACCGATTTTATTTTGCCGGGTGTCCCAAAGACAATGGAAAATGTAGGAGCATCGGAGCCAAAGTGTGGGGAGCAAGAGTGCACAATTGTAATGTGATAATGACCAGATAAACTGTTTCCCTATGAATGAGGAATGAGCACTGGTCCGTATGGCAGGAGAATCCTCCTACATGGTTAGAGATGACCACGTGTGCTTCTTATTTGCGTCCTTTGGAGAAAACAGAAGAAGCCCTAATTTAACATTTTATCCAAAATACATCTCAAACAGGATAGCTTTCCCTCAGTACTGCATTGAAATGCCAGCCAAGGATTTGTATTGAACTCTCTGAAGTGAGCCAGACACGTTAGTTTAGTCTAGTTTATTATTGTCACGTGTACAGAGGTACAGTGAAAAGCTTTTGTGCTGCGTGCTATCCAGTGGCCAAAAATACTATACATGATTACAATCAAGCACTCCACAGTGTACATATACAGGATAAAGGGTAAAACGTTTAGAGCAAGATAAAGTCCAGTAAAGTCCAATTAAAGATAGTTTCAAGGTTTTCAATGGGGTAGATGGAAGGTCAGGACCGCTTTCTAGTTAGATAGGGAACGTTTCAGTTGCCTGATAACAGCTGGGAAGAGACTGTCCCTGGATCTGGAGGTTAACGTCTTCTGTACCTCTTGCCTGAGGGGAGAGGAGGGAGTGTCCAGGGTTAGACTGGTCCTTGATTATGGTGGTGGCCTTGCTGAGGGAGGCAGCATGAACACTGACTCTACCCCATAACCTATAACTCAGGTGAGAGGTGACCACAGATCCAGAGTCACCTTGGTGTTACAGCACTAGATTGGAAAGAAGAAGGCTTCCAGCTCTCTTGAGGAGCCCTTGACACATGTACTTGGTGCAGTGTTACAGCTAGTAGAGCCGCTACCTCACAGTTCCAGATACCCGAGTTCCCTCCTGGCCCCTTGTGTTGTCTGTGTGGAATTTGCACGTTCTCCCTGTGACTGCATGGGTTTTCCGAGGTCTCTCAATTCCTTCCCAAAGACGTGCTGGTTCACAGGTTAATGGGCAGACGTAATTTCCCCCCACTGTAGATGAATTGCAGGGAATGTGTTCGGAAATAGGTTACCGGGGAAATGAACGGGGGAATGGGATTGATGTGAGCAACAGCATGAAATCTGCAGATTGAAATGGCCTCCCATGGATCATGGAGTTTTTTGATTGAGTTCACTCGTCTAATGAGGCAAGAAATCTCAGAACAGCAGGGATTTCATTAGTCAGTCAAAAAATAAAAAACTCATTTGAGTCGCAACTGAGGACTGTGGAATGGAAGTGTATATTGTGCAGTTTATTCACTTTGTTTCTTTATCAACTTATTGTTGATACATAGGATTGATTGGTGTGTGCTGTTGACAGGTCCCTCATTCTCTAGGACCCACTGAATGCTTGGATTATTATAGCAGCTGGAGTGGGCCTTTATCCTCTTCAAATCTCATTTGAGGAGATATGTTGATTTTGTGCATTAGTTTTCATCTTGCAAAAATGGAAAAACCAGGGGGTGGGGTGGGGGGGGGGGGGGCATTTTTAGGATTAGCAATCAGGCGTAGCACCCCTATGTCGTGATTCAGTAATACTTTTTATATAGACAAGGTTTTACATCAGGTGGATAGCACAGGGAATAATAGTTCATTTTTCAGAGTTCTGCCAGTGACTGATTGGAAGATCAATCAGAGTCTGAGATGGATAAACTGTGTGCCGTTGCGATGGATTGCTACTCATGTAATCTGTAAATGTTATGTCTGTGCAGATTCTCCTGTGCAGTATGGAGCCTTCTTCCACAGTGGGGGTCATATCATTTTACCAAAACAGATGTTCCCCCGGAGGTAAGGTTGCCACAGTGCTGGGGGTGGTGGCAATGTGGGTGCAGGGGGTGGAGGAGCTGCCAGGGCATTGCAGTGGGGGGGGGGGGTGTGACTGCTTGGGAGCTTGATGTGGGCATGGGTGCGGCTGCATGGTTGCGGGGGTGAGGGAGTGACTGCGTGGGAGCGTGGCACAGACAAGGTGGTGAGCGCGTGGGATGTAGGATGAGCCGCACTCCATTAGGCACCTGCCTGGTGACCGGTGATGAGCTGTGAATCGTAAACCGAGTCAGCGAGTTGAGAAAACATGGTCTCCGTCTCTTTGGGCTTTGGTGGGTATGCAGAGGGTGAGGGTTAACCGGAATTTGTAATTAAAGGGTTTTAAGATTGTGAGTTTATTTCTTTGATGTAATTGTACATCTCAGGACTCGGAGTCCTTTGGCCCCGACCCGCTGGTATTGAGTCTGTCAGACCACGTGGAAACTGGGGAAATATGCTGTACTTTCAATGAATCTGATGCCCGTGGGCACACATTGTCATCCTTCCCCCCCCCCCTCCAGATGGGATATGTGGTAATTCCAATTAAACCCACCCTCCCTAGGTTAAGGATCTTCACATTATCCTGGCAAAGGCATTTTCTGAATGTTCCAATCCACACAGGGTTGATCTTTCTTAACGTCCACAGTTCGTAATCCTACAGTTGTCTCAACTTTCCTCAATGTCATTTGGGCCATAGATTCCTCGTCAAAGCGATGAGCTGACCCTCCACCCCAACCATGTTGTTCCCAAACGCTGACTGGGTGACTTTGGCCTCGCCATCAATGAGGCCACTTGGCCTTTAGTGGAGATAGTTGGGACTACAGTGGTACCCTTCAAGAGGGACATGTGCAACTTGTAGCAGGAGCCCTCCACTCAGTAATCGTGGGTATGATGGAAAGAGCCACAAAGCAGGTATGGCAGCATCTCTGGAGAACATGGATAAGCGACTGGAGTCTGCAGAAAGGTCCCGACCCAAAACATCCCCAGTCCAAGTTCTCCAGAGATGTTGCCTGACCCGTTGAGTTTCTCCACAACAAACCACCTGTAAACCAGCATTTGCAGTAACTTGTTTCTGCATAGGTATTAAAATCTAGAAGGTTTCCTCCTGCATGGGGCTTAGTGGGAGGACTCAGACTACTTAAGGCATTTTATTTCTTTCCATTTAAGCTCTGATTTAATGTCCACAGTTCCCCTTCTGCCCCTGAGACAATCGAAATGGAGGTTCGCACAAGCACACGCGATGGCCTCTTGCTTTGGCAGGGTGTGGTAAGTGCTGACAAGCCAATGTAAATGTTTGCGCTTAGAAACTGCTTTGCTACATTTCAATGGCATTAGAATGGTAATAACTTTAATGGTAAAAACCAAACTGTTGGAGGAACCTAGCAGGCGAGGCAGCATCTGTAGAAGGAAAGTGATCGTCGATGTTTCAGGTTAGGACCCTGCATCAGGACTGAGCGTGTAGAGTAAGATGGTTAGTATAAAGACTGAGAGGGATAAGTGAGGCCGAGGCCTGAAGCTGACAGGTGCAACTGAGTGAAGTGGGGATGGTGAGCAGGTGGAAAGAGATGGGGGAATGGGGGAGAGGGAGGAGGAAGTTTCAAGAGAGAGCTAGGAAGGGGATCAGTGAAAACAGATAAAGCTGAGGAGGATAATGGACAGATGGGGGTGATGGTGAATCTAGGTAAAGGGGGAAGGGCGGGTGGGATTATAGATGGGGGTCGAGGAATGGAATAGAAGAACAGAGGGAACTGAGGTGGATTGATAAGGGTGTGAAAGGAAAACAGAGGTATAAAGTGATCCCAACAACAATCACATCTCCCCAAACTTTCTGTTTTCCGCACGGACCACTCTCTCCATGTGTCCCTGCTCTGGTAAACCCTCCCACTTACCCTTACATGTCCAGGTTAGTGTCTCTACAACACAAGGAGATGCAATATTTGTCCACACATTGGGTTGAGAGAGAAAAATAGATCAGCCACGATCGAATGGTGGAGCAGACTTGATGGGCCGAATGGCCTAATTCTGTTCATATGTCTTATGATCTACGGGTTTTAATGTTTTAGTTGTTAGTTTTAGAGATAGAGTGTGGAAACAGGCCTTTCAGCCCACCGACTACTGATCATCCGTACACTAGTTCTATCCCTACACAGGATCCTGCACACTAGGGACAATTTACCAAAGCATATTAACCTACAAGCCTGGACGTCTTTCGAATATGGGAGGAAACTGGAGCACCCGGAGAAAACCCGTGCTGTCACAGAGCGAGCGTACAAACTCCACACAGACAGAACCCTTAGTCAGGATCGAATCTAGGCCTCTGGCGCTGTAAGGCAACAACTCTACCACTGTGCTCATTGAGGTGTCGTCCCTTTCCAACAGTTATTTAGATCATCTTATGGTCTTGGTGTGAAGTTTTGAAGCTCATCCCATTTGTTCTGGCTGGGTTTCGCTGATCCTTTCTGCACAGCACTTCCGGGCACTGATGTGTAGAGTTTGTACGCTCTCTCTGTGACAGCGTGGGTTTTCTCCAGGTGCTCCGGTTTCCTCCCATATTCTTAAGACGTACAGGCCTGTAGGTTAATATGCTTTGGTAAATTGTTCCTAGTGTGCAGGATAAATTGTCCAACCACATGATCCCTTGTTCGCAAGCCTTCACGCGACCAGCATGCTGAGATTCCTTAAACGCAAGGCGCCCTGAGAGGTTACATGTTCATCAGTCATTTCAGAGAGCAATAGGCTGTATTGCCACCAGAGGGCACACGATTCCCCTGTGATCACTGCTGAATGAGCACAGGACTCTGAACACAGTGGGAGAGTTCTCGCGAGGAGAGTGGAATCACCCAATCTTGCCCTAGTCACACTCCGCCACTGCTTCTCCACTTTATTCAATGCTGGTCGAAAATTACATTAACGCTACTGAAAGGGGGAGCTGCTGCAATCTCCCCACCAGGAAAGGTCCATGACATGTGAAACATTTTTAAAGGCTTTTTGCAATCATCCGCAAATGCTTAGTCTGTTGAACTCTGGAATTCATAATCCCTATCTTTCCAGGTGTGAATTCAAATAATGTATTTTGTAGTGAGAGAGAGACTTAGTCTGAAGAAGGGTTTCGACGCGAAACATTACCTATCCATGTTCTCCAGAGATGCTGCCAGATCTGCTGAGTTACTCCGACACTTTGTGTCCTTTTGAGACAGAAGTTTTGTTTTCTGAGTAGAGAAGCAAGATGCACATCATATGCAGATTTATGAAATCGAGGACTATCAGATCACCATCTCGGGCGGGCACATGTACAGAGAAAGACGTGCTTAGCACTTGAAAGGCACGTGAACATATACATGGGATAGGGTAGGTTTTGGAAGGATGTGGGCCAAACACGGGGAAATGGGACGAGCTTCGATGAGGTATCTTGGTCATGCCGGACGAGTTGGGCTCAAGGCCCTGTTTCCATGCTGTGTGACTCTATGATTCTAAATGCAGACTCACATATGCACTGTAGATGGCGATGGCGATACAGCCAAGTGCACACATCTGTAGACATCAATACTGGTTAGACCCACACAAAGACCTGTCCACACCCAACCTGACGCAGGCACCTTTACCGCACATGTTGACTACTAAGATTTTCAATCAAGGCTAATGCTCGAAACTGATGCAAAGCTGGAAAGTATCAAAGTCCATAAAGTGGGACTGCACTGACCTCTGATAGAGTGGAGGGAAATATTAGATCCCATCAGTTCATTAAGGCCGCCTTCACATCCATTATTCTAGTGCGGCTGAAGGCAGACCCCAAGTGTTGGAATGCCGTTCAGGAATGTTGATCTTACCGCTGGCTGGGTAGCCACAGTTTGCAATAACATTCCACAGCCAAACTAACCTCGACATTACATTGAAACATCAAACTCGTTGCTTAACATCTTGGAACTATCTAAGCTACCTAACTGCACTCCAAGGGACTTTGGACCAGGCATTGGGGGGAAACGTTGCATGTTCTATACTGTGTCCTTACTTATTCCATTTCCCTGTTACATTAAAGTACCCGCTCCACACTTCATTTCTACATATTCCCAACTGCTGATTTTTTTTAAGCTTGTTCCTCGGTCCACTAAGTCTCCAATAATGTGGTTTCTAGTTGTTTGGAAATTTTGTTTTAATCAAAAAATACTTTATTCAAGTAATAAATATTTACAAAACATCTTCTTTTCAAAAACCCCACCTGACATTTCCGGAGGTTACACATTCAATGCAGATATTCATTTCCAAATTTACACAGAAATTTACACAGAATCCCTTATTTGGAGGGGCGTCTCTCTCCACCACACCCTGCCCCCCATGTCCAGCAGCGGAAGGACCCTAGACTGTGCTCCTTAAAAAAAGATAATCTGACATTTGTCTCACTAGTCAGTCAGAAAAGTGCAGCCTGTGTAGGAAGCTTGCTTATTTTGCATTCTCTTCAAAGACACTGGGTTCACTGCAGAATGCACTGTATTACTGTGTAACATGTAAAATAAGAATGTTTTGAGGTATTAATAGGAGCAACATCGATTACTCTGGAAAATCAGGCTGGTCGCTGACACCAGCAAAGTCCTGGGGGTGTCTGGTTGTTGGAGTTTGACTGTGCATGATCCTTCACTATAGCAACAGTGTGCATGGCCAAGTGACAGTGGTGCATCCACACTGCTGCTATCATCAGCACACATGCAGCAAACTGCAGCTCCAGCCCATCACCTTTATTTAGGCATTTAACATTCCCAGTGGCGGTAGAAGGATGGGAGAATTAAACCATGCCAGTCTGTGGTCAGAGCGTTCCTGGGTCATAAGTCTCATCCTTATTGGCAAAAAAATCAGCGGAAGAGGAGAATTGAACGTGTTGAAGACTGATGTATGAGGAAGGCTGCAGCAATGGAAAAGTTAAGGCTTCATTGTCCTCGTTGTTGATTTTGCACTTCCGTTAAACTCAGGCTGTTGTACTTCTACTTTGTTGTATCACAAGGACTACTTTGTTTGCCTGTGTAGTAATGTCTATATAAGAGAATGAGGTGATTAGGTGGTCATTCTGGTTCCAGGTGGCCATGGAATAAACAGCCTGGATTTAAGCTCCACCATGATAACTTTTTAAACACGTGTACTCGTGGTCCGTCCAGAGTCTCAACAAAGGTACAACAGATACCGGACCACGAAGTACAACATGGTGGCAGCGGTTTGGTGCTTCGCCTAGAAAGGTAATGAAAAAAGCCCAAGCAAAAAAGGTTAAAATGCTGGAGCTTAAATCCAGGCTGTTTATTCCGTGGCCAACTGGAACCAGAGTGGCAACCTAATCACCTCATTCTCTTATATAGACATTACTACAGAGGCAAACAAAGTAGTCCTTGTGATACAACAAAGTAGTCCCTGCAATATCACAACTCAGGCCACCCAGCCAGCGGTGTTCCCAACATCACCGAGGGAGGCTTTTGGCTGTTAATAATAGTTTGTCTTTTGTTTGTAGAAACATGGAGAAAGTGGAAAAGGAAAAGACTACGTGGCTCTCGGTCTCCAGAATGGTCACGTGCTCTTCAGGTAACCCCAGCCGGTGTGACGTGTCCATGTTTGTGGGTGATCGCGGCCCAGGGCTGTGAATAGGCTGAACAGAGAGAGATAGCACCCCCGAATGTGAAAGTTGGGGGTTCAAGTCCTACTCCACTCACACACACGAGCAAAATCACTGAGTCGGGCACCCAGAGAATTCCTAAGGGAGCTCTCCGGTGCTGGCACATTAAGGCAAGGCCCTGTGGCCTCCCTCTGGTTGATGGTACAACTCAAAGAACAGCTCAGTTTGTCCCAGTATGCTGATCATTATTTGTCATGGCTATTATCACATTATTCTTTCAGTTTATAATATTATAATGTTATATTTCTATGTTTACTTTGAGATGTCATGAAGTCATAAGGTCATTAGTGATGCGAGCAGAATTACACCAATCGTCCCATCAAGTCTACTCTGCCATTCAATCATGGCTGATCTATCTCTCCCTCCTAACCCCATTCTCCTGCCTTTTCCCCATAACCCCTGACACCCGTACTAATCAAGAATCTATCTATCTCTGCCGTAAACATATCCATTGACTTGGCCTCTACGGCCTTCTGTGGCAAAGAATTCCACAGATTCACCATCCTCTGACTAAAGAAATTCCTCCTCATCTCCTTCCTAAAGGAATGTCCTTTAATTCTGAGGCTATGACCTAGTCCTAGGCTCTCCCACTAGTGAAAACATCCTCTCCACGTCCACTCTATCCAAGCCTTTCACTATCCGGTAAGTCACAAAAGGTGTCATGCAAACACATGTTCCTTTGGGTTTTCTTTTGTTCTTGGTGAGAAAACTGTGCTACATTTTCAGCAGCTGCACCCTTACAAAGTGCAAAATGTATCGGCCCATCGTTGTTATTTTGGACCAGCACTGATTAGAGGGCAGATCTCACCAGGTACAAGTGCCAGAGGGTCTGTGAAGATCAGTTTTCAATGTTATTGAGCTTTATCTCAGCCACTGCTTCCCAAATCCCACTCCCCAGTTCCCTCGACGGCATTTAATTTTCCTGCCAGGCCAGGTTTGAACAGAGCAAATTCTGAGTGGGAAGCTGACTTGCTCAGTTATTTAGCTCTGCCCCAGCCTCAATATACAAAAGGCTGGAGTGTTGATCAATCGACAATAGACAATAGGTGCAGGAGGAGGCCATTCGGCCCTTCGAGCCAGCACCGCCATTCAATGTGATCATGGCTGATCATTGTCAATCAGTACCCCGTTCCTGCCTTCTCCCCATACCCCCTGATTCCGCTATCCTTAAGAGCTCTATCCAGCTCTCTCTTGAATGCATTCAGAGAATTGGCCTCCACTGCCTTCTGAGGCAGAGAATTCCACAGATTCACAACTCTCTGACTGAAAAAGTTTTTCCTCATCTCAGTTCTAAATGGCCTACCCCTTATTCTTAAACTGTGGCCCCTTGTTCTGGACTCCCCCAACATTGGGAACATGTTTCCTGTCTCTAACGTGTCCAACCCCTTAATAATCTTATACGTTTCGATAAGATCTCCTCTCATCCTTCTAAATTCCAGTGTATACCAGCCTAGTCGCTCCAGTCTTTCAACATATGACAGTCCCGCCATTCTGGTGGGATCAGTGTTACAATCATTAAGTTGAATGCAGGAGCTATTGGCAGGGACCACTGGAGAGAGCCAGAGCATTGTCACTCTTCTGCCTTTCTCACCTTAGATATTGAAGTCAATCATAAGTTGACCTCCAGTTACCCATCTGAGATCTTAGCCTTGGGAAAATAACTGGTTTGTCTGATTTGTAGACCCAGCATCTGAAATCAGTGGGCCTCAAGGGAACTAAGGCCCCTTTCCCTTCAAAGAGGTCAGCATCGCATGATAGCATAGATCATCAGGCTGTCTGAGGTTAACTTAAAATGATTTATTTATGTAGGTGTGTAGGAAGGAACCCCAGATGCTGGTTTATACCAATGATAGACACAAGTCAAGTCAAGTTTATTGGTCACATACATATACAAGATGTGCAGTGAAATGAAAGTGGCAACGCCTGCGGATTGTGCTAAACTACAAAACAGAATAGAAAAAAAAAAATTAACACAAAAAAAAAAAATTAATACAGTAATTAAAAATGCTGGTGTATCCCACATGGTCAGGCAGCATCTCTGGAGGAAAGGAATAGGTGATGTTTCGAGTCTGAAGAGGGGTTCCAACCCGAAACCACACCTATTCCTTTTCTCCAGAGATGCTGCCTGGCTTGCTGAGTTACTCCAGCGTTTTGTGTCAATTAATGTAGGACCTTCAGCAGGACATTGTAACGGACAGCACTGTGAGTGAAGTGTACTGTTGCAATGTAAGAACGTGCCATTATGTTGGAGAAATGTATGCCCCCCAAATTAAATCACACATTCCTCTCAATCCTGGGGTCGGGAGGGCTAGCTAAATGACTGCTCTGGTGGTAATGATTTATGGATAAATGTGACTCAGGCCAGCAACTAGAACTTTGCATATTCCCTGCAATAGTGAATAGAATATTTTAGGTTCAACTGTGTCTTTTGATTTAATGTACCATCCAAAGAGGATGACAGCACTCTCTTGGCAATGGCTGGCTTTAGTGTCCATGGTGTTCATTTTATATGCAGAATATGCACATTTTCTTCACAGAGAATCATCATGGTATGTGACTCTGAATAGACCACAGAGGATGATATCCAATCTGGTTCTCACATATATTACCAGCCTGACATTTATTACACTTTTCAATTTTGCTGCTTCATCGTACTTTCATTATCCAAGTACCACTGGCTTTTCCCCTCATACGAGTTCATACCAGGGCAAGAGTGTAGAGCAAGGTCAATTTGAGGGTGACATCAAGAAGTTTATTGTTCACAGAAATAGTGAAAATCTGGCATTCTCTGCCGCAAAAGGCTGTGTAGGATGGAGATAGCTGAGATATAGTGGAATATTATTGGATACGGTATCACACAATGGTTACAGCACAGAAGAAGGCCATTTGACCAATTGAGTCCATACTGGCTCCACCTAATTGCAACCCAACCAGTCCCATCCCACCCTGCCTTCTCCTCTTCGCCCTGCAAGTTCTTTTCATTCCAGCTCCCTTCCACTATTCTCCCAACAGACTCCAATTGTTTTCTGTGCAAACGCTTTCATCAAGTGGGATGCTACAATGTCAATGTCAAGTCCAGAGCAAGCAAGATCATGAGGGACCCCTGCCACCCCAGTAACGGACTGTTCCAGATGCTACGATCAGGCAAACGCTTCCGCTGTCACGCTGCGAAAACGGAGAGGATGAGACGGAGCTTCTTCCCACAGGCCATCAGGACTGTCAACTTTTATAACCCCAGAGACTAAATTTTTGTCGACACTAATAGTAACTTATTAACTTTATTTATATGCTGTAACTGTAATTCTTTTTTGTGCACAATCCACAGGCATTGCCACTTTCATTTCACTGCACATCGTGTATGTGTATGTGACAAATAAATTTGACTTGACTTGACTTGAGCTGAGGTGCAAATCAGTAACCATCTTCTCTCTGTGTTTTATTGGGTCCACACAGTTACCAGTTGGGAAGTGGTGAAGCCAATATTCTCTCAGATGATCCCATCAACGACGGGGAATGGCATAAAATAATTGCTGTGCGGTAAGAAAATATAAATTTTAGTACTGTACATTTTAATGTGTCCAATTAACAATATCCCCTGCAGCACACCAAGGAGTTCTGGGGTGCAATGGAGCGTAGTGTGGAAGCATAGCTTGCATTTATACCAAACCTTTCACATTCTAGTGAAACACACGCACTTCACATCCATTAAAGTATCCTGAAGTGGCATCAAGATCATCAGGTAACACACAAGATCCATAAACAGAAAATAAAACTATTAATGAGGTTTGGGGTATTGTTTAGCTTAGTTTTGAGACACAGTGTAGAAACATACCCTTCAGCTCACTGAGTCCAAGTCAATCTGTTCTTTCACCTGTTCTTTCACCTGTTCTATGTTATTCCATTTTCTCGTCCACTCCCTGCACACTATGGGCAAATTTACAGTTGCCAAATAACCTACAAACCCACATGGCTTTGGGATGTTGGAGGAACCCCATGCAGTCACAGGGAGAATGTGCAAACTCTACACTGACAGCACCTAAGGTCAGGATCGAACCCGGGTCTCTGGTACTGTGAGGCAGCAGCTCTAGCTACCTGTATTATTGACAAGGGTTCAACATGCCCTTCTTCGAACGTTGCAATGAGATACTTCATGTCCACCTCGACAGGCAGAAGAGGCAGGGTTACAGCAACATTGGCCACAAACCACCCACCACTCTAAATATGGGAGTGTACCAAAGATTTAGGCAGAAATATTTTGCAGTCTGGCAATTAGTCCCAATCCTTAAAAGGAACGTAAAGCTGTGAATCACAAACAAAATCAGAAGGCAGATGAGGATTCACAAGAAGTTGGTTCGTATCTGAAAGGGGAGCATTAATCTATCAGATCCATTCAGAGTAATTGTACTCATTGTAATTTCAGTAAATTAGTTTTTAAATTTTGCACCAATTGTTCACAGCATTAATTGGAATGACTCTGGAGGTTGTTCTGGTCCCTCCAACTTGATATCAGTGGGAGGAAAGTTGGTTAGAGTCTAAGTTACTGAAAATTTCAAAAAAAAGCCAATGTTAGAAATCCTAAAATTAGAAACTCCCAGCAAGCTGAGAAACATCTGCAGAGCGAGAATCCGTGTTAATGTTTCAGGTCAAAGACATTTTTATCAGTGCCCAAATAATTGCTGGTCTTTCCTTTCACAGTGAAGGCAAATCAGGGTATGTCCAACTGGATGGAGATGAGATTGTGCGCGGAGAGTCCAAAGGTGACAAGGTCATGGTCAACACTGGCGGGAGCATCTATCTGGGTAAGCCTGGAACTTTATTTGATGGACTTCATCAGTTCACTTCATTTAATTTTATCACGGAATCAGATCAGCAATATCCATTGGCAGCTGCTTTATAGAAACCTCTTTGCCTGGTCCCTTTTGGTGTTGTGTTCAATAAGACAACAATCTGCCTCCCTCAAACCCAGGATGTCTCAGACTGTGTGCAGCTGGATGATTACTTTAGAAGAGTACTCATTATGGGCTTGGAGGAAAAGGCACGATCTCATAAGCAACCATGAGATAATTGGCCAGTTGATCCACTTTAATGATTCTGTAGAGATGAATGTGGCCCAGAACATGAGAAGAACCCCCTGCTCAGATGAAGCATGGATATTATATCTGCCTGCCAGTTTAATATCCCATTCAAAAGACAGCACTGCTCACATTGCAAACACATGTCTAACTGGAATATCATATAAAGTCGAGAGGGTCGGGTTCCAAATGCACAGTCTCCTGGCTCGGAGATGTGTTGGTTTGCAACAAGGAAAACAGCTGACGTCTTCATGCTCATCCTCATTGCAAAACTGAGCAGGCATAAAATGCAGGATATTGCAATGTTTCCATTCACTGCCCATGCATTTCATGGCATTTGCCTACGATCTCTGTTACATCAGTAGGGCATCATTTTTGTTAATCCCAAGTATCCTGTCAGTCGTATGTTTGAGAGGTTATTGGACACAATCCAAGCTTTGTGCTTTCAGTGGCAGGACCCTGTATGGAGTCTTTCCCCATAGTGCCTTTGTGATGAGTTTGAGTTCATCCCTCAGCACATACTCCTGCACATTGGAATGCACTTGTCTGCAACATTCAGCTGTGTTCAGCTGCTTGCATTGGAAGACCAACTGTTTTGGCCAATCCAAAGTGTGTCTTTCACCGAGTTGATTGTCCAGCAGCAGCTGATGTTTGGCTCAGTGTTTGTCCCTGAGAACGGAGCACAGAGTCCTTCAAATGCTCCACTATTGAGAGCAGTACCTCAGTTGTCAAGGCCATAAAACATAGGCCCAGAATTAGGACACTCGGCCCATTGTGTCTACTCCACCATTTGATCATGGCTGGTCTATTTTTCCCTCTCAACTCCATCCTCTTGCCTTCTTCCCTCAACCTTTGACACCCTTACTAATCAAGAATCTGTCATTCTCCGCTTTAAAAAATACCCAACGACTTGGCCTCCGCAGCCATTTGTGACAATGAATTCCACAGATTCACCACCGTCTGGCTAAAGAAATTCCTCCTCATTTCCATTCTAAAGGGATGTCCTTTTATTCCGAGGCTGTGCCCTCTAGTTCTAGACTCTCCCATTAAGCTATGACTATGCAATGGAATTGCTTCCCTTAACTCTCCTTACTTCCTGCACCTGAGCCTACCTGCCAAACCAAAGGTTTGATTATTTTATTTTTCTGTTTCTCTCTGTCAATTTATAATTGGTAACACCAACTTAGGAAATTTCCGCACTTTGAAAATGTTGCTCATTGCTATTGTTTAGTCATGTCATTTATTTTAACGATGGGAGTAGGAACTCACTCATGCTATCTTGGCCTGGCTGATCCCTACTCTGAGCTGGTCCATCATGCCACTGCTCTGATTGGCAAAAACGTTCAACACGTGTTTCCGCCCGGATTTCATGCTTCCTTTTCTGTCTTCAGGTGGGGCTCCAGAGGTCAAATACTTCACAGGGGGAAAGTTCACCTCTGGAATTACTGGCTGCATCAGGAAGGTGACCCTTGTGAATAAAAGGCCCGGACAACATCGAGTTCAGCCCGTTGACCTGCAGGTTCATGCGGAGGGAGGGGTGAATGCCGAAGAGTGTCAGTCGTAGACACTCAGATTCACCGAAGGCAAAGTAGAGACTTCTGGGGAAAGGTGCTTTGCTGCTATTAAATTGGATTGTTTTGTGTTCTTTAATGCAGTCCATTTTAACCAAAAAGAAATCATCACAACGTCATCTAATTGTAATCTGTTGAATGAAGGTTTCGACAAGTCAGATTGATTTAATTTGTACTACAACAGCCATACAAGAACGCCAGCATTATCCTTCGAGGCTGATGATCCTATGGATTTAGGTTGCTCTAGCACTGAAGGTTGGAATGTAGGTGAACAAGAACAACAGGAATCTTTTTGCTACCACGGTCTCTGGGTTTTAAGGCACACTGGCCCGGGTTTGTCTCTACTTGAGTAGGCACGATTCATTTGTTTAAGGAAAAGGTTCACAAGTTGCATGCTAAATGTTTTGGATGGCTGGTCGGGATGGGATCTTTATCATTGTAGAAGATATACAAAAATCTGAATTGGTACCCGTGTTTCAAGAGTTTATAATTGTGTGCATTTCTGTCAGTTACATCGGCAGTCATTTCCTACATCGATGTATCGCTGGCTTACCAAATGTTCAGCAATGCTGAAATCCAAGTCTCTGCTTCAACTTGACCCTGGATTATATGGTGCGTGCGTTGGTATAAAATGGTGCAGAGGTATACAAGGGCTTCCAAAGAAACAATGTCAGTGAAGGATCGGGATTCGGAGGATCGGGGGGGGAGAGAGGATCGGGATGGAAAACTGTCAACGATGACAACACCTTAAGGAAAAAGGCCAAGGTCACTAAATATTGTTCTGTAAGGTCAGCTTCCCAATAGCGATCCAGAATTTGCAAGCCCAAATGCCAACAGGCTAAAGTGAAAAACTAAATACCTTTTATTTGTTCAGTTATGTGCTGTCAACAGGTACGATGATGGCTTAGGCACAATTAGGAATGGATTGAACCAGAGGCCTCCACTGCCAAAGGAACAAAACGTGGTCCTGTCTGCCTTATTCTTCAGCCTTTTACAAAGGCACTCTGTTCATGGTCTTGAGAATGAAGGAATTCAGTAAATAACCAAGTTTCAATCAATAAATCTTTAAAGGGCATTGATGTTGAGAGATGTTGAGCTAACTGTCAGTTGTTCACATGTACTGTGCATTAACATGTAACTCAGACATGGTTAAAGCTGTGACACAAAGCTGCACTGCATCAACTCCCAAGTACAATGAACTCAATATCCTTCAACTCACAACTTGACAATGCACTGATTGTTTTTTTCATATGTTAATCACTTCCTTTAGTAGGCAAATGGAATTCCCAAAGGGGATAAATGAATCTAGCAAAATTAAACCTTGTGAACCTTGTTCCTTTTACTTTGAGGTGTTGTGTTGTCGGTAGAAAGAGGAAATCCTGAGCCCAATAGACTTTACGGATTTGAGTGTTTTGCAAGTGAAGTAAATGCCAGGGAAAATTTTGTGTGCAGATACTAAATGTTGAAGAGAGTGATAGTTTTTAAACTGTTGGTAACGTATGGCCAGATGTATAGCAAGGAAGCAGTAAACCTACAGATAAGATCAAGAAAGAAATGGTGACCTCTGGTACCAATATACCATTGCCAAATCAGCCACAAGCTTTTAAATTCAGGTGCAAGAATACATTCAAACTGAATGAAGGATTAAAATTTTCGTTTGAAATGTGAAACACTCTTTGTGTTCCAATTCTGAATTCATTGATTAATTAATGAGTCATCTTGTGAACCTTTTATGACAAATGTTTGCTGGAGACATGGCCAACTCATTTTTCAAACAAAGTCAGAACACTCTTGCATAGTCAATGCTTTAATAGAACTACTGACATCTCTTTCTCTCTCTCTCTCTCCCTCTCTTATTGAGCATAGCCAGGGCAATCGCGCACACACAACATATGTTAGTACTCTTAATATTTATCTATTCATTTATTATATGTACAGCATCCTCGAACGTTATTGTAATATTTGATCATTTTCTGTGTTTCTTTTAATCAAAGACATTCTCTTCCATTAATTGCAGTATTAAGGAGAACTGGCTCCTCAGTTAGTGAGTCAGTATTTCAGCTACCTATTTAATAGTATGTTATTATAAAACTCAGCAGATTTATAACAACCATTTGATTTTGTGTTTGTGTGTGTGGAAAGCCTTAAAGAATTAATAATCTTACTCTTGTTAAATAGACTAATTTATATTAGCTTCATTTTTGTTCACATCATTCTTTGTTAGTGGGATACATATGGCCTCACAGTAGAAGGCTGCAGTAATCAATTTCCATTCTGAATTAGAAAGATATATATGAAGAATGCCACTGCTATATACATCACTTTCACTTGAGCACTAATGCTGTGGACTACTAGAAAAAATAGAAAATGCAATTCTGTTCCATGGTTTTCCTAGAAATATATCCTGGAGACTGATCTCACTTCTGATTCCCCCAAACCTTCTCGGACAGAAGCTATGATTTATTTTCTAGTCCATTTGGTGAGACGGGGCTGGAAAATGGAAGGGTCTTGGAGATAAAAGGAACACATACCCCTAGTCAAAATCATGCTTCAAAGATCAATGGAAGCCTTTCTTTCTTGGCATTTGGTACTGGCTGGTTCCAGAGTAAAAACAGCGAGATAATAGAATCTTTCAACAATTGTTAGTTGCAGTACTTTCCTACAGTCTGTTTCAGGGGGGAGAGCTTGTATCTCCTTAAACATTGTTACATGGACATTTAGAATGCAGCTTCTAAAGATTTTAAGTATTTTGTTTAGCCATTTTTCATTAATTTGATTTCCTAGTACCACTGGTTAAAGTATACAGTGAAGCAGCCAGATGGATAAGCAGATGGATAAGATTGTGTAACTATCTGTGATACAATAGGGTGCTCTAGGTGTGTTGAGAAATATCATTAACTTCCAACACTTGGTCCCAGTTAAACTGATACTTTATACTTTATCACTGTGCTACAAACCAAAAACCTGTAGGCAGACTGACTGCAAGCGGCAAACTAATATCTGCAGATGCTAGTTTACAAAAGAAAACAAAGAGTGCTGGAGTAACTCAGCGGGTCAGGCACTATCTCAGGAGAACATGGATAGGTGACGTTTCGTGTCAGGACCCTTTAGTCTGAAGAAGGGTCCCGACTTCAAACGGCATCTATCCATGTTCTCCAGAGATTCTGCCTGACCTGCTGAGCTACACCAGCACTGCGTGTCTCCTTCTGAACTAATATTGTGTGGTGCCTGCATTCAATCTATGTCATTGAACATTAATGAAGGGAAAATGTGAATGGAGCAGATAAAGCATGAGACACTAAGCAGATTGATTCCTTGTGTCTTTTTAAATCGGGAAATGGGTGCATTCGTCACCTTCCAAAACATTCACTGGCAGAACTAATGAGATCTTCTAACAACCTGGCTAGCCACATCCACATACTGTATGTTATATTAACCCACTAAATAACTTTATTTTTTATAAAGAATAAAGGCCTTGCAATGTAGATTGTTACACAAACTATAAGTCCATTTGGAGGTGATTCAGTGACCTGGGCAATGGGAAGTAAGGATATGACTGAATTATTAAGATGCTGATCATTTTTACTGCTTTCAGTGTTAAACAGTGTTAATCTCTTTGCTTCCAGACTTTTTTTAACTTCAGTTAGTGTGAATTTTATTAAATAATAATATACGTTATTGTGGGGGGGGGGCAATGAAAACCCAGTTGGTGGTCCAGTTGCAAAATATATTTAACATTTCCTCTATCAAAGGCAGGGACTACTGTGGAGTTGCAAATTAACACAAACTGAGAGAAGTGGATTTGAATCTGTTCTTTCCCCAGACACATGCATTCACACTGAGGGCAAGATTAAAGGCCGAGAAGATGGGCTTAGTGTAGATGGGTGCATAATTGTCAGTGCAGACACAGTAGACTGTTTCTATGGTATATGACAGTGACTCTCTGACCATCCCAATAGTGTTAGGAGACAGCACTGTAAAGCAAAAGGATTGAGTCGCCATTTGTGTTTTCACCTCTGCCGTTCAAAGCAGTTGTGTTTAGGAGAATGGGGTGTCGCGAAAGAGAGAACTTTGACATGACTCTGAATACGACTTTTTTCTGGACTCAACATTGTAGGCCTCAAGATTATAAGAACTATTGAAAGAGAATTTTGAGGAAATAGATTTGTTAAAATTTGGCACAGTTTAAATATTTCAGTTTTGATTCCACTGTAACTTGGTCCACAATCCAAATTGCTCTAAAATAATTGTGCAGGCGTTGGCTTTCCCCATGGTTTTCTCATGATCCTTCTAAGCCAAACTTGGTGTCTGCTTGGTCTTCCCTCATAATGTGCTATGATCCTGGTGCCCATCAACAGGTGTAATATAGTATGGATGCATTGTTTGTGAAACCGCACCATCTACTATCATGGCCTCAAATACAAATTAGGAGATTCTCCAGACTTCAACATTACCACAAGCATTTAGGCCAACCTGCTAGTACAACCTTATCACCCTCAGTAATTTTCCCTGTAACGTATTATCTCCACATTCCCAGTAATTCTATCACGCACCCACACATTCGGGACAATTTACAGTGATCCACCAACTCGTGCATCTTTGGGATGTTGGAAGAAGCCAGAGCCCGAGAGGAAATTCGCCCAGTCACAGGCAGGTCCAAACTCCACGCAGCCAGCACCAGAGGTCAGGATTGAACCTGGGTCGTTGGAGGTGTGAGGCAATGACTCCACTCGTTACAACACCATATCACCCCATGCAAATGGAACTAAAGAAGTGAGTGCTTTCTTATGCATGTGACGGTTACATTGCACGCACTTGGATATAAGATGAGAACAGGGAGAGAAGAGAATGGTAGAGTTTTGCTTTCTCTACCTTGGATTAGGTCACTCAATGCATCTGTGGTTCTGTTCCAGGTAATAGCAGAGCAAGCAGTTTTCCAGGTAAAGTGAGTTTGAAAGCAGGCAGAGCATCGTGAGATGTGTGGTTTTTAGCAACAGTAGTCCTTGCTTTAACCTTAACATTTGCCCTTCCCTGATTTATTTTTCTTCAACATATTTCACTTCTATTTATTTCTGCTTTTTCTTTTTGCAACAATTGCGATTCTAATGCTGGACCTACCAATCTGCTATGTACATGGCTCATTCCAAGATAATCAGTCAGCTTCAGTTTATATCCAGATCTTTCCCGAATCACTGCTTGTTATTTTTGGACCATTGCATTACAAAACTCCTACCTCAGTCACTGTGGCAAGAGAACACAGGATCTGTATAAGGTGCTAACAGACATGACTTATGTCACCTTTCGGGTATTCGTCTGAGGTATCCCATTTTACCAAGGCTCAGTTACTTGTCAGTTTAAAAGTGTTAAGAAATCATTGCATCCGGGACTTTATATAAACAGGAAAGCCCGGGAAGTGTTACTCCACCTGAGTAGAAGAGATTCGCTTTGGAGTACAATGAAAAATAGGATGAGGAACCGGTCGGTGGCTGGCAGCCGCAGCGAATAAACCATGAGCTATTTCTTTTTTTTTTTACAGCATGACATTTTTCTATTGCATCAGGAAAAATTTAACAGGAATAAAGTGTAGCACATCTGTACACAGCTGTAACAGTCTGGGTGGCAGGGCCTGGTGAGCAAGGTAACTGAAATAGAGTTCCAGTGGATATTGTGTTTACCAAATCAGAACCGGTATAAGACTGTTTAAAATAGTCCTGGCAACCATGTATCAAAGATACCAATTGTTTGGTGCTTATACACAGGTTCCTTGGGATTCCATTTGAACCTACCATTGCTGTATGTGTTCAATGCATTTTATTTAAACAATAAAAGCTTTTTAATTCACTGGAGCTGCTGTTCTGTTCCACATATTGAAGTTTGAAGTCTATGGAATGTTATTTGGTGAGATGATTCCAGCCTCCAAAAATATCAGGGCTTACGCCCAAGTTTGGACTGACAAATCTGTCATACGTAGGTGATCATCTTGGGCAGATCTTCTATTTCTCTAGAATTTCTCTAACTTCAAGAAACCCCGGCATTCCCTCTCCCTCTCTATACCTCCTCCACCCAAGTCACACCAGCTTTTCACCCTACAAACAGCTAACAATGGCCTGTTTCCTTTATCACCGTTACTTTTTTGCATTTCTTTCATTCATTGTTCTTTATCTCTCTCCGTCATCCTCTATATCTCTCATCTATATAGATGATGATGTAGAGAGATAAAGAACAATGAATGAAAGATATGCAAAAAAGTAACGATGATAAAGGAAACAGGCCATTGTTATGCCTAACCAGTCTGAAGAAGGGTCTCGACCCGAAACATCACCAAGTCCTTCTCTCCAGTTCCTCCTGTCCTGCTGAGTTACTCCAGCTTTTTGTGTCTATCTTCGGTTTAATCAGCATCTGCAGTTCCTTCCGACACAGAAGAAAGCCCGACAGGTTTGTTTGTTTTGGGAACATTTCTCGGGTTCCTCACCAACTCACTCATGGTCATCAGAAGGTTGCCATTCCTTCACTCTCGTTGGGTCAATATCTCAGAAGTCCACCTATGTATGTGCCCTGTCTGCACCGCCACAGCCAAGTGGCAAATGGAAAGGCTCGTCTTCACTATTTCAGTACAAATGTCTACGGGCTACAAATGCTAATGTTTTCACTGCTATCCCCAACTTCATCCCCACATTCAATGACCTCAGCTGACCTCCCCTCTGCTTGCCCAGTAAACATCCTAGGGTTTGCTCATGCCCCAGAAGATGCCTATACAAGGGGAATGAGGGCCCTGCCTATTAATTAGGATAACTCACCCAACAGTTAATGTTTAATCAATTATTTACTGAGAGTGAAGGAATTCCCATGCTCTAACCAAAGCCATGTTTAAACTCATCAAAGCCCTCTTCACTGTTTTCCTTTTAAATTCTCCAGGACTCTGTTTCCTGCACACCTTTCGTGCTGGTCTCTCTTTTCCACGCCCCTTTAAACTCGCTGGGACATTGCTTCCTCGGTTCCTTTAAACTTTCAAGACTGCATTTCCCAGCTACTTTTAAATGGCGGCGCTGCGCAGCAGCTGCGGCTCACCTGCAGTCCGTATGTCTTTTGTGTTTTTTGTTTTTTGTCTTAATTGTAGTGTTTAGTGTGGTTGTGTGCTATGTGTGTGGGGGGGGGGGGGGGGGGGGGACTGTAAAATTGTCTCTTCCGTTCCATCTGCGGCCTACCATCGGCCAAACACCTGGAGCTGGCGGCCTCCACCTGGGACCACCTGGGCTTACCATCTGCGGAGCTGGCTGCCTTCGGAGGATGTGGTGGTACTCCGAGTGTGGCTGCGACTCGCCTTCGGAGGCTACGGCTTCGGCCGCGGGCCGCGTGGATCTCGGAAGCTCGCAGGCCCTGCCCTGGGTGGGGGCCGACATCGGGAGCTGCGGCAGCGTCTTCGCCCGCCCCGAATCACGGGGCTTGGGTCTGCCCGCTGCGGACCTTTCACTGTCCGGCGCGGCCTGGAACGTGGCAACTTCAACAACCTGACCGCAGGAGAAGACGGCAGGGGAAGAGAAAAGACATTCTGGCCTTCCATCACAGTGAGGAGGTGACTGGAGGAGACTCACTGTGATGGATGTTTCTTTTTTTTTGTTTTGTGTTGGTTTGTGATTGTGTGTGTTATTGCCTATTTTTATTGCTCTTATTGTTGGACTGTGGGTGACGGAATTTCATCCAAAAGACTTGTTTTTTTGGATGACAATAAAGGTTATTCTGATTATTCTGATTCTGATTTGTTTTTCTAGTTGCTTGCAAGGTAATGAACCATTACCCGCGTTTAACTCTTCTGGTAAGCCATTAAATGAGAACAATTCCTCAACAGAGCAGACCGACATTTTTCACATCATTCAACATTGAGTAACTATCTGCAAGCACGATAAAGCCACCGATCCCTTTCTCACAGTTATCAAATTTGTGCTTCATGGAAAATGTGTGTCCATGTCCAGCTCAGTAAAGGCCTCTTCATTTTCTGGCTCTGCAATCTATCACCATTTTGGAATGTGAAAATCACAATTTGCTCTTTTAAACATGAAAATCTGAATGACTCTGAAATCTCATATGGTAATACCCCTGCAGGTGCATTTTGTTTTGAGGTTTTATATTCAATCATGTAGTCGTGTTGAGATAATAGATTGTGCACATTTGTGCAATTTGTCCAACCTCTCTCTGTATAGTTAATTCTCTCTAATCCAAGGAGTATGCTGGTAAACGTCTAATGCACCCTCTCCAAAGTCTCCACATCCTTGCTATCATGGGGCGACCAGAACTGCACACAATACTCCAAATGTGGCCTCACCAAAGTCCTATCAGGCTGTGTTATGACCACTTGACTCTTACACTCAATGCCCTAACCGATGAAGGCAAGCATGTCATATGCCTTCTTTATCAATCTATCTAACTGTGTTGACACTTTGAGGGAGCTATGGACTTGGATCCCAATATTTGTACATCTGCACATCAATGCTATTAAGGGTCATTCCATTTAGCTCTTAACATTTGACCTCCCAAAGTACAACACCTCACACTCAGATTAAACTCCATCTGCCATTTCTGTAGCTGATCTATATCCCATTGTGACAGTGGGATACTATGACAACCTTCATCTTTGTCTGCAACTCCACCAATTTTGGTGTTGTCTACAAACGTACTAACCAACACAACTACATTTATGCCCAATTTGTTTATATATATTACAAACAACAGAGGTCCCAGCACAAATCCCAGCAGAACTCAACCGACCTCCAGCCAGAATAGCGCACTTCCAACACAACCCTCTGTCTTCTATGAATAAGCCGGATCTGAATCCAAATGGCCAAGTCACTATTCGTCCATGCATCTTAATCTTCTGGTTTAACATATCCCTTATTATGTGCCTTATTGAAATTCATGCCGACAACATCCACAGCCATATCATCTTTGGACCTTCCTGCCATGGACAAAACTGCTGACTTTCCCTAATTAGCCCATTCCCTTCGAAATGTGAGCGAATCCAGTCTCGAAGAATCCTCTCCAATAGTTCCCAACCATTGATGTGAGGTTCACTGACCCATAATTTCCCCTACTTCCCTTTTTAAAGAGAGGAACAACATTGACTACTCAGTCCTCCGGGACCTCGGCTGTGGCTCGTGAAAATATACACATCTTTGTCGAGACCTCTGCAATCTTACCTCTCTCAAAAACCTTGGATAGATGCCATCAGGCCCTGGGGATTAATCCACCATAATGCTCTTCAAGAGCCCCATGCTAAAAAAAACATGTTCTTCTTGAAATCTGTCCTTGCATATTAGTATTCTCCACACTAATCTCACCGTCCTCCTTGGTGAAAAGAGATGCAAAATACTCATTTACTACCTCATCTATATTCTCTGATGCCAAGCATAAATTCCCTCCTTTATCCTTGGACTGTGCCACCTTCTCCCTGGTTACCCTTGTCCTAAGTAAATATTAAACTGACTCTGTTCTATTTTCTAGAATTCAGAAGAATGAGAGGCAATCGCATTGAACTTTATAAAATTGTTACAGGGCATTGCAACTTGACGTAGAGATGTTTCCCTGGTTAAGGAGCCTGAAACCAGAGGCCATTGTCTCAGAAAAAGGGAAGAGATAAGGAGCAATTTCTTACTCAAAAGGTTTTGAATCTTTGTAATTCTTTACCCTGGATCAATGAGTTCATTCAAAATAGAGATTGATATATTACTGGGTATTAAAGGAATGAGAGTCATGGGCATTGTGTAGAAAAATAACCCAGAGGGAGATCAGCAAACATTTTGATGAAAGACAAAGCATGCTCAAAAAACCACATGTTCTGATTTTTCTCCTAATTAATAAAGCTCTTAAAGCTCTTAAAAGCACACTTGCATTTGGGACAGCACCCTCTCATTTTGGATGTTGCTCTGATGCTTTTAACTGGATGACAGGAGTGGCCAATTCCCAGCATTATTGCCATTGAATTGCCATTTAAACCTTGTCAGCCTACTCTCAAAGATCCAGGCATTTGAGCCAGACTGGGAGACGACAAGGGGGGGGGAGAGGGAGGAGAAAAGAAGAGAGTGAGGAAGGGAGATAAAGTGGGCAGCTTCCCTCCCAGTTGTGTTCCCCTTTCACACGCAAGACAGAGCCAATGGGATAGATCCGAGGCAACCAGCGCCACCATGTGGTCAAGACTGGACTGCTGGGAAAGTAGCCCGAGACAGCCAGCGCCTCTACCTGAGGCTAAGTTTAAGTATAAGTGGCCGGGGGAGGCCTGAAACGCCAGAACCTCCTCCTGCCCACAGACAATGAGGGACCATATTCACACACTCCCACAGGGCCAAAGACTGGCCACCAGGATTTATTTTTTTTGCCACCAGGATAATCCAGAGATCGTCAACGTCACGTCTCCAGGCCCAAAGCTGAGCTTCCAGGAAGTAACCTATACCGTCAGCCTCTCCTCTCAAGGCATGGGCGAACTGCAGGAAGAAGCCTAAGATCGCCACGTGTCATCATTTAAACACCAGCCCTCGAGATCGCCAATGTCATCACACATGTGCTCTGACAGCTAGAGACTGCGCCCCCCATGTGGCCCTGGACTTTCTTACCTCTGTAAAGAGGATAAACCATGTGAGTTCACCCAACTGTGAGTGTCTGTATGTTCACTGCCGAACCCGATCTTTCCCCCAATGCCACAATATTTTGAGGTTTACATTGCATTTGTGTAGTCACCTGAACAATTGCAATAATGTTCATAGATTAATTTTGGTATGTGTAGTTGTTTTCAAATCATTACAATTGCATAGACAACATTCAGTTTATGAAGTATCTTGGCTGTTGCAGCTTGAAAGATCTTTGCTGATGATTTCACACCGTGATGTAGTTTTCTGCAGAATACAGCCATAGTTTATTTTAGTTTAGCTTATTGTCATATGTACAGTGAAAAGCTTTTATTTGCATACTATCCAGTCAAAAGAGATTATATGAAAACAATCAAGCCACTTAGTGCAAAGATATTACATTGACATCTGATAAAGTCCGATTAAAGAAAGTTCAATGGCCTCCAATGAGGGAGATGGGAGGCCAGGACCACACTCTAGCTGTTAAAAGGACCATTTAGTAGCCTGATAACAGCTGGGAAGAAGCTTCCTGAATCTGGTGGTATGTGTTCTCAAACGTCTGTATCTCCTGCCTGATGGGAGGGAGGAGAAGAAAGAGTGACCAGGGTGAGACTGGTGCTTGATTATGGCCATAACTTCGATGTGGCTGGTCCAGCACAAATTGCTGGTGATATTTATTCCTAGGGACTTGAACTTTTCTTATAAAGATAAATCCTTCCCATTAAACATAGAAACATAGAAAATAGGTGCAGGAGTAGGCCATTCGGCCCTTCGAGCCAGCGCAACCATTCAATATGATCATGGCTGATCATCCAAAATCAGTACCCCATTCCTGTTTTCTCCCCATATCCCTTGATTCAGTTAGCCCTATGAGCTATATCGAACTCCACTGCCTTCTGTGGCAGAAAATTCCATAGATTTAGAACTCGCTGGGTGAAAACGTTTTTTTCCTCATCGCAGTCCTAAATGGCCTGCCCCTTATTCTTAAATTGTGACCCCTAGTTCTGGACTCCCCCAACATCGGGAACATTTTACCTGCATCTAGCCTGTCCAATCCCTTGAGCATTAGCATGTTTTCAAAAAGGAGATTGGTTATCTGACTGGTCCTGGACAACAATCTTGCTCTCAACATTATTAAGACCAAAGAGCTAATTGTTGACTTCAGGAAGGGAGAACTGGGGATCCATGAACCTGCCTTCATCAACAGGGCAGTGGTGGAGAGAGTCAATTACTTCAAGTTTCTGGGCATGTATAACTGAAAATCTGTCCCGGACCCATGCAATCACAAAGATAGTTCACCAACACCTCTACTTCTTTAAACGATGGAGGAGATTTAGTAAGGCCCTGAATACTTTATCGAACTTCAACAGGGGTGCCGCAGAAAGCATGTTGATTGCAATACCGCCTGCTTCAGGAACTTTTGAACACCCAGGAATGAATCGGTGGTACAGAAGGTGGTAGACATCTCCTTCCTGGCCTCCCGTGGTGAGCTGGTTTGCATCTTATCAGGATATGAGGAGTGACCCATCATAACAAGGGGCCACAGTTTAAGATTAAGGGGTAGGCCGTTTAGAACTGAGATGAGGAAAAACCTTTTCAGTCAGAGAGTTGTGAATCTGTGGAATTCTCTGCCTCAGAAGGCAGTGGAGGCCAATTTTCTGAATGCATTCAAGAGAGAGCTAGATAGAGCTCTTAAGGATAGCGGAGTCAGGGGGTATGGGGAGAAGGCAGGAACGGGGTACTGATTGAGAATGATCAGCTATGATCGCATTGAATGGTGGTGCTGGCTCGAAGGGCCGAATGGCCTCCTCCTGCACCTATTGTCTATAATGCGTTCTTGAATTGGTAACCAGGTCATATTCTAGCTTAAGTGATGCATTAGGAGCTTTTAAACATATGGCTACACAGAATGATGGGACTCCAGGATCACACTGCACTGGGTCGGCACAGCAGATTTCCTTTCCAAGAGGAAATTTATGAAGTTGCCGAAATTTGCAACAATTTAGCAGCTTCTGGCTTTGAGTTTACTGAAATAAGATTATTTTTGTCCAGGTTTATAAAACTTCAAATTCCCAAAGTTATAGGATAGTATTTTAACCCCCTTCCTTACTTTACTGAAGGGTTTAAAAAACCGCTGCCTTCATAAAGCTGCAAAGTGCTGTCTACAGGTTTAATGAGGGTGACTGGAATCTGAATGCCCTCTGTGTCGATTGAAGTGAACACCAGGATTTTGGTGTCATGATCCGTGTCCTTATCCATGGGGCTTTGTTTTTGAGTGTGAGTCCGCATTCTTCCTCTTCTTTCCCTGATCGTCAGGGAGTGCTTGCTCGTTATTTGCGCAGAATATACATTTGAATGCTGACTGACTTTCAAAGCACACAGTCAAGTTATTAGTTTCTTAACCACGGGAATGCCTGTTCCCTTGGGTGGAGAAGGCAAATGGACACATTTGTAAAGACTTTTCCTAAATGAAAGAAAAACTACATTATCTCACCGCTGAACAATTCAAATAATGGATTGAACCTTGAATGTGGATGAGGCAATGTATAAGTCGTATTGTCCAGACAAGCAAACATTTTCTGTGCCCCACTGCCTCTCGTGTGCCCTTTTTTATAAAAGGAAATTCCTTTCCATTTTCCTGAATCATAAAGATAGAATGTAGAACTGTACAGCACAGGAACAGGCTCTTGAGCCCACAATGTCTGTGCCAAACGTGATGCCAAGGCAATTCTTATCTGCCTGCACATTTTCCATCTCCCTCCAAACGCCACCTATCAATGTGCCCATCGTAAAGCTTTGTAAACGCCATTATCATATTTCCCAGTGTATTCCAGGCACCGACATCCTCTGTGTACATCACTGCACATCTCCTTTAAACTTTACCCCTCTCAGCTTAAAGCTAAACTCTCCAGCCTTTGACATTTCATCCGTAAGAAAAAGATTCTTTCCACCTTATCTTTGCCTCTCATAATTTTATCTACTTCTATCACGTCTCCCTTCAGCCTCCAACGCTCCAGAAAAAAACCTATCTAAATTTGTTCAGTCTCTCTTTGGAGCTAATACCCTCTAAACCAGGCAACATTCTGTAATCCACTTCTGCACCCTTTCTCAAGCCTCCCCATCCTTCCTGTAATGGGGCGACCAAACAGCAAACAATACTCCCAATGCTGCTCAACCAAAGTCCTGCAAGGATGCAACATGACTTCCTGATTTTTATCTTCAATGCCCTGACCTATGAAGGCAAGCATACCATGCCATTTTGTTTTTACCTCTCTGTCTACTTGTGTTACCTCTTTCAGGTGGCTATGGATTTAGATCCCAAGATACCTCTGCACATCAATGCTGTTTAGGGTCTTGCCATTAACTGCAGACTCTCCCCTTACATTGGACATTGTACAATGCAACAACTCACAGTTGCTCAGATTAAACTCCATCTGTAATTTCTCTACCCATTTCTGTAGCTGATCTATATTCTGCTGTTTACTTTGACACCCCACTAACTGTCCGCAACTTCACCAATTTTGGTGTAGTGCAAACTTACTGACCAGCACATTTTCTTTTACGCCCAAGTCATTTATATATATCACAAACAACAGAGGGCCCAGCACAGATCCCTGCGGAACCCCACAGATCACGGACCTCCAGCCATTTTAAAGCCCTTCCACCACAACTGTCTTCCATGAGTAAGCCAATTCTATATCCAAACAACCAAGTCACCATGGATCCCATGCATCTTAATCTTCTGGATCAGACTACAACCAGGGACTTTATCAAATACTTCACTAAAATCTATGTAGGCAATATCCACTGCCCTACCCTCACCAATTACCTGGAGCATGACTGAAGTTCAGAGGGATTTAGCTGTTCTCTTGCATGAATAGCAAACTGTTTACAGGCAGGAAATTAAGAAGGCATGTAGTATTTCACACTTGATTGGAAAGGGGTTGGAGTTTAAAAATGGGAAGTTTGTTGCAATTGTACAGTGTGTTGGTGGGGCCTCACCTGGAATAGTTAAGAAGGCACATGGCTGCTTGCCTTCAGAGGTCAGAGCATGGAACAGAAAAATTGGGATGTTATGTCACAACTTTACAAAGCATTGCCCCAGCCACGCTTGGAGCATTGTGTGCTGTTTTGATCACCACACCAAAGAGAAGATGCGATTGTGGTAGAGAGAGCACAGAGGAGGTTGACCAGCATGTTGCCTTGATTGGTGGACTTTAGTTATGGGGACAGATTGGATAAGCCAGGCTTGTTTTCCCTGGAGCAAAGGAGGCTGAGAAGTACTGAAATACTCTTTTGTTTTTTGCTTTCTTTGTATTAATTCTTCCCCTTTAACACACTCATTTCCTTTCACTCTCTTTATTTCTTCACAGTAATCAGGGGGAAAACCCCCCACCAGTCAAGCAGCCTGCACATAAAATACAGAGTTTCAAATTGGTGACACAAGAGATTGCAGATGTTGGAATCGGGAGTAAAAGAAGTAATCCATTGGTGGGGCATGCAGCATCAGTGGGAGTAAAGAAATTGCCCTCATTTGTGGTCAAAATCCTGCAGTCCTATGCCGGTCTGAAGAAGGGTATCGACCCAAAACGTCACCTATTCTTTTTCTCCAGAGATGCTGTTACTCCAGCTTTTTGTGTCCATCTGGGTTTTGACCTGATGTAATCCTCCAGCAGATTGTTTATTGTTTCAAATTGGTATTCTGATGTGTAGAACATGTCAATTAATACAATAAGAGCTGTTTTGTTACATAGATGTTTGTCTCTCATTTACTTTGTTGGTTCAGTAGTGTTTTTTCTGTGTGTCTGTTTCCTATTTACTGATGACGAAGACTTGGAAGATGATTCCACTGTTGGGAGAGTCTTGAAAATACTTTCAAAATTAGGGGGCAGTCACTGAAAGTACAACAGAGATGCGACTTTTTTCGTATTGTATCTTCGTCCGCACTGCGGCCTAACATCGTGGAGCTGGCGGTCCCTTTGCTGGGGATTGACTTCGGGAGCTCCAACCGCGGGAGCCCGCCGACTGAACAGCGTGGAGCTTGCGATCCCTTTGTCAGGGACCGACTTCGGGAGCACCAACCGCAGGAGCTTCGACCGTCCCGATCGCGGGAGCTTCGATCGCCCTAACGCGGAAGCTTTGATCGCCGGCTGCGGAAGCTTCGATCGCCCTGACTGCGGACGGTTCGATTACCCCGATCAAGGAGGGAAGAAGATACTACGTTATTGCCTTCCATCACAGTGCGCTGTGGTGGATGTTTATGTTAATTTTTATGTAGTTGTGTGTCTTGTTGCTTTTTTGGTATGACTGTATGGCAAATCAAATTCCTTGTATGTTTTTACATACTTGGCTAATAAATTAATTCCAATTACAATTATAACAATCCCTGTGATGGAAGAAGGAGGTAGGAGCTGTCAGGCAGGGGAAGCCGGTGGCAGTCTTCACAACCAATAATCCTACCGGCATGAGGCTAATAGGCAAAGTCTACATGGACTACACTGGAGGTCAGGATTAAACCCAAGGTGACTGGAGCTGTGTGGCTCACTTCAGCTACTTAGACAATATTTTGTACAGCCACAAAGGATTTCTAACATTGTACACAAACACCAAGAGGGGAATGATGGCAAGAAACACTGAACGTGTATTCGGAATGGATCTTTATTAAAATTAGTGCCAAAGTAATCATGCTAACGGATAAAGTCCTTAATATAAGTAAGAAAATCAATTTTAAATGAAAGGCTTCCATTTCTGTGGCACCTTTCAAGAACTAAGAAAACATTTGGTGACCAATGAAGCAATTTGACAAGTATTGTTATTGTCAAGAAAGAATAAACAATTTGCACAGAACAATCACCCTAACTAGTGAGAAGATAAACTGATAATCTGTTTCTTTCAGTTACGTTAACAGAAGGCTAAACAGGGGCCAGGACTTCCATTCTCTTCTTCAAGCAAAGTCAGATATCTTGACACTGCAGTTAGTGTTGCTATAACACGATAGTTGTGTTCCTAAGAAACCTGATGGTGCAGAAAATCGCATTATAAAGACAATTGTATCAATGGGGAAAAGGGGGATAGGGGCGAGAAAATTTCAGAGTGACAATAATAAGAAGTGGGAGAGGACTAGAGGTCATAGCCTCAGAATTAAAGGACGTTCTTTTAGGAAAGAGGTGAGGAGAAATTTCTTTAGTCAGAGGGTGGTGAATCTGTGGAATTCTTTGCCACAGAAGGTTGTGGAGGCAAAGTTAGTGGACATATTTAAGGCAGAGATAGATAGATTCTTGATTAGTACGGGTGTCAGACATTACGGAGAGAAGGCAGGAGAATGGGGTTAGGAGGGAGTGATAGATCAGCCATGATTGAATGGCGGAGTAGACTTGATGGGCCGAATTCTACTCCTGTCACTTATGACCTGAAGACCTTATGACAGATAACAGTTATTTTTCCTGCAGGATTTACAAAAAGGTCTGTTCCAATGCAGGTTAATTGGCTGGGTAAATGTAAAAATTGTCCCTAGTGGGTGTAGGATAGTGTTAATGTACGGGGATCGCTGGGCGGCACGGACTTGGAGGGCCGAAAAGGCCTGTTTCCGGCTGTATATATATGATATGATATGATAATGCAATAAGTTTATTTTTGTTACTGCAAGCCAAAAATACTAAGGGCTGTACATCCTTTAATAGAAACGATTGCTGTCAGTTTGAATGGCCTCCTGCGGTGAAAGTAGCAGCTGTGTTCTGAAGAGCGAATGGTGTCTGATTACTGCAGGGAGGTTACATGGAAACCTTCAGCTCAGAAAAATACAAGAACTAAAATAGTGATTTAAGTTAATTTTTAATAGCGATCGTGAACATTGCTGTTTCACTTCTCCAACTTCCCTGGATACACCCCTAGCTCATGAGTCAATACCACTGATGGAAAATAAAAGCACAAGACATCACAGTATCAGAATTGGCACCTTTACAATGGACCTTCTCCAATACTCTGGACATCCCAAAACACAAGGCAGCTCTTTGCCTTTAATATACATTGCAGTTCTCCACTGACGATTGATGTTGGTGCTAAAATGTAAGCTGCTTTCTTGACCACGCAGTTAAGTTTACGTAAGCTGCTGCCACTCCTATTAATACCAATAGATGGGAGTATTTTGCAGCTGCTCCATCTCAGACTATCCAATCCATTGGGAAACGTTATACATTGTTACAAGCACAAGACATCACAGTATCAGAATTGGCACCTTTACAATGGACCTTCTCCAATACTCTGGACATCCCAAAACACAAGGCAGCTCTTTGCCTTTAATATACATTGCAGTTCTCCACTGACGATTGATGTTGGTGCTAAAATGTAAGCTGCTTTCTTGACCACGCAGTTAAGTTTACGTAAGCTGCTGCCACTCCTATTAATACCAATAGATGGGAGTATTTTGCAGCTGCTCCATCTCAGACTATCCAATCCATTGGGAAACGTTATACATTGTTATACATTGCATGGGCCACTCTAAAATGATTAACTCTTCCATTAATTTACTTCCAGGTAAACAACAGCCATTAACAATAGTTTATACTTATTACAATTACATGCAGTGTGTTTCAAATAACTTGTAGGTCCTGGTTTCAATTCAAAATTTGTTAACTTCGATGTTAACTTCGACCGCTCACAACAATAAAGGAAATCTGTTGTTTTCCGTATGAGCAAATGTTCTGCAGTCAGGCAGCATCCATGGAGAGAGAAACAGTCAGTTGATGCCATTTCATAAGAAGAGTGGTTTTGAGTGGTGGAGGATTCAGATGAAACGTCATCAATCTAAAACGTTAACGTCGAGAAAAGCCCCTCTCTTCATAGATGCTGCCTGACCTGCTGAACATTTTTACAATTTTCTGCTGCTCTTTCAGATTTCCAGCATCTGCAGGGGGATTTTTTTCTGTTAGAAGGAGAGGAATCTGCATTTGCAGATTTCCAAATACAATAAACAAGTTTAGAAAAACTGAGACAAATTAATGCAATCTCATACAGCTTAGACACATAAAAACAATCAGTATATTAACAGTTTGTTCCCCTGAAGTACAGGGAACCTCTCAGTTAATAAAACAATTACTATAAGCGATAAATTAGGATAATGAGTGTTCCAACCAATATGGACCTACATAACTGTAGCAATGAGAGAGTTAATCTAACTATTAATGACACATATTCAGAGGGAGAGAGGAGTAACCTGGACAACAGATGTCAGACGGGTACAGGAACCGTGCTCTGTGGTGTGACCTTGGCCAGTCGATTCTTGTCCGTCCGACAGCAGGGTTGGCAGGCTGTGCAGAAGGAGTTACAACACGGTACAAATCTGCAGACACTGAGTCTCCAAACCAACCAGCCCGGTGACCAGCAGCACCAGAACAGCAGCACAGCCCCTGCAATGACTCCCAGGATGATGTAGAGAGTGAGCAGCGAAACATAGGACTTGTTGTCTGGGAAAGGAGAGAGAAAGAGAAAAGTCAAAGATCCAACATAGCTGGAAGAAATTCACTCTGAAGTCAATGTGGAAACAAAGTTTTCATGTACTTTATAGTCTCAAGTGCCCCATTAATTAACTTCATGACTAACCTTTGCTGCATTCGCAAGAGAGAGTTGGATTTAGCTCTTAGGGCTAATGGAATCAAGGGATATGGGGAGAAAGCAGGAACAGGGTACTGATTCTGGATGATCAGCCATGATCATAGTGAATGACAGTGTAAATAAATTATGATTATGATTATGATCTTAAACAAGGTGGTGTAGTGATTATAGTTGGCAATTCCAGGAACATAGGATGCTCTGTACTCCACAACGATCCACATAGGGCCACCAGTGGTATCATCCAACTGAACCTGCATTCACCAGCCCAATGATGAGCACATATGGGGTCCTTAACTACCAGTATTGGAGTCTGTGCCATTTCAAGCTATTCTAAGGCAACACATTTCTTCAAAGGGAAAATTATCAGGTTGGAATTTAAATATACCACCTGAAGCAGAGTCTGGATAAAGAATGTTGTTTGAAAGAGGGTGATGATGCCTTCTTGGTGTCTGGCAAAGAGTGCTAAGCTTGATGGAAGGTGATGGTGAATTGATTTGCTCCATTGTGCTTGTACTGGTTTCATTGGGAGTTGGCATGGTGGTGAAGTTACCTACAAAAGAAGAAAATAATAATGGGTGAGAACATCAAAATAAACTTGTGCTATCAAAAGTCTTTCAAAAGCATAAAACCTAGGTACAGATAGTTACAAATGTGGTGGAAGGTTATTTCTTCAGACTGGAGCCCTGTGACTTGTGCTATGTCTCAATAATTGGTTCTGGGTCCATTGTTGTTTGTTATCTAAATGCATGATTTGAATACAAATGTACAAGGCATGGTTAGTAAGTTTGCAATTGACACTAAAATAGGTGATATCATAGACATCATGAAGAAGGTTATTAAAAATTAGAGTGGGATCTTGATCAGCTGGCTGAGTGGGCTGTGGAATGGAAAAGTGCAAATCAAAGTACAAGGTTTTGCTTTTGTGGAAATCAAACCAGGATAGGGCTTTCACTGTGAACAGTGGGGTTGTAGAATAGAAGGACCTACGAATGAAAGTGCATAACAGCCTGAAAGTGGTGTCAGAAGGTAGACAGTGTGTTGAAGAAGACTTTTGACATGTTGGCCTTTAGTCAGGAAATTGAATATGGAACTTGTGATGTTTTGTTGCAGTTCTGCAAGCTGTTGGAGTACTGTTTTCAGTTTTAGTCAGTGCTATAAGAAAGATAGCATAAAGCTGGAAAAAAGTGCAGAAAAGATCAATGTTGCCAGAACTCAAGGGATGAGTTATAGCGAGAAGTTGGGCAAGCAAGATTTTTTTTCCTTGGCACGTAGGAGACTAAAGGGTGATTTTGTGGAGGTGTATAAAATCATGAAGGGTACGCTTAGGGAAGATGCACTGTCTTTTTCCTAGGGTTGGAGAATCAAGTAGCATTCAAAGGTTTAAGGTAAGAGGGGAACATTTAATAGGAAACTGAGGAGCAACCTTTTCACACAGTGGATGGTAGGTATATGCCGCCAGAGCAAGTAGTTGAGGCAAAGTAAAAACATTAAATTGACATTTGGATAGGTGCATGGGCAAGAATGGAGGTCACATGTCAGCATTTTTTGTATTTCTCTTTTTATTTCAGTGGATCTTGGTGCAGTCTAGCCAGATTTGGCAGTAGCGAGGGAGTTGTATATTGTTTCTGTGGCAGTAGTCCATATCAAGTAAATCACTCTCTTTTGGATGGTGCCAGGCTTCTTGGGTGTTGTTGGTGTAGCAATTAAATAGTAATCAGCCAGTCATCCAATGAGTATCCGTTTTACTCTTGATCTGAGCTTTATAATAATAGATAGATCTCATGTGATAATATTACAAAGGCAAATATGATCATGGGAGATTAAAAGGTACACACGGTCAATGAATGAATTCAGATAATGGAGATACTTTTGCTTGATGGTAGATTTTCTTTTTACTTTTTGCTGGAAAATTAGAATCAAATGTTTTTTTTAAATCTCATGTAAAACTATTGGTTAATTTTTGTTCATGGATCTTTCTTGACATTGTGAACAGACATCATTAAAGGAAGAAATAACTTGTACTCTTATAATTTCTTTCCTGGCCTCTTGTTGTTTATAGCCAGTGAAATACCATTGAAATCCTGGTGTAAATATAAGAACAGTTCGTTTCCGCAGAGCAATGAGATAATGGTCTCCTGTCCGTGGAACTCAAATTCTGCCACCTACCCCCACCATCACTTTTTAGATGAGGTTGGTTGAGGGATAAATGTTGGCCAGAATGTTGAAGTGAGGTCACCAACATTAAAACTGTGCCATAGGCCCTTCATAAGATAGAAAGGAGCTTACATTCACATCTCATTCAAAAGGAAGTGCCTCCAGCCGTGCGGCAGTCCTTCTGGACTTCACCGAAGCAGCCCAAGTAAAGTTCTCAAATCTCTGAAGAGGGACTTCAACTCACGACATTCTGCCCCAGAGACAACTGTGCTACCACTGGATTTTTCAAACTAGGCACTACTCAAAATGGCTACTTGTGGTTCAGTTAATATGACTTGACTCGGAGATTGCAGACAGTTCTGCGAGATCCAATATTCATAATTATAGCATCATTGTACCATTGCTGTGAAATTATAGATATGTCAAGAGAAAAAGATTAGTTAAGGCAAATGTAGGTCCCTTGCAGTCGGAAACAGGTGAATTGATCATAGGGAACAAGGAGATGGCAGACCAATTGAACAAATACTTTGGTCTGTCTTCACTAAGGAAGACATAAACCGTCTGCCGGAAATAGCGGGGGACCGGTGGTCTAATGAGATGGAGGAACTGAGGGAAATCCAGGTTAGTCGGGAAGTGGTGTTAGGTAAATTAAATGGATTAAAGGCAGAAAAATCCCCAGGGCCAGATAGGCTGCATCCCAGAGTGCTTAAGGAAGTAGCCTCAGAAATAGTGGATGCATTAGTGATAATTTTTCAAAACTCTTTAGATTCTGGAGTAGTTCCTGAGGACTGGAGGGTAGCTAATGTAACCCCACTTTTTAAAAAGGGAGGGAGAGAGAAAACGAGGAATTATAGACCAGTTAACCTAACATCGGTAGTGGGGAAAATGCTAGTCAGTTATTAAAGATGTGATAGCATCACATTTGGAAAGTGGTGAAATCATCGGACAAAGTCAGCATGGATTTACCAAAGGCAAATCATGTCTGACGAATCTTATAGAATTTTTCGAGGATGTAACTAGTAGAGTGGATAAGGGAGAACCAGTCGATGTGTTATATCTGGACTTTCAGAAGGCCTTCGACAAGGTCCCACATAGGAGATTGGTGTACAAACTTAAAGCACACGGTATTGAGGGTTCAGTTTTGAGGTGGATAGAAAATTGGTTGGCGAACAGGAAGCAAAGAGTAGGAATAAACGGGTCCTTTTCGGAATGGCAGGCAGTGACTAGTGGGGTACCGCAAGGCTCAGTGCTGGGACCCCAGTTATTTACAGTGTATATTAATGATTTGGACGAGGGAATTGAATGCAACATCTCTAAGTTTGCGGATGACACGAAGCTGGGTGGCAGTGTTAGCTGCGAGGAGGATGCTAGGAGGCTGCAGAGTGACTTGGATAGATTAGGCGAGTGGGCAAATGCATGGCAGATGCAATATAATGTGGATAAATGTGAGGTTATCCACTTTGGCGGCAAGAACAGGAAAGCAGAGTATTACCTGAATGGTGACCGATTGGGAGAAGGGGAGATGCAACGTGACCTGGGTGTCATGGTGCACCAGTCATTGAAAGCAAGCATGTAGGTGCAGCAGGCAGTGAAGAAAGCGAATGGTATGTTGGCATTCATAGCAAGAGGATTTGAGTTTAGGAGCAGGGAGGTTCTGCTGCAGTTGTACAGGGCCTTGGTGAGACCGCACCTGGAGTATTGTGTGCAGTTTTGGTCTCCTAACCTGAGGAAAGACGTTCTTGCCTTAGAGGGAGTACAGAGAAGGTTCACCAGATTAATCCCTGGGATGGCGGGACTTGCATATGAGGAAAGACTGGATAGACTGGGCTTGTACTCGCTGGAATTTAGAAGACTGAGGGGGGATCTTATAGAAACATATAAAATTCTGAAGGGGTTGGAGAGGCTAGATGCGGGAAGATTGTTCCCGATGTTGGGGGAGTCCAGAACCAGAGGTCACAGCTTAAGGATAAGGGGGAAGTCTTTTAGGACCGAGATGAGAAAACATTTCTTCACACAGAGAGTGGTGAGTCTGTGGAATTCTCTGCCACAGAAGGTAGTTGAGGCCAGTTAATTGGCTATATTTAAGAGGGAGTTAGATGTGGCCCTTTTTGCTAAAGGGATCAGGGGGTATGGAGAGAAGGCAGGTACAGGCTACTGAGCTGGATGATCAGCCATGATTATATTGAATGGCGGTGCAGGCTCGAAGGGCCGAATGGCCTACTCCTGCACCTATTTTCTATGTTTCTATGTTTCTATGTTTCTAAATTTCCCTTCAATGCTCTAATGCTAATTTACACCATGGACTGAGTTCTAGTCAAGCCAAATATGCTGGTCTTACGTTTACATTTTTCTGAGGGAAATCCTGACTCATCACTGCCATTGCCACATTAATCAATACTCTCTGAATCACAGACCAGACTCATTGGAATACACTTTACATTTTGGCATTGAAAGTATGTCTCTTCACTGCACTTTGAAGATTTCAAACCTGTGATTAAGTACTTGAAAGTTTCAGATTCTGCTTCCAAGTGAAGAGTAAAGAGAGCATTTAATTTTCAGAAAATGTATGCCTTGGAGGGACCACAACAAAGGTTTATTACGAAGATAGATATACAAAAAGCTGGAGTAACTCAGCAGGACATGCAGCATCTCTGGAGAGAAGGAATGGGTGATGTTTTGAGTCGAGACCCTTCTTCAGACTGATTTATTACACTGATTTCTGGGAAGATCTGCCTAAGATATTGCATAAGATAAATTGACTAACAACAAGTTACAAGGTGGTAACTGTAGTTAGGACTTAGAAATTAGAGCGCCCGGAGAAAACCCATGCAATTGCAGGGATAATGTACAAACCCCATACAGACAGCACCCGTAGTCAGGATCGAACCCGGGTCTCTGGTGCTGTAAGGCAGCAGCTCTAGTGCTGTGCTACTGTGACATCCCTTAAAATAATGGATGTAATAATGAATTCTGCTTCAAATAATGGCTGTTTGATTAGAAATTTTAGACAATGTTAGTTACTGATAATGATACATATTTTTCATCCATGGAATATTCAGGATTTGCCAGGACATGGGTTTCAATGTATGGCATCAGCATCTTTACACTCTTAACTAAATGGTATTGGGAATGGTTTCAAAACTGTTCAGAGATGTTTCACAAAATGCAAAGAGCCTGGTAAATCTGAACTATTAGCTTTTCTAGATTACCAAGTGAAGGGGTAAGAACTAGACTGCAGGACACTATATTGTAGTGCAAGTTCAGAAGTATAACCTTGACATTCTACATAGGATGACAGACATGCACTGATTGGCATGAAGAAGCACGAGGAATGTTAGTGTGTCAAGAATGCCAAAACACTTAAGGAAACGCACCCTGGTGATAGCAAAGCAATTAAATTTCCTGGCCGGAGAACTTAGAGAAAAAGAACTTGCAAACATCCGATGGCTCTGAGTAGCTATAATGTACAAGATTGAAACTGATCATCTGAAAGGAATCAGAATCTGTTGGCTTGTGAAGACCCAAAGGCACAGATTCCTGTGATTTTTTTTAAACTGTCTGCAATCTCCAAGTCAGTTCATAACAACTGGACCAACAGTTACCCATAAATCTAACCCCAGTCATTAATCAGAGAACAATAAGAGAACAATAAGGCTCTGTCAGTTTTGAGTATGGTGGGAGGTCTATGTATATTCTGGTGCTTGTTGTGGTTGAGCTTCTGTTAAACAGTATAACCTCTTTTGAGGAAAGATGGAACGAGATGTAACTTTTGAAAAGTGACATAAGTTATTGAGGTAAAATATTAAGGTACATTGTTCCAGAGAGTAAATAATGTGCAGGGCGGCAAAAAGGCTGTATCCTGAGTATTATGTTCCCCTTTCCAAACTTCAATCAAAATGAATCTTAAATGATTCTCCCTTGACCCATTGGTACATAAATTCACTTTCCGCATGTTGTCACATAGTGGAAATTTCCAGCCACTTCAATTAATATTGTAAATTTACTAATTTTACCCATGTTTAAAGTTAATACCAGGTATGTCTGTCAACGTATTAAACTAGTAGTGTAAAAGTGGTTAAATATTTTTAAAGTACTGTTCACACAAATTGTGTAACCGTCTGTATTCCGTGATTGTGAAGATCACTGAAACTGCGGAGGCTGGGTTCTTTGTGTCAGTTCTGCACAAATGAATTTCAGTATAAAGTTAAATTTCTTCAAATTGGAGAAGGCATGCACGATTATTCCATGTAATTTGTAGTTGGCTTACAACAGAAGGTGAAAGTAATTTTAGAAGTTCTTGTATTGCAACCTTGTGAAAAAACTCTGCAAGATTTAGGAGGAGCAAATGATATTAATGCAACAAATTTTACATTGCACATCTTGTGTATTTTTGTTCTTCATTAAGCTCCAATGTAATGTGCATTTGCTGCCATAGACCATAGAGGAAGCCACCAACACTGCACTCCCATCATTCCGAAACAACATGTGGGGTATAGAGTTGGATTTTTCCATGCTACAAACGTCTTGGACATGTGCTGTCTGCAAGATGGGCAGGGATATGGTCTTGGTGAATTTATGTAGACACCTCGAATAAAACTGATTTATTTTGTTTTAAAAAAATGAGTCCGCTTCATGATATCAGCTTTTATGACTCTGATGCAGGAATTCCCAGATTTTCCAGTTTTTAACTTTATATAAAACATATGATCACCCAAGACTTGAATCCGTCCTGTATATATGGAGGCAATTCCAACATATGGCTTGGACAATGAATCTCCCCTAGAGGTTGATAACTATGGGACATCTACATCAGTTCTGTCGTGTCATATATTAGGAAACAAATCTGAGGAAATTTTAAGAGTTTTTCTGTCTGATAAGGGGTGCAGATTTTGAAAGGGCGGTGGGAATAGAACCCCTTAAAATGCAGACTGAATGAGCCTGTGAAGTGCTGCAACCTGCAGGGTAGAGATCAACAGTGTGGCAGTGGAATGAGCCTAATCAGTCCTTTCTCTACGAGTCTATTACTTCATAACTGAGCTGGCCTACTAAAAAAAGGTGTTGTTGGCAAACTGGGCTGACAATAAGTGACGAAAGAACCAATGCAAGGTGAAAAATTGAATTGAACATCCTCACCATCTACCTTTTGCAGACCTATCCGCCCATGAGAGTATTAGTGGGAGTGAAGTCTCGGTTTCACGATGCCGATTGAAGAAGCCAGGGATATAGGTCACTATCACTGCAGACCACAATCTGTAATCCAATTCATTTCTCACTCTATGATTATCTTCAACTGAGATGAGCAATAAATGCTGACCTTCCCAATAATGCTTACATTTCACAAATGAACACAACATTTTTACTTTCACTGTATTTATCCAACTATTTTGAGAAATTAATCTGCTCTCATCCACTTTATACTAATTCCCATGTTCAAAATATCCCGCGCTGATTCGATGAACAGTGTAAAACACCTCAATATTTAGGCTCAGATCATTCCAATTAAACCATGGCAAAGGTACAACTGCAAATCTAACAATGTTCATTCTGGCATTTCATATTTACCTTTGGTAATTTATTTCAGGCAGTACATCAGTGAGAAACACTGGTATTTAATAATAATAATATTAATAATATTAATAATAATAATAATAATATATATATTTTTTAAAGAACAAAAGTAACAGCGATTCTGTTATTAACAAGAAACTTCTCACCTGGTCTATAAGACATGAAATGTCCAACAAATTCCACCCTGGGTTGTTGACCTCTGGTGACCAGTCTCAGAGAAAGGTAGTTGCCAGTTGATGAAATTGGCTTAGGGATGCTCTTCCCGCATAAAAGAGAGGTAATTGGTGGAGAAGTCCTATCCTTACCATCATAAAATTGCACGTATGATCCGTCATTACAAGTGTCAGCAATCTCCTCGCCTCCGAGTGGCATGACAGCTCTTTGCCCAGGGCTACTGGTGTTCAGTTCAGACAGAGGTCCTGTTGCATTGTGCTGCAGTTGTGGAGGTGCAGTTGTGGAGTGGATAGAAGTCTCTCTCAGCAGGCTGTACACTAAAAAGTTTCTAAACTGGAACTGGACTTTGTCCTTCGGTGAAGTAGCCTGCATTGTAAACCCACAGTCAGTTCCAACTGTGACATAGTAGTACTTCTGGGCTTCTTGGTGTGAGTTGATAACGATTCCATCCGCCCTGATGGTCTGTCCACAGAAATCCACCAGATTAACTTGGAGCAACAGAAAATGCAATTTAATTATTTATCATTGGTGTTAACTAATCAACATTTGAGAACATCTAATCAGATAAATCTTATCTGTGTACACTAGACTTGTTCCCTTCATCTATGATGAAAAATAAAATTAATGATAGTGTGAGTTGGAAATATTAAGATGGGCAAGTCATAAAAATACAACCAATCTAATCATTTATGGTATTCGAGGGGGGGGCGTTATTTGATGTGTAAAAAAATGCTGCCATTTGAACTGCAAAGTCATACAAGTATTAAGGATGAAAGTTACTCTTCTCTGGTCCACATATTAGTTATCATGGAACTGAAATACAGTCCATTGTGAAGCATATAATATAATATAATATAATATAATATAATATAATATAATATAATAACATTGTGCAGCATATAAGTATTTGATATAATTACACAATGATATTTAGCCTTTGTGAATGTTAAATTATTGACTTCCCTTAGATGATGATATAATGAATTAGTATTGACGTAAGAGCAAATGAAAAATTAAAATAAAGAAAATGTTCTGATTGTAAGAAGTGGGTGCAATATCCTGTGGAATTCCCATAAAATACCTCAAATTATAAGAATAATGTTTATTGAAATTTCATTAAACGGGAGTTATTTTCTTCGACAATAGAAACAACCTGATGAAACTGGTACTCTATGGGACATACAGTAGTAAAACAATGAAGTGGTACCTTTAATAGGGTTTTGTGAAGATCTCAATGAAAGACGTGCCAGAGCTTAAATCCAGCTTTGTCCTTTTCCTTACACCACAGAGCCAATGAATGACATGGAGAACATAGATTTATTGTGTTTCTCAGCATTTATCAGTGAGGTTTCCAGGGACTGAGGGCAGTCTGGTTAGGACATTCAGAAGAATGTTTAAAACTGATCTGATTTGTTCACCCATTAGATCCATTGTTAGTTGTTTCTCTGAGTCTATTTGCATCAGACTTTGATCGATGCATTGGAAAACATTATCTTCACGACAATCCCCTTGATACCGGATGCCCTTGCAACACAAATTATGCCATATCCTGCATTAAATCTTGATTCTTGGGAGACACGCAAGCATCAATTACAGAAAGTGTCCCACTTAAAAAAATCTTGAAAGCTGGCAAACAGTGGCGTACAAAAGTTTTCTCCAAACCTCAACTTCAACAGTAACGCTAGAGTTTTGGGTAAACTAATAATACTGCTTCATCAATTTGAAACACATGGGTACCCATAGCTATACATAGCTAGCTGGTGATTTTCAGATGGCTAAACATGACTTACGATTTCACCTCTTTGTTGCAGTATAACTATGTGTTGACAGGAGCTCAATTCATCTCCAGAACTAGATGAGAGTCATGATACAAGCAGTGGAGTACTGAGAAAGCTTTATTTTACGGAGGGTGGAAAATGAACCTGGCCGAGATTCCTCGGAATAGTCAAGTACAGTAAAATAGGATCTTCAATAAATGAAGTGAGGAAGGTACAGAGTCACAGAGATGGTCTTAGGGATGGTGTGGTCTTAAGGATCTTAAGGTGTGGTAATGCGGTCTGAGGTTTACCCTCAGGTGCAATACGGCTCTAATGTCAGAAACGGCTTGGTTCAATCCCAAACATTTACCAGAAAGGGATGAGACAAAATGCTGGAGTAAATCAGTGGGTCAGGCAGCATCCCTCGAGAAAATGGATGGGTGACATTCCGGGTCAGGATTCTTCTTTAGAAACTAGTCCGAAACAGGAAACATCGTAAATAGGTGCAAGAGTAGTCCATTCGGCCCTTCAAGCCAGCACCGCCATTCAATATGATCATGGCTGATCATCCAAATTCAGTACTCCATTCCGGTTTTTTCCCCAAATCCCTTGATTTCCTTAGCCCGAAGAGCTAAATCTAACTCTCTCTTGAAAACATCCAGTGAATTGGCCTCCACTGTCTTCTGTGGCAGAGAATTCCACAGGTTTATCTGCCTTCAATCCCAACAGTTTACCTAACAGCATTTTCTGACTAATGTGGATTCCCTTCAGTTCCTCCCTCCCACTAGATCCTTGATCCCCTAGTATCTCCGGGAGATTGTTTGTGTCTTCCTTAGTGAAGACAGAACCAAAGTACTCGTTTAACTGTTCTGCCATTTCCTTGTTTCCCATTGTAAATTCACCTGTCTCTGATGGAAAGAGACCTACATTCATCTTCACTAATCATTTCCTTTTTACATACCTAAAGAAACTTTTACAGTCAATTTTTTTATTCCCCGCCAGCTTTCTTTCGTACTTTTTCTCACCCTCTTAATTAACCCCTTTGTCCTCCTCTGTTGAGTTCTAAGTTTCTCCCAGTCCTCTGATTTGCCGCTTCCTCTGGCCAATTTATATGCCTCTTTCTTGGATTTAACACTATCCTTGACTTCCCTCGTCAGCCATAGTTGAGCCGCATTCCCAGTTTTATTTTTTCACCAGACAGGGATGAACAGTTTCTTTGCCATTGCATCTCCACTGTCAACCATGTAAGTATAATTAGCCAGTCTATCCTAGCCAATTACCGTCTCATACCTTCTCAAAGTCTCCTTTATTCAAGTTCAGGACCCTAGTCTCTGAATTACAGTAACCGTGCCACTCTCCACCCTATCCATGTTCTCCAGCAATGCTGCCTGACTCGCTAAGTTTTAGACACTAGATCTGCAGTTGCTTGCTTCTACATGGGAAGTGGCATTGTGTTTTCGGATAGGAAAATAACTGCAGATGCTGGTACAAATCGAAGGTATCACAAAATGCTGGAGTAACTCAGCAGGTTAGGCAGCATCTAGGAGAGAGGAAATGGGTGACGTTTCGGGTCGAGACCCTTCTTCAGACTTCAGTCTTCTTCAGTCTGAAGAAGGGTCTTGACCCGAAACATCATCCATTCCATCTCTCCTAGATGCTTCCTGACCTGCTGAGTTACTCCAGCATTTTGTGATACCTTGTGTTTTCAGATGATACTGCAAGTGCACGAATTATTGAGAAATTAGTGGAGGCCAAAGTTAATATATAACCTCAACTGATAGGCTATTGCAGCTGATTTGAGGGTTAAAACACAATAGGCCATCGGTTGTGAAGGGTGTTGGAGGAAGTTGTTGTGATCAACCTTGTCAACCAAAGGTGAAGAAGCAGAGAATGTATTTGTGTGTGTGCAATGGAGGGGGCATTACTTGCCCATGGATACGGGATGTTATTTATCTTTGTTAAGATCAATTTTGCCACTGTGTAGGAGATGGAAGCTGTGCAGGAGGAATTGAAACAAGAGGAAAGAAAGGTAGGAGTTTGGGTGATGGAATAGCTGTGGGTCAGAGGTGTTTTTTTTTTGTAGGGACAGCGTAACAGCAGCAGATTTAAAGAAGATAAGGTGGAAACGGGCAGAGAAAGTGAACGGTCAACAATGGAACAGGGTCCTGGGAGAAAGAGGCGGTCTCATGGTTCGATCACTATCGCCCGGGGTTCCACAAAAATAGAAGAAATGGAAAGTGATAACTTTCCAAGAAACATTTACAATTACGAGCGAGCTGGCAGAGAAACGTCTGAAACCTGTGCAAAACCCAGGCAAAAGTTTGCAGCGCTTTCCAAATCAGTAATCTAACAACCTGTAGTACTTTGCGCCAATATAAACGCACAGTATGTATGCTCGTCAATCGAATTAAGAGATTTGGAAAAAAACCTCAACCGCAGTCATTTATAAAGAGGATAAATACATTTTCGATCAAGCGCAAAAAGAAATGCGGTAGAAAAAATAAATTAAAACAAAATAAGTGGACAAAATTATAGGATTTGCGAAAGGATGCAATCGAGATTAGAATACAATATTAAGGGATATTTCGATAAAGTTCGAATGGTTTGGCCGAAGTAAATACTGAAAGTCAAGAAAACCGATTTTTACGAAATTACTTTAACGGATGTGGTCTGAAATTACTGTGCGAATTACGAAGACAAACTACTTCGGGAAGACTTGCAGGATAATTACCTGTTTGGATGGAATTAACACTCAATGCGTTCAGCACAAGGAATAGAACAGGCTGCAGGAATCTTTCCATATTTACGCACGAAAGGACTCTCCGTTTTCCTGAACTCCGATGAATGAAGATGATGTTCTGCTGGCAAACTGTTTACCAGTTTCGTACAGTGATTGCTCAGTTGTCCCAACCCTCCAATAAATCCCCCATCTCTTGGAGAACGTTAAGAAAGAGTTGGTGGGACGATTATTCCAAGCGGATCTAAGTTGGTTTGGAGGGAAGATGCGGTGGGAGATCCCAAAGGACAAGGATACTTGGTGCACAAAGAGCGGACTGTCTTTCTTTGTCCATTTTATTCACTAATGTGTGTTTTGGGGGAAACCATGGAAACAATGCGAGTTTAATTGAGCAAAAAGACAACCACAGTGCAGCCCAAACAATGACAAATCTCTCTCTCAATGTTAACTGCTTGACAATGCAGTGTGCTATAAATTGCAGAACTAACAATGCCACAACTGGTGGGTCCAGGACATTAGACAGTTTGAGACTTCGTGCTGACGGTGTCTATATCTCTTCATACCTTTTAAAAAAAACTGATATAAGTATTAATTTGTCGCTCTGGTCACAGAACATGTTAACCTGAACATATCAATTGCGCTTATTCACTGAAATCTGGAGAAACACAGCATCCAAATGTCACACTATCCAAATGACAATATTTGCTTTGCTACGTTCAGAACTATATTGATGACTTACATTCAAAAATCTTTTGTGAAGGAATCTTTTATGAAGGAATTTATGACAAATATCACCATGATTATTCTATAATGGTTTAACTGATTTGGGGTGGAATACACCCTTTGTAAATTGAGGGCAGTGAAATGGGTTCAGGGATTTGGCCAAATCTTCAACTTTCTCAACAAATACTGAAATAAATTTAACTTTCTTAAATGTTAGAAATTCAGGAGTCAGGAGTGTTTAAGAGTCATATGTACCGAAAACGGAACAATGAAATCCTTACTTGCAGAAGCAAAACAGGTCTGTGAACCACAATACTCATAGATAATACAACAAACAAAAGTTCAACAAAAGGAAATTTGACATAATGAAGAAGCAACACCATGTTCTCGAACCAAGCAAAACATTTAAGCTCAAAAATGTAAATATAAGAGCACCTTTATTTGACACTTTGAACACATATTTTTCTAACCAATTAACCTCTTGTTGTCACATTAGAGACACAAGACTGCAGATGCTGGATTCTGCAGTAAAAGCTGAGCCACTGGAGGAACTCAGCACATGAGGCAGCATTGGTGGAGGCAAATGAATAGTTCTACAGTTAGGGTTGAGACCCCACATCAGAACTGAGAGTGTAAAGGGGAGATCGCTCGTGAACAGTGGTAAGGCGGGGGGATCAGGCTAGAGCTGGCAAGTGATAGGTGGTTCCAGGCCGAAGGGTAGATGGAGACACATTGTAGAGGCAAGGTTGGAGTGAGTGGCAAGGTGATAAATGGCGGCAGTTATAGAATCTGATGAAAGGAAGGTAATCAGTTGAACTAGATGATGAGCAAATGGGAACAGAAAGGGGTAGGGATAGAAGCCCTGTGGGTTAAGAGTGTGGGTGATAAGCAATTGTAACCAGCTGGGGGAGGGAAAAACAGTGTAAGAAGACTATGAAGAGGGTTGGGGGCAAAAACTGGCAGTGTTTGACAGGACCCGGTAGATCGGTGAGAGAATGCACCCACTTTGTCTGTTCTCTCTTCTGATCAATCCAGGTTCCCTCACACACTCCCTTCTTTCATATCCCCCCCCCCCCCCCCCTCACACCAGTCCCGTTTTCTCCATCCCTCCATTATTCCCATCTGACCACCATCCATCCTTTTCTAATTCCACTCTTTACCGTCCTTTTCAAAATCCATAATCGACAGTTTTTTCTCTCTTTGCTTCCCAGCCCGTCACTTTCGTCACCCTCACCTCCCGACCTGGCTCCATCTGCACATCAACTTCTCCTTACCTAGCAATTCTCATATGACCTGAGGTCATCGTTGGGTGTGAATTTGCACGGTTTGGCGATATCCGCGACCAAACATACGTCCCGTGAATGTGAATTATCCTTTGGTAACGGAAGACAAATAGCAGGCGGGGCAGTAAAAGGTTCATAAATGAGGTGGATAGGTTTAGGCGCCTTTATTTTTGCTTTTTCCCCTCCAATTATCACATGTGAGGTACTTTAGAGGGTCCCATTCTGGTTTTATGCTGAATAGTGCCTGTACTGAGGTCATGGATGGGTAACAAACAACTGACTGTGGGGAGTACATAGCTGAGTGAGCTTGGAGAAATAAGTTACCTCCTGGGACTCCTCTGAGAAACTTGAGATCACGCTTACGTCTCTGTAGTGGAGAGACCCGACATAGTTCCATGGGAAATCTACCTTCCATACTTTGGCATGCATAATCAAATTTACACTTAGTCCTAAAACAAGGTAACATTTTATGATGATGGTCCTTCAACAGTAATGAAAAGTGAAGATGCCTCAAAAGTCCATTGCAATCTTTCAGTCGACTGACATTCCATTGTCCAAATCCCTCCGGGTTATCATCATCGCATTGGAGTACATCTCCTTGACACAGGTGGTGCACGTGGTTAGGCTGGTTCGGCATGCACATTCTTTCCTTCATCATTCCCGGAATCAGTAAGGCTTTAAAACAGATGATCACCAGGTGCACTTTCATTGTAAGATGATCCATCTATTCTGAAGAGAAATTTCTTAAGAAAACGGTTAGTAATTTAGGTTTCAGGTTCAATATTGACAATTTTACAGTGGTGAAGATGGATCCATGCATTTCTCCCTTCCACTTTAGCTGCTGTTGGGGTTGTGAGAAGAACCTGGTAGGGTCCTTCCCATCGAGCATCCAACCCCTTCCTCGTCCAATTCTTGATCATCACATTAACACCTGGTTTAATTTTAGACCGAGTGATTAAAGGTGGGAGTTCAACGTACGCCGCTCGTACCCTGGAATGTAGGTCTCTTAACGCCCTGGTTAACGATAAAAATATAGTTAGTCATCTCCGTTGCCATGTGGTGAAAGTGGACAGTCTTTGGAACATTCTGGTCCCATGGGGTTCTGAGAGGTCTGCCGTAAATAATTTCAGCAGGACTCAGCCGTGCTTCCCCAGCCGGGGTAGTACGTATCTGAAACAGGGCCACGGGAAGTAATTTGATCCATGTCGTTCCCGTTTCAGCCTGTAGTTTAGCCAATTTATTTTTCAAGGTTTGGTTAACCCTTTCAACCAATCCAGCAGCCTGAGGTCTGTAGGCACAATGTAACTGCTGCTGGATACCCATCTGGGTACAGAATTCCTTATTTATTTGACCCACGAAATGAGGGCCGTTGTCTGAACTTAAGCGATTTGGAATTCCATACCTGGGAATAATTTCTCTCATTAACACTTTCACCACTGTAGAGGCTTTATTATCCCTTGTCGGGTAAGCCTCAATCCATTATCAATGATTTTGTCTTCTCTGTAACCATGGGAATTGTATTAGATGTGTAATTGGTCCTTGATTTCTTTTTGTCACACCTCTCTTTTTCTGTATAAAAAAGTAAACAACCGTGGAGAAGTTGTTCTTCCCCTCTCCTGAGTTGACGTCTCTTCAGACACTAGTGTTGTGTCTGGAGATCTTCTCGGGAAGAACCCCATGGTGGAATAAATCTGATGTGCTAATCCAGTATCACGTGTGATTATTCAGACTGAAGGTAAAGAATTTGATTTAACAGTTGCACCTATTCTTTCTGCTTCACCCTTCCCATTCACCTCTTTATTCTGGCACATAATTTGAGCAAATGCCAATCAAGACTTTTAGTGCATTAGTGTACGTTCACAGGATGACATCAGGCATTGCTTGCACCAACTTGGTAGAACTGTTGCCTCACAGCTGCTGAGCCCCGGGTTCGATCCTGACCCCAGGTGCTCTCTGTGTGGGGTTTGCACGTTCTCCCTATAACCATGTGAGTTTCCTCCAGGTGCTCCGGTTTCCTCCCACATCCTAAAGATGTGTAAGTTTTGTAGGTTAATAGGCCTCTATAAAACATTGTGTCTAGCGTATATACCAAAGTGAGAGGACATACTGTACAACTAGTGTGCTTGGTTGATTGCTGGTTGGCGTGGACTCCGTGGGCCCAATGGCCTGTTACCATACTGTATCTTTCAATCAATTCGATCAATCAAACTTCATTTAACAGGCACAGAATGTAGTCATACATGCAGAAAAATCTCTTTCCCAGTTATTGCATGGTTTTAGGAAGAATGCTGTAATCTGAAGTAACCCAATTTTCTGACATTGCCCTGAAAATTCTGGTTGAGGGGCTCAAAAGCAGGTAAAAGGTCCACTGCTCCAAGAGTCTAGGAAACCCTTGAAATTGACTATAATGCGGCAGTGGCAGTACATAGCTATGGACTCATTCCTAAAGCTATGCCCAAGGACCTAGATGTCCTGCTGGACAAAATAATGAACATCTATATGTTTAAAAAATAATGAAACATAAAAAAAGCTAGTGAAGACATCAACAAATCCCTATCATCTAAAAATTACATCGCTCTATTCATATAATTTTGAACACCACATATCTGAATTACTCACCTTGGTTTTGCACATCATTTAAAATTAAGTTTTGACCCTTCTTTTCCATCATAAAAATTGGTGGCCAGTATTTGAACACTTGCAAACTTAAACTTCATACAATGTCAGTGACTGAGGTCTCAACTTTCACTATAGCAAGTTTTGAAAATATCCCATATCTCAGTGTTGTGGTGGAAGCTCAGCTTGGTTCCCTGCTGACTCAAACCGTGCAAACATGATTAAGGAGTCCAATAGCTCAGCACATCAACAATCTCCAGCAAACAACTAAGATTTCTGAAGTGCCAACCCAGGGAATTGGCAGCAGCTGGATGGAGCACAAAATGGTTGTTCTCTTGCAGAATGATATTCATGATCCTCCTTTTCCGTTTCACCAGTTGAAGCATATAGAAAGCTAGAGTATCCCTCAGCCTTCTAATCCATAACGTTACTCATTGTTAATGGTACTCATTGTTAAATCGAGCATCCAAAGCCAGACCATTGGGCTCAAAGGTGTTACCTGTGGTCTATTCTATTTGACCATCTTTGTTGCAACCAAGTACGCACAATAGGATGACAAAGGCAGATGGAAAATAGGGTATTTGCAATAGCAATTAGTTAATAGTTGCATAGTCTTGGTATAACTGAATGAGTAAATATGGTTTAATATATTCATTTGGTTGGATCCCGTATTCATGGTTTGATTTCAAACAAACTCTGACATCATAGTAGAAAGAAGGTGACATGAAAACTCAACCACAATGAGTGTTCAAATTCCTTTTGATTCTTATTCAGTTTCATGACATGAACATCACTAGCAAATCAGCATTTAAACAAAAGAGTGCTCCCTTCATTTTATTCTCTCAACCAAGACACCAGATATTTTAGAGTTGCAGGCATCCCTGCAGCGCAGTGGTTGTCATATATCAACTTACCCCCAAAATGGAGTCACCATGAGAAATCAAAGATTGGCTGGCAGGGGTTATCTTCTGACAACATGGCGGATGACTTCATTGCCCAAGTTAAGTTCACATGTGAAAGCCATACTGCCTCCCAAAAACAAATAGAGCCAATCACTGACGATCAGAAATAACATTTCCACTGCCTGGACGGCTTTGGAGGAGCAGTGCTTGGTGGAATGAGTGCAGCTGATCTTGGTGATTTACCTGCACCTTCTTTGGGCTTGGATGGCCTGATTCTGGGCAGCAATGTCTTGCTTTCGGCAGCCGCAGTAGAGGCTCTCTGGTTGATAGGCAACTACAAGGGCTCTGGCACGTTTATAGGTGTGGGAGTATGAAAGATGTCTGTCAGAGAAGTGTGCAACTTTGTGCAAAATGGAGGCATTATTGTTCCCTTGCAATTGCTGTGAGACCTTGCATACTAATCCAAAAACACAATGGCAGCATTCTGAGTCTGAAGAAGGGTCTCAACCCGAAACATCACCCATTCCTTCTCTCCAGAGATGCTGCCTGTCCCACTGAGTTACTCCAGCTTTTTGTCTACCTTCGGCAGCATTCTAAGGATATATGGCAAGATTCAGACGCTGTGCATTAGTAAATTGTAAAGTAAGACAGCAGTGTTTCACAGTTGGATTCACTAGTATGCATGGCCAAAATTCAATAGATTATGCCTGATAATTTACAGTATTATTGTTTATTGTATATTTAGTTATTGAGTTGTTGTGTACCTTTAATGCTGAGCAAGTAAGAATGTTGTTGTTCATTCCTGGTACATATGATAATTAAACACTCTTGATCTTATCAACCACGTCAACGTCACTCAATTTTGGTTGTTTATCCTTCCATTCCTTTCACCTCGTCTATTTATCAGAAATTCTCTTAAATTCGTTAATGCTACTTGTTTCGGTGAATCCTTTTAGTAGCACTTTATGACAACCAATTTCCATTTAGATTCATTAGTAACTATCAACTATTGGGTCGTCTAGATTTTGCACTTTCCAACAAGTGGATACGCCTCTTTAAATTTTAAGACCCTTATTGAATCATTCTTCAGCCATTTATTTTAAAGAGGACTGGCATGTGCAACCTTTCTTTAGTTTAAAAACTTCATGTTCTGTAGTAATATTTTTGCACCTTTCCCAGTGCCTGTATGTAGAAAATGTGATGAGTGGGCAGATGATTTTACCACAAGGTGGACACAAAAAGCTGGAGTACCTCAGCGGGGCAGCAGCATCTCTGGAGAAAAGGAATAGGTGACGTTTCGGGTCAAGACCCTTCTTCAGACAGGTTTGGTAAATTTACCAATAATGGAATCTCAGTACCTAAAATACATTCTATGATCAGTGGGAACCTTTTTTTGCATAGTTTGAACATCAGATAGTTAATATGTAAATAAACATATTATTAACCAAATATCTTCCCATAAACAAAAATGAAATGACTCACAGATCTACAGGCTCATGGATATTGAGGATATGGTAAGATAAGATGTGGTAGACAGGATTGAAATAGCCATTACAGAATGGAATAGTGGACATTGTTAAGATATATTTTAAGTCACCGTATACAAGGACGTTTAATAGTTTGTAGCGATCTCTGAGAATGTTCAAAAATATAAGCAAGGAGATTGATAATGGTTTTAATCGAAGGAGTTAATCTCCATTACTGATTGATCACAAGTTTGTGAATCAAGTTTGGTTTTGAGAAGTAATCAGAGTTCTTCAAGAATATAACAAGTGGGGCAAGTTTTTTTCCACAAAGAGTGGTGGGTGCCAAGAACACACGGCAATCTTGGTTATGAATGAAATCAGAGACTGAGAGTCCACAGCCTTCTGAGATTGAGAATACCAAACATTCATTGTACTCTGAGTGGAAATTCGCACGTTACTTCCAAAAGTTTTAGTCCTCACTTGGAGAGTATCACCCGAAGTTCTAAACTTCTCATCCAGAGGAAACATCCTCCATGCATCTAACCTGATGAGCCAACGGTAAGAGCTTTGTACATTTAAGGTTATCTTTCATCCTTCTAAACTTTGAATAGATCTTCGCCCTACTCAATCACTTACCATAGGGATGTCCAGCTATCCCAGGGAATAGTCTGCAGAATAATAAACCCATTCCTCTTATACAAAGTATGTTCTTTTTTTAGGCAAGGAGACACAATTGTGCATGTTGCACCAAGTCTCAGTTCTGATTTTGCCAAGCCCCAAAGTAATTGTAGTAAGACATCTTTACTCTTACTCTCAAATCCAGTAACATCTTAGGCCAATATATAATTTGCCTTCCTAATTGTTCAGTGTTAGACTTTAGTGAGCTGTGCCCAAGGATGTCCTTTTGATCACCAACACTTCCCAATCTCTCACCATTTAATAAATATTCATAATTTGTTTCTTCAGCTTTCCACACTCCATCTGTTATCTTGTTGCTCACTCAGTTAGCTTATGTATATCTTCATGCACCATATTTATATCCCCTACACGTCAAACATTGGCATTCATGTCAGCATCAAAGTTTAAAATGTTACAGTTGGTTCCTTCAAGCGTGTCCTCGGCTGCAATGTGGTCTATGTCAATTCCAGGAATGCTGCACACCCTGGGAACCAAGATGAAGTGGCAAGTTGCATCAAAAGCAGGTTCAGAACCAGAAGTATAACAGTCAACATATTCTGGCGGGTCTTCAGCCTGAAACGTGAACTCTCTTTCCATAAAAGCTGCCATACCCCCTTGGTGTTATAAGCATCAGCATTTTTTTAAATGTTAATTTCCAGAAATGTGCAGATCTGCTCCTCTCTCCATGGACACCGGCCGACCTGCTGAGTGTTTGGGATCTACAGGCGGTTGGCAGTGATTCGCGGCAATGTCTGAACTCGGCTCCTCGCCTGTTTAACGCAACAGGTTTCTCAATACTGTGCGGTTCGTGATGGAGAGTTGGGCATCAGCATAGGGTGGCTGGCCAGCCGAGGAGCCACAGTGTCCACCTGCTTGTCGCTGAGCAGAGTGCCGGGCAGGTGGACACCTTTGATCAGTCCGCCTTGGCGTACGTGATCTCTCGGTTGCCGAACACTTTAGCTTCCCCTCCCATTCCCATACTGACCTTTCTGTCCTGGGCCTCCTCCATTGTCAGAGTGAAGTCAAATTGGAGGAACAGCACCTCATATTTCGCTTGGGCAGCTTACAACCCAGCGGTATGAACATTGATTTCTCTAACTTCCGATAGCTCCTCTGTCCCTCTCTTTCCCCTCCACTTCCCAGTTCTCCCACTGTCTTCCTGTCTCCAACTATATCCTTTCTTTGTCCCGCCACCTCTCCCGACATCAGTCTGAAGAAGAGTCTCGACCCAAAACGTCACCCATTCCTTCTCTCCTGAGATGCTGCCTGACCCGCTAGGTTATTCCAGCATTTTATGATAGCTTCTTGTTTTTGTTTGCGATTTATGGATTTTTCAAATGCGAATATCTCATGACACATTTGTGGGTTAGCAGTATATTGCACCAACCCCCTCAATTTTAAATCATTCAAAATTGAACTTCATAAACAAGGATAACACTTTTTATTTCTGTCATATCAGGTAACCAATGAAAGTGACGTAAAATTCAACCTATTTCATACAATGATAGCCCCACCCCTTCCTTACCCCAAAGGACAAAATGTCCAATTTATAGACAATAATTACATTGTAATTTGCATCATTTTGTGTGGGTAACAAAAACAAAATTTCAAACTATATACATAAACAAGTGTATTACTTAAAAAATATATTTCAAGCGACTTATGTACTTTGCTTATGTTGCACTTTTTGAACTTTCCTACACTTCTTTTTAACGGTCATGTCCTGCAGTTTTCTATTCTTAAATTTGAGTCCATAATGTATGCGAACACTCACAAAGATTGAGACAATTCTAGCCTTGATTCTTTCGCTGCACAAGTTCATGTCCTTGTATTCTTGCGTATTCTGTATTGCTTGGTTTATCAGATGGGAGATGTTGTTCCTGGTCATTTTGGTATCGTCAAATTCTGTGCAAAACACTTTCTCACACACTTCACAGAACGCTAGAAAGTATTCAGAAGGCACCATCAAAGAACCAAAGTCAGACGTAGATGTGTCATATGTTTTATGATGGATGAATACGAGGGCAGGATCAACTAAAGGTGCATCAGGTGGTAGTAGAACTTCTCTGCATGTCTGGCATGTGGAGGACAGTTCATGTGAAGTGATGATTCTGCAACAGATGTGACCTGCGATGTAAGTCAGTGTATTCACTTCAGGGAGATCAAGTAAAATGCTGTAGACTGCATTGTCCTGTTTCGTCTTATTGGCATGGGAGAGAGATGGAGATGATCTCTTTACTCTGCTCTTTGTGAGTGTTTGCAGTTTTAAGATAAATGTGTCGGAGTCAGGAGAACAGTTTGCACTCACGGCTGGCTTTATCAGTTTAGCTACCATAACCATTCGAAAAGCACATCGGAACTCCTTCGCTGATGGATTGTCTCGGAACCTACCCTTTCGCCGAATAGTAGAGAACAAATTCTCAACAATATCCTGATTAAGCCGAGATGTGAACAGAAAACGAACGTCTGTGCTTTCCTTCATGTGCTGCCACAGCCGTGAAACGCAAGAAATTGCAAGCCGCCATCCCTTGATAAACAACACATCTTTTGATCCTAGCACTGTCAAGCTTTGGAGTACAGGCAAGCATGAATCAAAGAATGACTTGTGCGCAGAATTGTCTGAAATAGGCCTCCTCAACTTCTTGGGGTCCTTGAAAAACCTGCTGTTAAATGAATCAAACAGTCCATCAATCATTTCAATGAACTCCGCTGTATAAATAGCTTCCCCAGGCAACTTTCCAATAGCTGAATAGGTGTAGACTCCCGCTGCTACCGAATGGCTGAGCACCTGCGCTGCCTTGTTAACTCCCATTTTAGAGAAGCTGTTTAGAACAAAGTGGCCTCTGGTCAGTTTGTGGGCTTTTCTAATGGGCAACTGAGAATCAAGGTCATAAAAGTTGCAAATATGTGACCATCGGATATGTTTCTTACTGCCATCCTCTCTCTTGACTTCAAATACATACTTTTCCAAATTTGGCCTAGTGTTTTTTAACAAGTGTGGTGGGTCATGCATACAATAGATCTTGCCTCCCCCATGGACGAAGAAAGGATTATCTTCTGTCACACCCAATTTTGTGTAGAGTCGAACATTGCGTGAGCTTTGGTCACAAACCACGACCTTAGGCTGTAGTCCAATGGCCTTCACCTTTTGTAAGCATTCTTTTAGTAATGTTTCCAGTTTGCCAGCCGTTGAGGTCTCTCGCGACAGAAAGTAACCTAGAGGTTGTTTCCATTTTCCCATCAAGCCTCTAGCCATGAAAACGAGAGCATGGTTGGCAGGCCGTGACGTCTTCCCTTGGGATCCAAAGTCCTCAAACCCCTCTACTGAATCTGCTGTAATATTGTATGAGAGGCCTGCACGTAGACTCATTTCATCAAAGGACACTACACAGAACGTATCCCTCTCTGTCATCCCTGCTACCCTGTCTTTCAAAAGTTCAAAGACATTACGGGCAAACCCAGGCCTCACTTCGATATTACTCAACCACCTACGGAGTGATGTGATTGATGGAAGTGTGAAAATGCGCTGGCAGAACTGGTATGCACGGGGACTCTGGTGGTAGAGGGACAGGACAAGTACCTTGTCTGAATAACTCCATCGTCTTCCTCTTGATCCTCTACATCCTAACGCATTCCGCAATTGTGACGCAAAGAAAGACAGTGCCGGTTTTTGTAAAAATTCACCAGCTCCTCTGATCAAGTCACTAATTGTTTTACTTTTTTTAGTTTCCTTGTCCATTGATCTTTTCAACAGTTCTACTCTTTTTTTGAGGCGGAAAGTACGCCGTCTTTCCTTCTTCAGAGCTCTGGTGTCAGTAACATTTGGTGTGAATTGAGGATCATCTGTACCAGGGGTTGGAAAAACACTGCTGGGTTCATTGTCATGAATTTGGTCTGCAGCTAAGCAGTAAGAATGTTCGGCCTGTGTGTTGTGTCTCACTGCCAAGACAAAAAAATCACGAGAAAGGGGAAAAAAATGAGAAGTATACAAATGAGATAGATTTAGCAGATAAATGTAAATAAATCAGCATCTACTGCTAATTACCAATTAAAATACATGTGATGCACCAATTTCAGTCTACCAAAAGAAAATCATGATCTTGATTTTTTGAAGTCCCATTAATTAAATCATTTAAATGTTGTCCAAATTACGCATGAAGGAGTTTTAAATGGCTGTTCATAATTAAATTAAATACAAGTACACATTCTATTAGCCTACACTGTGTAGCCTTATGTGTGATTATAGCTTTGTGAAGATTTCACAAATGAAAAGACAAGTACCATACATGCTATTACAAATTGTACCAGTACCAATTGTATCAGTTAGGATACAAATTTCTAAGCCAAAGTGAGAAAATTAATGTAATTTTAAAAAGGAAAAAAACTCTGCATTAACTTTTTTTTGCACTTTACCTTGTTCCCCCTTTTTTCTCCCCCCCTTTTGTTATTTTCATTTTCGCCGTGATTTATTTATATATTTGATTGCATCAATATGGAAGTGACATTCTTGATCTCATTGTACTTGTACAATGACAATAAAAGATATTGTATTGTACTTGCAATTAGGCCTACCTCTTTGCTTCTTTGAAGGCTTTGGTGAAGATGGGAGGTTCTCACTCTTCCTCTTCAGTGACCTGCGTGGGGTGGACAGACATTTCAGCGGATTAGGGATCTCAAAGAGCGTTGGAACTGCATTCCATTGTAGCCTGTTCTTGGTCATCTTGTTGGAAAAATGGTGAAGTTCGAAGTGTTCAGAACAAAGACGGCAGTTGTTTGACACGTACTCCGGAGTTCGGTGTATGAGATCTTGTCGACGAGTATTCTGGACCCACTGTTGACATCTGAAATTACAGAAAAGATTAAAAGGATTAACTTAAGAACAAATTTGATTATAACTGCAAACCTGCAGAATGGATGATATATCACTTAAGTGCAATTGTTTTCAGGGTTGGGGAGAGACCTGTATATCGAAGATGTATTTTTTTCTCTAATATGTCAATTTACCTTAAATGTAGAAATCACTTTTTAAAATAATCCTCCCAAATAGACCCTTTTTAGCATTTTCTTTCTATCCTCTTTTGGATCTAAGGCACGAGCAAGCGTGCCTTAGAACAAGAACAAAACCAAAAATGTACAGCAGTGTAAAAATTGATAACTTTACTATTAAAAGGATTTTTTAATTAAGTCATGCATACTTTATAGTCTTTTAAATTATTGTTACTATATGTTATTAGCATTGCCAGGTGTCTAGGATTGGGGAGGGGAAGCAACCATCCTGATCAGTCTGAAGAAGGGTCTCGACCTAAAACGTCACCCATTCCTTCTCTCCTGAGATGCTGCCTGACCCGCTGAGTTACTCCAGCATTTTGTGATACCTTCATCATCCTGAATGTTCCCACAAGAACTTGAGAGGGGAAAAAAAGCTCCCCAAAATGTATTCGCCTATTTTTATCACCAAATGCCCTCATACCTTTCCCGGAGTGGTTAAAAAAAAACCCAGCTTTAAATAACTTTCTAATGTACCGACGAACCTAATTTCCCTGGTGATGCTCTATGACCGTTGATGGGAGAACAGAAAAAATATTATCTCGACACAATTTAAAAAAAACGGCAGAAAATTATATTTTCTCACCTTTCTTTGTTCTTGGGGAACTTGAAGAAAGACAGGTCGGGTCGTTTGCTTTGGCGATTTGAACAGTTTACAGCAGAACAGTGAGCTGAGCTTGTAGAGGTGCATGTAGATGCCATGGCGATTCGCGTGATTCTGCTTACCAAAATGGCGCTGAAGTTTACCCATGGCCGACGACGTTTTAGGGTTGTGTGGTCTATTATCTTTGATTCATGCGACAGTACCAGGCCGTTCATCTTCGGGCGGGCTGCGTACTACGTCACGGCTTGCTGCGGACGTGGACGCAACCCTCGCCGTGCGCTCCTCTGCGTTGCACGTCACGTTCACGGTTGCTTGGCGGCGCGGAGCAGGCCCGAGGTCGAGAGGCGAGGCCTAGGGCGCGCAGAGGCGGCCCGCCGCTGTTGCTGCCGCCGCCGCCGCCTTGGTAACTCTGCCTCCCTCCCCGCCACACACAGGTCAGTGCGCCCATGGCCCCCAAGCAGCAGTTGGAGAAGGCGGCCTGGCAGTGGGCGGAGAGCGTGAGGCCGGAGGAGGTGCAGCAGGAGCACATCGAGCTGGCGTACCGGATCCGCCTGGGGTCGTGCCGGAGGGACGCCCGCAGGTAATTTGGGGGTGACCGGGAGGGTGGGACAACCGCCGCTCCAAGGCCAAGGGGCGAGAACGGCGGCCCGCTGACCCTCGGCCCGAAGGCGGTTAGGATGACCATGCAGGAGGAGACTTTATCGAGAGTATTAAAGAAGTGCAGACGCTTGAGTGAAGAAGGGTCTCGATCCGAAACATCACCCACTCCTTTTCCCCAAAGAAGCTGCCTGTCCCACTGACTTACTCCAACATTTTGTGTCTATCTTCGGTGTTAACCAGCATCTGTAGTTCCTGCGCAGGAGGAGATTTTTAGACTCGCACTCTGCTCCCCGCCGTGAGCATGTTGTGTGCTGGATAGACTGACTTGAAGCTCATATAAACTAATACGTGGATTCATGCGTGATCGGCTTATCTACTGTAAATTCCTGGATCCACTGGCATTTGACCACGGTGCAGAGAAATAAACCTATATATATACTGTGAAGATAGACACAAAGTGCTGGAGTAACTCAGCGGGACAGGCAGCATCTCGAGAGAAGGAATGGGTGACGTTTCTGGTCGAGACCCTTCTTCAGACTGAGAGTCATGGGAGAGGGAAACCAGAGATAAGGCTGAGTTGCTCCAACTGTTTGTCTTTGGTGTGAACTGACATCTGCCCTTCCTTCCGACCATATATACTGTGTGTCTTTTGAAGTTCAAACTGATGTACTTGAGATTGGCATTCTGGTTTAGTGCCATTTTAAGTATGCTACGACTGGCCCATTTTGCAGCAGGTGGCTGTAAAGTGATTGGCAGTGGTCTTGATGAACATGATATTTCCTTCCTGTTAGCCGGAGGTTTTTTTGGTCTGTGTGGAATTGACATACAATGCTGTACACTTTGAAGTGTTGGCATGGTCAGCATTTAAAGGCTGAAGGCCGGAAGACGTTACATCGTAAGTGTAGGTTGGCAAGGATATGGCGTCTGACTGAAATAAAACAGCAAGTGCTGAAAATACCCAACAAGTTGGGCGATATTTTTGGAGAGAGAAACATAATTGTACGTTTTAGGTCAGTAAACTTCATTGACTCTGGTACTCACTGCACGGACACTGTCTGACTTGCTGAGTATTTTTCAGCATTTTCAGTTCACTAAATTTCTAGTATTTACAGAATTTTGCTGGGTAAAATAACTATGTTCTTTTCTGTTGATATTAGAGTGCAGATGAAGCCTTGTGTTTGGATCACACTTAGAAAACTGAACTCAGTTTAGTTTAGAGGGACAACATGGAAACAGGTTCTTCGGTCCACCAAGTTTACACACACGTTGATGCAAGTTATATGTTATCTCCCTTTCTCGTCCACTCCTTTCACACTTGGGCAATTTACAACAGCCAAATTCCCTACAGATCTGCACGTCTTTGGGATATGGGAGGAAACCAGAGAACCTGAAGGAAACCCACGTGGCCACAAGGAGAATGTCCTACTGTCCGTCCGACAGTAACCATGGTCAGGATTGAACCTGGATCATGACAGTGTGGGACACCAGCTCTACCAACTGTGCCATCTCAGTTCTGGTCTCGGAGATAGAGGAAAGTTCGAAAAGGGATTTACTACAATGGTGTCAGCACTGAACATGGAATTATCTGGAATCACTGGTCAGGATTGCATTGTTTCTTTTTAGTGAAAAAACACAAAGAATTACCTGCTTGATTCATAAATAAAACCAAAACTCTGAGGAGAATCTTCTTGAGTCTGGAAGTAACAAGAATGTAGACTTGTTACGGCAAGGCGTGACGTATATGTGTTAAACCGCAAAAAGGTTAGCGGGACGTCGTTTGCGGGCCGATCCAGTCGAGAGCGACGGAGGAAGGCCCTGCATAAGCCTGGGGCTTACCAGGATTGGGAACTGATCCTGTGGGCTGACCGGACTTGGACTGTGGTAATGGCACCAAAACATGGTAGCGCCTGCATGCGTAAATAGGTAAAATGAATTTCACAGTGCAGTTGCACATGTGACAAATAAAGAACCATTGAGCCATTGAAATGAGGAAGAAAGGAATTGGAATTGAGTATGTTCATAAGCTGGTAGGCAGTTTGTGTGAGACAGACACGTTCAGTTTGCATGAATGGAATGTAGTTCGACATAATAAGATATAATCATGTATATCTAGGTTTAGGATTATTATTGTCATGCGGTGAAGGCAGAGTGAAGAAAAAGGTACCGGATTGCAGAATATAGTTTCGCAGCATTGAGACAAAACAGTTTGAGAGCAAATGACCAATGTTTGTCCCACCCCCCTGACATCAGTCTGAAGAAGGGTCTCGACCCGAAACATCACCCATTCCTTCTCTCCTGAGATGCTGCCTGACCTGCTGAGTTACTCCAGCATTTTGTAAATAAATACCTTTGAAATGTTTGAATATTGTAGGTTGGAGAATCGGGATTGTACCCCAGTTTATGAATTGACCGTTCAGGTATAATAGGTGAAGAAGTTGTTCCTGTTTCTAGTGGTATGTGCTTTAAAGCTTCAGAGTCTTCAGCCCAACGGGAGAGGGAGAAGAAGGAATGACTGGGGTGGGAAAGGTCCTTGATTATGTTAGCTCTTTTCCTGAGGCAGTGTGAAGTGTAGATGGAGTCAATGGTGGGGAGTCTGGTCTCCGATGGGATGAGCTACATCCACAACTCTGCAATTTATTGCAGTCTTGGGCAGAGCAGTTCCCAAACCAAGCTGCGATGCAACTCAACTGTATTATTTCTCCGGTGCATTTGTAGAAGTTTGTAAGAGTTGTTGAAGACGTGCGTATTTCCTCAGTCTCCTGAGCAAGTGGAGACGTAGGTGTGCTTTTTTGGCTGTTACTTCAATATGGTTTGTCCTCAACAGTATATTGGTGATATTTACACTTGGGGACTTGAAGCTCTCAACCATTTCCACTTTGGTACCATTCATGATGGTAGGGGCATATACGCCACTATGCTTCCTGAAGTCGATAACTAGCCCCTTCGTCTTGCTGATATCAAAGGCCCTGACACCATATTACTAAGTTCTCTATCTTCTTCACCTACTCCATCTCATCATTGTTTGAGATTGTGCCCACCACAGTGGTGTCATCTGCAAACTTGTAGACAGAGTTAGAGCAGAATTTAGCCGCATACTCATGAATGTATAGAGAGTATAGTAGGGGGCTGAGAACGCATCCTTGCGGAGCACCAATGTTGAGAATTATTGTGGAGGATGTGTGGTGGCATATCCTCGATGATTGTGGTCTGTGGGTCAGGAAATTGAGGAATCTGTGGCAGAGGAGGACTGTTATTTTTAGTATGTTTTAAAGTTAAAGTTAATGTTCTCTGGTTTGTTTTATGTGGGGGATGGGGAGGGGATTGTGGGAACTGTTTTTCAATCTCTCACCTTGCCAGAGATGCAATTGTTTCCCGGGTCGTATCTCCAGTCGCTCTGCGGCCTAACATCATGGAGCTGGAGGCCTCGCTCGGGATTGACTTTGAACCCCACCGCGGGGCGTGGACTTACCATTGGAGCCAATCCTTTGCCTGGGATCGATGCTCCAATTGCGGCCTGCGGACTTTAACATCGAGGAGCTCGCAGTTTCGGGTAGAGACTGACATCGGTAGCTCCAAATCGCAGAAGGTTTTTGACCAGCCCCGGCCCGGGGTAGATCGCCCAGCACGGGGAGATGTGATTTCCCCCCGATGCAGGAGCTTGATCACCCCGATACGGAGGGCCTGACCGCCGGCTACGGGAGTCAAGATCGTCCCGTCAACGGAAGGCTCGAGGCCCCCGACCGCGGGAGAACAAAGAAGGGAAGAGATTGAACTTTTTTTCGCCTTCCATCACAGTGATGAATGAGGTGGATGTCTATGTTAAATTTTATTTTATGTGGCTGTGTGTCTTGTTGCTTTTTACTTAGTATGGCTGTATGGTAACTCAAATTTCACTGTACCTTATGGTACATGTGACAATAAATTGAATCTTGAGAGTCTTGGGTAGAGGAGTTTGCTCCAGGTTGCCTGGTCTGGTTTGGCAAATCAAACGCCCAGGAACAAAGAAGATTACAAGTGGTGGATATTGCTTGATCCATCATGAGTACTGACCTTCCCACCATCGAAGGGATCTATCAGAGGCACTGTCTCAAAAAGGCATCATCAAAGACCCACACCACCCTGGCCTTGCTCTCATTTCGCTCCCACCATTGGAAAGAAGACATGCATCTGTAAACCATGACCACTGGGTTTAAGAATAGCTTCTTCCCAACAACCATTGGGGTCTTGAACATTACACAGCACTAGCTATGAACAATGGACTGTCTTATTGCACTAAGGACTTTGGGCTTTTTTGCATTCGTATTGGGATTTTTAATTAATTGATTTTTTTTTGTTTATAGATTATCTATGAGTATTGTGTTTTCAGGCCTGTAATGCTGCTGCAAGGAAGAATTTCATTGTTTCATTGTCGGTATATATGACAGTTAAACACTCTTGAAATCTGGAGATGAGTTTAGATGGCACTATGGTGCTGAAGGCAGGGCTATAATCAATAAATAGGAGCCTCACGTAGGAGTTCTTGTATGGGCTTTCCAGAAATTAGTTTAGGGCCAGGGAGATGGCATTTGCTGTGCGGCAGTATACAAACTGCAGTGGATCAATGCTATCTGGGAGGATTGAATTCATGTGCTCCAACATCAGTCTCTTGAAGCACTTCATGATGGTGGATGTCACTGCATGTTAATCATTAAGGCACACTACCTTATTTATCTTTGGCACAGGGATAATAGTAGTCTTAAAGCAGGTGGAAACCTCAAAATGTAGTAGTGAGAGGTAAAAGAAATCTGAATACCTCTGCTAATCCATACAGGTCCTAAGGACATGGTCAGGGACTCCATTTGGGCCAGTTGCTTTCCACCCATTCGCTCTTGGGAAGGCCGATCTGGCTTGTGTCTGCCACAATGATTGTTGGTACACATACACCCCAGGCGGCTGACGTTCTTCCACCGACCTTCGGTTCAAAGTGAACATAGATTGCATTAAGCTCATCTGGCTGGGATCCCTTGCCACTGATACTGCCTGACTTTGTAGCCCGTTATAGCTTGCAAGCCTTTCCGCAATTGACGGGTGTGTGAGCCATTGTTTGGGGACTCTAGCTTGGTCCGGAATTTCCACAGCATCCTTCATGGCTTTGCAAAAATGGTAAGATGGATTTTGTTGTATTGCTCAAGTTGGCCTGGCTTGAACGCGGCAGACTCAGACTTTAACTGGAGTATGCCTCACAATTTATCTATAGTTTCCTTTTTTTGGAACACGCATATTGTCGTCTTTGGTATGCATTCCTCTACATGCTGATGAAGTTTGTGATAGACGTGACATACTCATTTAGGTTAGCCACAGAGCCCTTGAATACGGACTAGTCCACCGACTCGAAGCAGTCATGAAGAAGCTCATCTGTTTCCTCAGACCAGTTGCATCTTTCTGTACGGTATCCTCATGCTTCAGTTTCTGCTTTCATGAGTTTATTGTCATATGCACAAGCACAGTGAATTACAGGAAAAATTAAAATCTTGCTTGTAGCAGCATCACAGTCACATAGACAACACAAAAAAACACATTATATATCAATTACACACGACTTCTGCAACAGCATAAAAAGAAAAAAGACTCCGCAATATGCATGACAGTGCAAATACGAATAAACTAACAAATCTATGGTAGTGCAAGAAGTGGTCTGTAGTGTTCTGCTGCCGAGGTAGGATTTGGGTTGTGCAGGTCAGATCAAGTAGCTGTTTCTAAACCTCGGTGTGGGTCTTCAGGCTTCTTGCCAGATGGAAGCAGCAAGAGGAGGATATGGCTTGGATGGTGGTGATCCTTGGAGATGGATGTCACCGCTTTGAGACAACGGCTCATGTAATGCTTTGATAGTGAGTGGAGCTGTGCTTGTGATGGGCCATGCAGAGCCTGCTATTCTCTGCAGCCTCTTGTGTTCCTGTGTGTTTGAAATGCCATATCAGGCCATGATGGAATCAGTTCGGATACTTTCTGCAGTGCATCTGTCGAAGTTTGTTGGGCTATTCGGTGATGTGCCAAATCACTTTAAACTTCTATTAAAGTAGAGGTGCTGGAATGCCTTCTTAATGATTACATCTATGTGCAAGACTCAGGACAGGTTATCGGAGATGTTAATGCCCAGGAACTTGAAGCTGCTAGCTGTGAGCATCACTGGCCCTCTATTGAAAATCAGCAGGTGGCCTCCCAAACCCTCCCCCCTTTTTTTTTAACTCAATGAGAAGTTCCTTGGTTGTGTTGACTTTGAAAGAGAGGTTGTGCAGCACCATTCAACCAAGTGTTCTATCTCTCTCATGTACACTAACTCATCACCCATCATTCTGCCAATAACAGTGGTGTCATCGGCAAATTTGTAGATACATTAGAACTAAGCTTAACCGCACAGTCATGGGTGTACAGAGAATAAAGCAGGGAGTTAAGCACGCAGCCTTGAGATGCACCTGTGTTGATGGTCAGTGAGGAGGAGTTGCGGTTACTGATCCACACTGACTGAGGTCTACCTATGAGGAAGTCCAAGATCCCATTGCAAAGGCTCAGACCCCAGGTCTTGGAGCTTGGACTGAGTTTGGAGAGGAATATAGTGTTGAATATCAAGCTGTCGTTGGTGAACAGCATCCTGCTTTATATGTTTCTGTTACCCCGGTGGTTCAGAGTGGGGTAGAATCTTCTGTTAAGACAGATCACTATGTTCTCTTAGGGTGCCAGTACACAGGACTAAAGGTTCAGGAGCGTATCATGCACGTGGTAGCGAAATAAAACACAACTTATTCTTTGTAATTTTTTTAAAAAGGACAGTGCTGGAGTACCAATGGGTCAGGCAGCATCTCTGGAGAACAGAGATGAAAACGTCCATGTTTCATCCATGTTATTCCAGTACTTTGTGTCTGTTTTGGTTAACCAGCATCTGCAATTCCTCGTGTCTTCATTTTTATGATACCTCATTACTGTTACCATTTCAGTTGTTTCCATTAATTTCACAACATTAGTGTGAGGTTTAATTGGTGGAAAGTTAAATAGCCAATTGTCTGTTAGCAGCATAAATATAGTTCAGTGAGATTAAGAACTATTTTCCAAGGCAGCCCTTTGATTATCGTTACACAGGTGAGTCAGCAATGTGTGCTCAGCTAAGCAGGATGACAGAATGTGGTTGAAAACATTAGATCAAACTTAGGAAATAAAGAAACAAACTGATGGAGGAACTAAGTGGATTAGGCAGAATCTGTGGAGGCAAAGGAATGGTCCATGCCCTGAAACATCAACCATCCTTTTGACTCCACAGATGCTGCCTGATCTGCTGTGTTCTTCCAACAGTTTGTTTTTTGATGCAGATCCCAGCATCTGCAGTCTCTTGTGTCTTCAAACTTATGGAATACTTATAGTGAGATCAGAAAAAATATTTGGTTACAATTGCAATTATTAAATATGACGGTCAGGCCTCTTTGTTTCCTATCATGGAGGAATTAATTTCTTTTAAAGCAAAATGACAGTATATGTTCAAAATGGTCTTCATTTGGGCAAAAAATCTTCTTGCAGAATAAAAATTATAATTTTGTTTATACTAAATCAATTAATCTTCTTATTGGATATTGTCAACCTCAAAGCAAGACCATTTGACTTCATTCTTCAGGCTGGGGCACATTAAAGGATATTCTCGATGTGCTAGTTCAGTATTTGTAGCATTAAGGTTATAATGATTGAAGTGTTGTATGAATATAGCAAATATAAAAGACCAATTGGTACATCTATACTCCAGTTGCCACCAAGTGCAAGGGCTTTCATTGTTCCATATCAATCAGCATTTATTAAAATTGTAACTAAGTAGAAAGATTTACAAAAAACCTGGAGCAAACTGTCTCTAACTTTCCTGATAGTGATCAAAACTGATTTTTTTTTCTACTTAGTGTTATCAGTCTATTTCAGGAATATATCAAGCTGCTGTATTTGCAGTGAATATACAATGCCAACGTGAACAGAGACAGTTTCAAAACTTGAAACAAATATTAGGAATAGAAACAGGTTGAAGCCTTTCAACCCCTCTGTTCATTGAATAAAATCATAACTGACCTGTTGCCTTACTGCTGAATCCCGTGTGCCTTGATTTCCTAATATACAAAAATCTATTTGTCTTGAATGTAGAGCTATCTTGGATACACATTTCAAAGGTCCACTGTTCTTTGGGTGAAGTTCTTCTTATTTCTGACCTGAATGGCTGATACATTATTTGAGTCTGACCCCTGAGGTAACAACATGAGCTCTACCCTGTCAAGCTCTGCAAGAATTGTATGTTTCAGTGAGATGACCTCAGGATGTGAGAATATAGACTCACTAGTTAATAGGCTGATTTGCGACTGAAAATTGTCTCGTGTATCATATCATATCATATATATACAGCGCGGAAACAGGCCTTTTTGGCCCACCAAGTCCGCGCCGCCCAGCGATCCCCGCACATTAACACTATCCTACACCCACTAGGGACAATTTTTTACATTTACCCAGTCAATTAACCTACATACCTGTACGTCTTTGGAGTGTGGGAGGAAACCGAAGATCTCGGAGAAAACCCACGCAGGTCACGGGGAGGACGTACAAACTCCTTACAGTGCAGCACCCGTAGTCAGGATCGATCCTGAGTCTCCGGCGCTGCATTCGCTGTAAAGCAGCAACTCTACCGCTAGGTGGAAGGAAGGCAAAATGGCAGGCAGGATGTGGGAGAGAATTGATGGATATAAAAGAGAAAACATAATGGGATTAATGGGGTGGCTTTGAGAGCTGACATGTACTTGATAGGTTGAATGATGTCTTATGTTATGAGAAATATAAACACAAGCAAATATCGCATTTTAAAAGAAACAGGCTGCTTAATCTTTACTCGAATGGCAAAACTATCATTCCAGAAATTATTCTGATCGAGCATTGCTCAGCTCCCTTTATCACAAGTGCATCCATTTAATATACAGTGAACAGTCTTATACACAGAATTTCAGATGTAGTATCACCAGGGCCTTGTGTAAATGGAACAAGACATGTATTCAAATCCTCTTGTAATATAGCCCGACAGATTGTTTGTCCTTTTAATTTCCTGGTGTACTTGCATGTTAACTTTCAGTGATAGATATGCAAGGATATCGGGTCCCTTTGAACACCACCATCTTTCAATCTCTTACCAGTCACAAAATACTCCACTTTTTTTGTTTTGTGTTTTTCAAAGTCGATGACCTCCACCTTATATTCCATCTGCTACGTCCTTGCCAATTCATGTAATCTGTTTTTATCCTCCTGAATCCTCTGTGTGCATCAACAGGCTTTCTATTATATATGAACTAATATTTCACATATTTCATATAACTTTAGATAGTTCCTCTGTCCCTCCCTTCCCCTCCTCCTTCCCAGATCTTCCTGTCTCCACCTATATCCTTCCTTTGTCCCGCCACCCTGACATCAGTCTGAAGAAGGGTCTCAACCCGAAACGTCACCCATTCCTTCTCTCCCGAGATGCTGCCTGACCTGCTGAGTTACTCCAGCATTTTGTGAATAAATGCCTTTGAGTGTACCAGCATCTGCAGTTACAGAATACAGAGGTAACAGAATACAGAATACAGAATACCGAGGTACCGAACAAAATTACATTTATTTACTTATATATATATATGTACATGCACGCACACACGTTGAGACCCGAATATATGTGCATGTATTTATCTCTTGCTTTCCTTCTCCAAATAATTTATTAAACTGCGAACACCAGGGGCCCAGCACTAATCTCTGTGGTATCCCACTAACTCAAAGATCCTAACCTAAATATAATCCATTCGAACTCCTTATTTCGTATTCATTAACTAGACCTCAATTTACCCCAATACCACCTGTTCGACTTTTGTTTAATAATACTTATTTTTATGGAACATTTTTGAAACTCCAAATACACTATGTCAGCTGGCTCCTCCATATTCTGCTAGTTACAACTTCAAAATATTCTTAACAAATTTGACCAACATAACTTTTTTAAATCCATCTTTACTGTGTCTACTTTTGAAAACTATTTTCGAACTGCATTGTTACTTCCTTAATAATATAGTCTAGATTTTCCTACTTCTTATGTCAGGCCAACTGAGCTATCATTGCCTAGTTTACCTTTACTTCCATTTTTAAATTCTGGGATATATATTTTAAACTTCTCAGTCTGTGGGCACTGTTTTGGAATCTAGAGAAATTTGCAAAATGACACCCAGTGCATCTGCTATCTCCATAGCCACCAGCTGTAAAAGCCTGGAATGTAGGTCAACAAGTCCTGAGGGTTATCACCTTTCAGTCCCATCAACATTAATTGTTTACTAGCATTAGTTTCTGTAAGTTTCTCCTTCAGAACATGTTGTTCTGTACTGCTTTTTCCGGAAACTTTTATGTAAGACAGGCAAAAACATGCGTATTTCCTGACATTTCCATATTCTTAAACATGATTTGTTTTAGTCTGTAAGTGACCCAAATTAGCATTCGCTAATCTTTTGCTTACAACTCTGCCAAACATTGCATCGGACTAATATACACCTCTTCATTCTGATTAGCTAGGGCTTATTGTAGTTAACTAAAATTAAGCAATTATTTTCCAATTTTCAGACTGGCATGCACATATTTTTAATACCTATTTCCATAACAGGACCTTTGTTTCCATTAAATATCTTCCTAACCCTCGGCCCTGCATTTGCATTAAGATCTGATAACCATTTTTCCTCATTGATAGTTCTGCTGGTGCAAAAGGTTTTCATGACATTTTGTAATAAATGTGACCCCAGTGTTTTCATTCAGATATGGTAAAAAAATAAAAGTACAAAATGGTACTCTGCGGGGTTCTAATAACCGTGAGAATTATTGGCATTAAGGATCATCCTTCATCTTCAAAAATGTGCTTCTAAATTTCAGGATTTTCTTTCCTGTCCTACAGTACTCTGTCCTGCATAATAACACATAATTCAGCATCTGGCCACTTATTAGTCTAGATTGTGAGCTGAGTGTATGGCCAGGGCCAGGTTCCAGATTGGGTCGGGATCACCAGTGGTCATGAACATGTACATTTGCAGCCAGAGTCTGGCTCCAGAGTGCTCGTGTGTTTGGCCTGCCTTGACAAGGCGAAACATCAAGCTGAAAGCCAGATTTTATTTCTTTAAACTCACTAGTTTCACTGAAAAACGTATAAGCTGTGTAACAAGTAAAATAAAGTGAAATAAAAGTATGCTGTGGTATTAATAGAAATAAGAACCGATAGTCCAGAAAATCTGCTGGTTGATCACCAATGCCCTGGGAGTGCCAGATTATCAGAGTTTGATTGCATATGTTTAATATCTTGTTAAAAGTTTTTAAACTCAAAATATATCATGGAGTACTGTGTGCAGTTCTGATTGCTGAGCCATAAACATGATGTCATTAAGTTTGAGGGGTACAAGAGAGATTACTGGGACCTGCATGCTTGAGGTATAGGAAGAGGTTGGATGGCCTGGGATTTTTTTCTTTGAAGTGTAGCAGGCTGAATGTGACCTTATTGAGGTGTACAAGATCATGAGGGACATGGATAAAATGAACAGTCAGTCTTTTTCCCAGGGTTGAGGATTTGCAAACTCAAAGGCAGGAAAGACTTAAGAGGGACCACAGGCAACCTTTTCACTGAGGGTAGTCCATATCTGGGATGGGCTGCCAGACAAAGCTATAGAGGTGAATACAATTCCAACTTTTGAAAGGTATTTGGATAGATATAAGGATAGGAAAGGTTTAAAGGGCTATGGGTCAATAGCCCAGTATGCCAACATGGACAAGATGAGCCAAAGGGTTTGTTTCTGTGTTGTACAGCTGTATGATTCTATGATGTTCTTAAAAAATCTTTGAAAATGTGTAATAGCATTGCCATCTTGTGGGAATCCCTGCCTTGTGACTGTTCAAAATAGAGGAGCATATTTAGATGGCGCAAAGAAAATCAGTCATATTGTCAATAGTTGAAGGGATGCACCAGTTTCCAAACTAAGCAGGAATCGCCATAGCAAGTGCCTCCTCCTCCACCAGTGCTGGAGTCTGCTGATCCCAAATTAGCCTCATCTGTCATCTCAAACTCATGGAATGACATGTGATCCTTATCCTTGAGGGAATGTCCAAGGAGAAGAATGTGATTTCTTAAATATATGGATTGCTGAAGATACAAGTAGTTCTTGATTAACAGGTGTTTTCATAATGTGAATTGGATATAATGCGATTGATGCATCAGGGAACACTATTTGTATTAGATGGGCTGAATTTGTTCAAAAATAATTTTGAGAGGTGAGATTTGGAGAACCACTTAAAGTCACATTTAGTAACTTATTCTATTGCATGGATGCTCAACATAATAACATCTGATCAATATTTACAAATTCACGCAAGCTTCTCCTTTATTTTATTTTTATCTTTAATTTTTCAATTTGTAATCCACTGAAAAATCTAACTTTTTTCAGCATCACCTTTGGTAAGGTTCTACATTATGGACTAGTCTGGAATTTGCGATCACACAGAATCCGACGTGAGCTAGCTAATTGGATTCAAAATTTTTTGATCGGAGGCCTGTGACCAGTGTTGTGCCCCAGGGTTTGGTGCTGGGTCCACTATTGTTGTATACATTATAATTATGATGACAATGTGATCAACTTTGTTAGTACATTTGCAGATGACACTAAAATTGGTGATATAGCAGAAAGTGAGGAAGGATATCTAAGTTTAAACAGGATCTTGAACAGTTGGGAATGTGGGCCAAGGAATGGCAAATGGAATTAAATTCTGACATGTGTGAGATATTGAATTTTGGTATGTCATACCAGGGCAGGACTATATTAAACTAGACCAAGTGGACCCGTTGGGCCCAAACCTCTCCTGCATTGGTGCAGCACCCTCTCCTCTCCCCCTCCCCTCTCCCTTCCCCCCCTCCCTTCCCCCTCTCCCTTCCCCCCTCCCTTTCCCCCTCCCTTTCCCCCTCCCCTCCCTTCCCCCCTCCCTTCCCCCTCTCCCCCCTACCCCCTCCCTCCTCCACTGCCCCTCCCTCACTCCCCCCCTCCCCCCTCCTTCCCTAAGAGATAGATTTAAACTTTAAAATGTGGATAACTTTAAAAATATAATACCGATTTCAATGAAACTTCTTCCATTAGCACCAATGGTGAGTAAGGAGGGCCTAAAATTGTCGGCCTATCGTGTACCATTTTGGCTATAGTTCAGGAAAAAACAAATGAGAATTTTAGTATATAGATTGTAGAATCTTGGAGAGTGTTGCAGAACAGAGAGATCTTGGAGTACAGGTGCAGAGTTCCCTGAAAGTTGCAATTCAGGTGGACAAGGTGATGCAGAAGTCGTCATTGAAAAGGGCATTGTGTACAAAAGTTGGGACAACTGAAACAGTCGTACAAGTCGTCTGTGGGACCACACTTGGAGTACAGTGCAGTTCCTGTCACCCGGCTATAGAAGGGATATCATTAACTTGGAAACTATGCAGAAGATTCACCAGGATGTTACCAAACTTGTAAGCCTGAGCTATAGGGTGAGCTTGGCGCTCTAATCTTGCTGGTCCATAGAGAAGAATGTACCTGATGATCGTGATCTCCAAGTTCAAGATGTACATTTTATAGAATAGGTCACTAGATGGGGATTAGGAATGGAAGGTCCAGCTGTTTCTCCATCCTGACCTTTTTTCCTGATTGGTTTCGTCAATGCTTTTTGTCCTGCAGAGTTAAGAATCAAATAGAAACTATTTGGCGTGCTGAGCTCAATGTTTTACCTATTGAAATGATTTGCGGTGAGATAATTCATTCTAGCTTCTGGAATTTAAGATTAATCAAAAGAGTTTAATTGACATATGTACCAGGAATAGAACAATTCAATTTAATGATATCAGCAGCCTTTTTCACGTAGTGCATTCTGTAGATCCCTTTAAATAGTTCATACCCATCCTGGATTTAGCAATGTCCACTGCTTTCTGCAGCCTCCTTTGTTCCTGGGCGTTTGAGTTACTGAACCAGGCCAAGATACAACCAGTCAGTATGCTCTCTACCGTACATCTGTAAAAATTCATTAGAGTATTTGGCAACATTACGACTCTCAATCTTCTAATTTTCTATGGGAGTGGAGGTGGTGATGAGAATTTTTTTTGTGATTGCATTAGTGTGCTGGGCCCAGGATAGATCTTCAGAGATATAACGCCCAGGAACTTGAAGCAGTTGATTCTGCACCATTGTCCAGTCGGCGAAGACAGGTTAAGGGGTCCTCGGTTTCTCTTTCTGAATTTGCAATCAGATAGTAGGAGCTTCATGTTTTCTTCCTAAAATAGTTTTTTAATAATTGCAAGATTCGCTCAAGGTTTTCAATTTTTTTTACACGTTTTCATTTTTATGTTTGCTTTTCCAATGTAGACGCAACTGTAGGGGCAATCCAAACTGTTTAGTGGGTCTTGGTGAACATGTATGGCTGGGGGAAATTGATGAAAATAGCTTCCACAACATTGATGACCCCAATTCGGAAAGGAGATGCAAGGTGAGTAAGTACAGTGCATTATGGAGAAAGATTAGTGCAACATTACAGTGTTTAGAGTTCCTGCTCTCGGTCTCGATGCCCAATCCAGCACAAGTTGTGCTCAAAATTATGCAGGTTCTTTCCTAAACTGAAGTGATGGTTTTGACTTCTGCTCAAAATAATATGCATAACCACAAACCTGGAATCTTCAATGAGCCTTTATAATAAGTTTAGAAAATGTGTTTTTGCTTTTTAAAATAATCTGTAAGTGGGGTCCCTTGTGCAGCTTTATTAACATAGTTGAAAATGAGTTTATTCCAGAAACTAAGAAATTGTAATGTAACCTGATTTTAAATTTCTGAGCAGTTTAAAAATATAAACCAAATGATTTACTAACCTCATTGTTCTGCAGTAATCAATTCCTTAATAAAGCAGTAATTAATTTTTAGCAGTTGCCTTGCGAGCACACCCATAACTAAACCTCTCCGAGCAAACAGGTGCAATTAATGACATCGTGGAATGGTGTTTGAATTTATTTTTGTTCCTGAATCAGTTTTGGTGGGAGGTTGTCTTCTAACCAGAATTTTTAAAGTAAGTACAGAAGCTTGCAAAAAATAATTTGTACTAGATGTAATTTGGGATTAAAATCCATTTGTTATTAGTACCTATTTGGTGAACTAGCCTAACTTTATGCCGAGATCTGAATATTTTGAATACTTTTAATGTCTTACATGGATGTGTGTAAGTAGCTTAATTAGTGCTGAATTGGAAAGGATTGAAGGCATGTTTGTTTTTCCCGTCAGATTTAATTAAATATAAGCAAGAGAAACAAAGAATTTCACTGTACCTAGGTACCTGAAAATAAAGTATAATTTAATCATTGAGGTTTAGGCCCTCTTTGAGATGCCCTGCTTTTTTACTTTGCAGTTTTGTGTAGAATAAGATTACCAAAATGTTGCAAAATTATTTTTTGCCTTAAAGGGAGAATAGAGTCATAGAGTGCTACAGTGTGGAAACGGGCCCTTTGGCCCAACTTGCCCACACCGGACCCACATGTCCCAGCTACATTAGTCCCACCTACCCGCGCTTGGTCCATATCCCTCCAAACCTGTCCTATCCATGTACCTGTCTAACTGTTTCTTAAACATTGGGATGGCCCTAGCCTCAACTACCTCATCTGGCAGCTTGTTCCATGCACCCACCACCCTTTGTGTGAAAAAGTTACCCCACAAATTCCTATTAAATCTTTTCCCCTTCACCTTGAACCTATGTCCTCAGGTCCTCGATTCTCCAACTCTGGGCAAGAGACTCTGTGCATCTAAATAAGTATCTTATTATAAAGCATTGTTCATTAGCAGCTGCTGATTAAATGCCCTTGTGACCTTCGTCACCCCTATCTAAGTCGTATATTAATTAAAGTTTTTTAAAAAATCATACTCTCACGAAATGGTTAAACGTTCTTCATATCTGTGGTTAAGCTTCATTACCATTAAATTAGTTGGTGTACTCAAAAATTAACAACACTTGCATATTGTGCTTTACCAGCACTAAATATACCAATTTTTAAAATTGTAAATGCATGTTCTATGATATAAGTATTGAGATCACACATGCTGAAAGTTTTCGATTATTTACCAAACAAATATAATTAGTATTTTTTGGCTCTCCAAATCTGACAGTGCCAAAAATAAAGTGAGATCTTAACATTGCATTTTGATTCCTTGTATAAGCATGCATATCATGAATTTAGTGCTTAATTTTTGATAATTTTGACATGATTAGATGTCTGTAAAGTATTTCATTTTTATCTTGTAAACTCAGTTGTTTGGCAATTGGAGAAATTCTCATTCTCATTGATTGTTAAAGAGCCTTCATAATTCGTTACTTTCCTTTGTCTCCAGAATACTTTTGTAGGGCTAACTAATCTTGGAGCTACTTGTTATGTCAACACCCTGCTTCAGGTTTGGTTTCATAACCTTGAATTGCGACAAGCATTGTATCTCTGTCATAGTCCGCAAAAGGAGATGGGGATTGGAGAAGGGATTGAGGAAGATGCAGGTGAGTATTAAGGAAAACTGAGTAAACTTCAATTAAACTACAGTAAAGTCACCTCTGATATTTTAATTTACATTTTTCATCTTGTGAAGATGGACTAGACTCTCCATCAACTGCAGTTCAGTAATATGCTTTCTTGAGACAAATGTATCCAGAATTTGATCTGCAGGATCCTCTGTTAATTTTCATTGGGGGTTGAGAATAAAATGAAAATGTTACTACAGTGTTTTGTGCTCAAGTACTTTATTTGTTGAGTATTTGATCTCGGTCAAATTGAATGGAGAGGGATTGAATGAAAATGAGTGTAAAATCAACCTCACAAGCAGAATTGACAGTCTTAATGTGAAGCCACTTCTACTTTCTTAATCTGGAACATGTACATTTCCTCTTTGCAGTCATAAAGATATAAACTATCTGTCAAAGACCTTTTTAAGAATATATGTTGAGGTCATGACATCATTCTGCAATTTTCCTCAATGATGTTGTCTTGTTCATTAAATGTGTAAATCCATTGCCTCCTGATGTTTGAAATTGAACATTGCTGTGAAAGTTAATTAAAAAGTGTGGATGTGTAAAGGTAATCATTTGTAACATGAAGCCCCAATTTAGTTTTCTCTGAATCATTTCAAATAGCTTGTCTGAAGGCTTCATGACTGAGCAAGTATGACAGATAATGTGATCTTCAAATTGAAAAATCTTACTCCAATGCTGTTTACACACATCCCTGAAAAGCACTGGCTTTTTGTGATGTTTTACATTATATGGGCATTTTGATCTGTCTTGTCCCTACTGAGTTTATGCCCCATGTAGGTCTCCTCCTATATTTCATCTAATGCTTTCCACGTTTCCTTCTAATACCTACCCTTTGTCAAACATAGCGGGGCCTTCATAGCATGAATTACCATTAAGACCTATTCAGTTAATTGGTCCAAATTCCTTTTGAATTTACTTTCCATGATTACATGGTCTCAAAGTTTTGTGTCTGTCATATTTAGTGATATAAAATATCTATAAAAATACCTGCCAACATTCTGTTTTGGTCCACTGTGTGGGGGGCTAACAATTACCATGTTTAATTTATTAAAAAAGTAACTTCTGTGCTTGATTGCACCGTGCCATTTTATTTGAGGGCAGTGTTGACATTTTTGAGCACTGAATAAGCAGCTTTTTGGTAAATACAAGTATTTTTAGTTTAGTTTGGAGATATGGCGCGGAAACTGGCCCTTCGGCCCATCAAGTCCGCACTGACCAGCAATCTTCGTGCACTTGCACTATCCTGCACACTAGGGACAATTTACAATTATAAGAAACGAATTAACCTATAAACCTGAAAGTGTGCGAGGAAACTGGAGCACCCGGAGAAAACCCACATGGGTCATGGTGTGAACGTACAAACTCTGGTGTACTTTCCAGTGATGCCCAGATCCTAAAAAATAATATTTTTTTTAAATCAGCTGGAGTTTGCCCAATTATTGACGATGTCTGGATTGTGCATAAATGATCTGCCATGCAAGATTTACCCATTTGCATCTACAAAGCCAATCATTGAAAGTGGATTACTCTGTGTGGTGTTAGGATATATATATATAAAACATGTATTAATCATTGTAGAGCAAACAGTTATTTAACGTTGTGTGTTTTTGCCACAGAGTTTGAACCACAGTCCATCTGTGAACACCTTCAGTACTTGTTTGCTTTGCTGCAAAGCAGCAATAGACGATATATTGATCCTTCTGGATTTGTAAAAGCGTTGGGCCTGGATACGGGGCAGCAGCAGGCAAGTAGAAGTGGAATTAAATAACTGGTTAGTTAAGATATATTATCCATGTATTATCCGCACCGACCAGCGATCCCCGCACATTAACACTCTCCTACACTAGGGACAATTTTTACATTTACACCAAGCCAATTAACCTACAAACCTGTACGCCTATGGAGCTTGGGAGGAAACCAGAGTAGCCGGGGGGAAACCCACGCGGTCACAGGGAGAACGTACAAACTCCGTACAGACAAGCACCCGTAGCCAGGATCAAACCCGGGTCTCTGGCTCTGTAAGGTAGCAGCTCATGGTGCGCCATCATGCCGCCCAATCTGGTTTCAAAATTCATAATTGTGTTCAATTAATCACAACATTATTAAATCAAATTCTATTTACCTCTAGTTGTTTGTCTCTTTTCAGATGTTTCCTTTTCTGTTCTTAGCATTTTCTATTTTTATGTATTCAATTGCCATGTGTTATTTATGCTTTTGAAGACTTAATGATTAATTATGTGATTACTATTAGGAATATTGATAGTATTGTGTTTTTAACAATTTCATGTCCTGGCAAACTATTTATAGTAACTCAGAAGATGATTTAAATCTCAATTGCTAGATCTTTTAATCTATTGTAATTATGTCTACAGGATGCCCAAGAATTTTCCAAGCTTTTTATGTCATTATTAGAAGATACATTATCAAAACAGAACAACCCAGATGTACAGAATATTATCCAGCAGCAATTTTGTGGACAGTATGCGTATGTCACAGTGTAAGTGAACGAGAATTTTTTTAAAGGGCCTGGTTTCTATGCTGTTCTGTGACCTAAACTAAATAAAAGGAGGAGCTGAAAGAGGTGTGCAAAATGATGAGCAGCATAGTTAAAGAAGAAATATGAATCTTTCTGCATTAGCATAATCCCGTATGATCAAAGGCATACGGGTTAGATGAGGGGTGGTACTTGGCAGAATTAGAGAGGATTTAAGGAATAATTTTGCAGCCAGAGGCCGATTGAAGTCTGGAATGCACTGGTTGAGATGCTGGTGGAAGCAGGTAGTCTCACAACATTATGAACTCTTGAAATGGCAAGCCATTTTGCATTCTCCATTATAAATATTGCTCTCAATGATTGTCATGTCAGCTATTTACACTGAGCTTCACGTGAACAAGGAATTTCATTGTACACTGATGTACATGACAATAAACTAATCTGAATCATAGAACTGTGCTGGAATACATATAGATCGTCAAGCTCTTTTCAGTGTATTTATCACTGCAGGCTTTCTGAAACCAGCTGCATTCCATATATTCACTGGAGCAGTAAGAACAGACTGCATCATGGGTCCAGACAACACTAAATCCATCTTAGATTCTGGCACTGCAAGGTCTGATGACCCTAGATTTGAAGGGGGGAAGAAATGGGGACATTTTTCAGAGACAGACCTGGCATTAGTAGGCCATAGGCAAGCCAGGTGAAGAAAAGCTAAGCACTAACTTCCCAGAAGCATTAGCACTACCTCGGGAGACTTGGATGAGAACGATAGAAAAGGATGTGTTGTGATGCTGAAACGAATGCAAGACTTGCTGGCCAGCCTTCATGACAGAATGTTAAGAGATTAAATATCAAGGACATGCCTAATGTTATGCAGAGTTCATGAAGAACCAGGTTGTTCAATTTCCACTCTGTATCAGCCACTGTGGCTGCTCCCATATTACAAAAACTGATGGAGCTGTTTTCACAAAGGCACAGGCGGAAGCTCCTTAGTCTTCCTGTCCCAGTGGAGTATCAGGCTGATGCAATCAAAGCTTATTTAGCTCATTTATTGTCACCTGGGAGCAGTGACATTTATTGTCACCTGGGAGCAGTTTGTTGTCTTGAGAAAGCAGAGCGTTCACGTTCAAGCAAGCACACTGAGAAAATATATCTAATTCAGGTATACTGTAGGCCCACTTCGATCAAAATGACCATGATAGTTTAGTTTAGAGATACAGTGTGGAAATGGGCCCTTTGGCCCACCGAGTCCATGCCACCCAGTGATCCCCGCACATTAACACTATCCTACACACTAGGGACAATTTACAATTTTACCAAGCCAATTAGCATACAAACCTGTGCGTCTTTGGAGTGTGGGAGGAAATTGGAACTCCCAGAGAAAACCCACGCCGATCATGGGGAGAATGTACAAACTCCGGACAGACTGCACCCGTAGTCATGATCGAACCCGGGTCTCTGGCGCTGTAAGGCAGCAACTCTACTGCTGCGCCACCGTGCTGATCAAATGATGTTGCATTTGTTTTCACAAGAAATAGAAAAAATGCTGAACATTTAATGCACTAATTAAATGTACCATAGTTTTCTTTCCAGATATACTGCAGTGGACAAATGACTTTGATTTGGCTATTTTAGTTCATGGGGATAAGGTTATAAAATTTTATTGGATTCTACAATATGGGCAGTGGATTAGTGAAAATCTACTTTAATCAGAATCAGAATAGCCTTTATTGTCATCCCAAAAAATGTCTTTTGGACAAAATTCCGTTACCCACAGTCCAACAATAAGAGCAATAAAAATAAGCAATAATACACACAATCACAAACCAACACAAAACAAAAAAAAGAAACGTCCATCACAGTGAGTCTCCTCCAGTCACCTCCTCACTGTGATGGAAGGCCAGAATGTCTTTTCTCTTCCCCCGCCGCCCTCTCCCGCGGTCAGGCTTTTGAAGTTGCCACGTTCCAGGCCGCGCCAGACGGTGAAAGGGCCGCAGCGGGCCGACCCTAGCCCCACGATTCGGGGCAGGCGAAGACGCTGCCGCTGCACGTCGGGGCGGTCGTGGCTCCCATGCAAAATCATTGTCTTTGCCTGCACTTATGATACAAAGTGAGTAAGCACTTTCAGCATAAATTTATGGAACGTCACTACCAGGTATACACCTACAAAAAGACGACCTGTCAGTTTAAAAAAAAAAAGTGCATTGAGGATTTCAAAATGAGTTCCAGATAGATCGTTTCTGAAAAGTTCCTTTATAAATGGATTCTTAGAACAGCTTGTACTGGAGCCTACCAGGGAGAAGGCAATTCTGGATTTAGTGTTGTGTAATGATCCTGATCTGATAAGGGGACTAGAGGTAAAAGAGCCATTAGGAGGCAGTGATCACAACATGATAAGTTTTACTCTGCAAATGGAAAGGCAGAAGGGAAAATCGGAAGTGTCAGTATTACAGTATAGCAAAGGGGATTACAGAGGCATGAGGCAGGAGCTGGCCAAAATTGACTGGAAGGAGGCCCTAGCAGGGAAGACGGTAGAACAGCAATGGCAGGTATTCCTGGGAATAATGCAGAGGTTGCAGGATCAATTTATTCCAAAGAGGTGGAAAGACTAAGGGGAGTAAGAGACACCTGTGGCTGACAAGGGAAGTCAGGGACAGCATAAAAATTAAGGAGAGGAAGTATAACATAGCAAAGAAGAGTGGGAAGACAGAGGATTGGGACTCTTTTAAAGAGCAACAAAAGTTAACTAAAAAGGCAATACGGGGAGAAAAGATGAGGTAGGAGGGTAAACTAGCCAATAATATAAAGGAGGATAGCAAAAGTTTTTTTAGGTATGTGAAGAGGAAAAAAATAGTCAAGGCAAATGTGGGTCCCTTGAAGACAGAAACAGGGGAATTTATTATGGGGAACAAAGAAATGGCAGACGAGTTAAACCGTTACTTTGGATCTGTCTTCACTGAGGAAGATACACACAATTTCCCAAATGTTCTAGGGGCCGGAGAGCCTAGGGTGATGGAGGAACTGAAGGAAATCCACATTAGGCAGGAAATGGTTTTGGGTAGACTGATGGGACTGAAGGCTGATAAATCCCCAGGGCCTGATGGTCTGCATCCCAGGGTACTTAAGGAGGTGGCTCTAGAAATAGTGGAAGCATTGGAGATCATTTTTCAATGTTCTATAGATTCAGGATCAGTTCCTGTGGATTGGAGGATAGCAAATGTTATCCCACTTTTTAAGAAAGGAGGGAGAGAGAAAACGGGTAATTATAGACCAGTTAGTCTGACATCAGTGGTGGGGAAGATGCTGGAGTCAATTATAAAAGGCTGAGCATTTGGATAGCAGTAACGGGATCATTCCGAGTCATTCCGGGGAAATCATGCTTGACAAATCTACTGGAATTTTTTGAGGATGTAACTAGGAAAATTGACAGGGGAGAGTCAGTGGATGTGGTGTACCTCGACTTTCAGAAAGCCTTCGACAAGGTCCCACATAGGAGATTAGTGGGCAAAATTAGGGCACATGGTATTGGGGGTAGGGTACTGACATGGATAGAAAATTGGCTGACAGACAGAAAGCAAAGAGTGGGGATAAATAGGGCCCTTTCGGAATGGCAGGCAGTGACCAGTGGGGTACCGCAAGGTTCGGTGCTGGGACCCCAGCTATTTACGATATACATTAATGACTTAGACGAAGGGATTAAAAGTACCATTAGCAAATTTGCAGATGATACTAAGCTGGGGGGTAGTGTGAATTGTGAGGAAGATGCAATAAGGCTGCAGGGTGACTTGGACAGGTTGTGTGAGTGGGCGGATACATGGCAGATGCAGTTTAATGTAGATAAGTGTGAGGCTATTCACTTTGGAAGTAAGAATAGAAAGGCAGATTATTATCTGAATGGTGTCAAGTTAGGAGGAGGGGGAGTTCAACGAGATCTGGGTGTCCTAGTGCATCAGTCAATGAAAGGAAGCATGCAGGTACAGCAGGCAGTGAAGAAAGCCAATGGAATGTTGGCCTTCGTAACAAGAGGAGTTGAGTATAGGAGCAAAGAGGTCCTACAGTTGTACCGGGCCCTGGTGAGACCGCACCTGGAGTACTGTGTGCAGTTTTGGTCTCCAAATTTGAGGAAGGATATTCTTGCTATGGAGGGCGTGCAGCGTAGATTCACTAGGTTAATTCCCGGAATGGCGGGACTGTCGTATGTTGAAAGGCTGGAGCGATTGGGCTTGTATACACTGGAATTTAGAAGGATGAGGGGGGGATCTTATTGAAACATATAAGATAATTAGGGGATTGGACACATTAGAGGCAGGAAACATGTTCCCAATGTTGGGGGAGTCCAGAACAAGGGGCCACAGTTTAAGAATAAGGGGTAGGCCATTTAGAACGGAGATGAGGAAGAACTTTTTCAGTCAGAGAGTGGTGAAGGTGTGGAATTCTCTGCCTCAGAAGGCAGTGGAGGCCAGTTCGTTGGATGCTTTCAAGAGAGAGCTGGATAGAGCTCTTAAGGATAGCGGAGTGAGGGGGTATGGGGAGAAGGCAGGAACGGGGTACTGATTGAGAGTGATCAGCCATGATCGCATTGAATGGCGGTGCTGGCTCGAAGGGCTGAATGGCCTACTCCTGCACCTATTGTCTATTGTCTAAATTGGCATCCTTGCACGTCAGGCAATATGAGTTAACATAAAATCTCATCTTATTTATTTCCCCTGGGCAACATGACTATTTTCAATGTCTGTTAAAATTTTCCTAAAGAGGCTAATGCTTTGAATTTGCTAATATATCAATGATGAAGCATTTTCACTGTTAATTGTATACAATTAGAATAGCAAATTAAGGTAAGAGGCAGATGGCCACTGCAGATGGAGTTAAATTGTGTTAAGTTGCTTTAGTGCAAGTAGCATATTTACTATTTACTATTGAGATATATTGAATGTTGTAGAGTTGCTGTTTCTTTATCAGCATTTATATTGTTTCAACAGTAAAATGCTCATGTTGATCTGCATGTTGTGTTAATGTTGGATGACATGCCATTTGAGATACCAAGTCTTCCAGTTATGTTTCCTTGCTTTGGCACTTAATTGCTTTCCTTGGCTTTTCTCCAATTTACATCTGGGTGTCTCTCGGCCAGTGTAATTAAAGACAATATCAAGAAACAATGGCAATTTGCTATACTAAATTTGGCTCGCTTTCTGTTGCAATGGTGTTCCTTATTTTGTTAACAATACTGTATACCTATTGTTATAAAACTTGTTCTTCAGAGTTGAGCAATGTCACAGGTTTTAACATGTGTCATTAGTTTAGAGATTTTATCTATGCTTTTATCTATGAGGCATCAACTTTGGATGAATAGTAGCATTGTTGATTGTCAGTTGTTGATCCAAACCGTATTCCAAAGATTAGGCTATCGTTGCACTGCAACTTTAAGGAGGTGTTGTCCCTTTGGAGATGCTCTCTGTGGCAGGAAACAGTCCACTCCATGCCTCATCTAGCTTCTGAGATAGATATAAAATATACCATGATTCCACTAAAAAAAAAAGGTTTCTTTATTGTCGAGTAAAGATAAGTAACTAGTCATTTAATCTTGGAATACTTCTTTTTCTTACCAAATCAAAGTATTCCCAATGATTTTTACAGAAGTGCTGTTGCATTAAAAAATAATGCCTAGCCATGAGGAGGCATCAGGGCAGATACTCAAAGACTTGCTGAAAGAGGGATAGGTAGATTTAAGAAGGTAGATTCCATGGGTCATGACATCAGAAGGTACATTTTCAGTGGTAGTGTGGTAAATTACATTTTCAGTGGTAGTGTGGTAAATTACCCCCGTAAGCTGAAGGCCATAATTAGAAGAACAGAATTACTGCTACGGAGTTTGTACGTTCTCCCCGATTGATCTGGTTTCCTACCACTTTCCAAAGATGTGCAGGGTTATAGGTTGATTGACTTCTGTAAATTGTACCAAATATGTAGGATGAAACTAGTGTACGGGTGATCACTGGTTGACATGGACTTGGTGGGACGAAGGGCCTGTTTCCATGCTGTATCTCTAAACTATCGTAATCAATTTTATTTTTTCCATCTTCCTATTAGTTGGAATGGATTGGAAAGAGAGAGAGGGGAGGTGGAGGCACAGGAGGTGAGGGTTATCTGAAATTGGAGAATTCAATGTTCATACCATTGAGTTGTGCATTCCCAGGATGAAATACGAGGTTTAAAGATAAAGACAAACTACTAGAGTAAATCAGCCGGTCAGGCAGCATCTCTGGAGAACATGGATAGGTGACGTTTCGGGTTGGGACCCGAATTTCCCTCTCCTTTCATAGTCCCCATGTCCTGAAGGACTGATACATTGACAATACCTTTCCCTCCACAGGTACTGTTTGACCCATTATGCTTCTCCAGCAGTTTTTTTGTTTTTGTTTTTGGACCTCTTAATTTCCTCCCTCTTATCTACAGCACTCCTTAAAATCTACTCCTTGTTCATGAGTTTGGTTATCTGCCCAACCAAATATTTTTGATATTTGGCAAAGTCATCTGTCAATTAATGACCAAGCAGAATGTCTGAAATAGTTGTTAGTAAATGTTATATTCCCTAACAGGGCAAGTATTCTGATAAAAATGGTGAAAGTCAGTTTGAATGAAAATCCTGTTAATGTAGGAAAGAATCTCATGTTAGTTGTTTGATTCAGGACTTGGTATTCCTATAAAATAGAGGTTAAGTTTTCCGTATGGACCAATATTTCAGAGAATTTCTGTTTTTAAAACAGTCATTAGTTTAATGTCCACTTAATCAGAAATATGTCTTTATTTTCAGATGTAATCAGTGTGGCCGTGAGTCTAAGCTGTTGTCCCGTTTTTATGAACTGGAGTTAAATATCCAAGGACACAAGCAGCTGACAGATTGCATTGATGAGTTTCTGAAGGTACCTAGGCATATAGTAATTGAGCCAAATAAAATCAACTTTACTGTTATTAAGCATTTATATCTTACGAACACGTTCACTGTATAATATCATATCATAATGTAGGCATGCTTTTCTCGATTTCAAAAATTGGGAAGTACAAATAATTGGGAAACGTGCAAAAGACCTCAATTCCCTATTAGATTCGGGTAAATTCTGTTAAATCCCATCATTATCATTAATGTGTGATTGTGGCCATAATTGTCTCATCTTCATTTAAGTATAATTTGAAAAATCCTGCCAATGGAAATGCTCACCCTGAAACAATAGTGCATTTAATAACTCCTTCCTTATTAGAAATTACATAAAATCCATATTCAAAATATAAAGTTATATTCACGATTAAACACAAATGGATTTTATTCACAAAATGCTGGAGTAACTCAGCAGGTCAGGCAGCATCTCAGGAGAGAAGGAATGGGTGACGTTTCGGGTCGAGACCCTTCTTCAGACTGAAGCAAGGTCTCGACCCGAAACGTCACCCAGTCCTTCTCTCCTGAGATGCTGCCTGACCTGCTGAGTTACTCCAGCATTTTGTGAATAAATTCCTTCGATTTGTACCAGCATCTGCAGTTATTTTCTTAAACACAAATGGATAGTGTGCATGATACAGGTTCTAAGAAGTGTAGCTGGGCTCTTTGTGGTAACTGGACTAGTTAAAGCAAAGGAGAAGAACGTCTTGCCAGAATGGAATTGATAAGCTGCATCTGTGGTTTAATATGCACAATACAACAACAGAAAATTGTAAGAGGAGAATAGCTTGTTTTATGATGAGAAAAGAGAAACAGAAATAAACAACTAAGTCCACTGGTGGTCAGTGCACAGATGATCTCCAAAGTGCTGTCGAACTGGTACCAATGTTAGGGATCATTTTACAGGAAGTAGATTGAACCTGTGCAACTAAAAGACGGACCAGTTGATCAAAAGTTGTATTGCAGCAAAGGCAGAGAATTATTTTCATCCAACTGTTTTAAGATTTCTAAGAAAACATTAATTAAATGTACGCAAATTATACAAGAACTAATTATAGCTGCATTATACATTGATCATAAATGCGCTGTCCAATTTTCACTGGTATTATTTACCTATCTATGGAGTATAGAAACAGCATGCGAGCTATTACACATACTTGGCTTCAGTAAATTGGAAAGTGGCATCCTTACAGTTTTAGATTTTAGAGGCTTTTGATAAAGTTTCCTGTGAATGATCCCTGAATCTCACAAAAGCTACAGGATGGAGTAAATAAAATGGTTAAAGATTGGTTAAAAACAAGAGAACTTGAGTACTTGACGGGGGTGGGGGGAGAAAAGGTGGGGTGTTATGTTTCAGCTTCCAATGCTGCCGTGTAATCATGACTGTCTCAATCTCTATCCTGTGTGGCTTTAATATCTAAATTCTCCACCTCTAATCCCAACATAATTTATGATTCCCTTAAGATGCAAGATTTAAATTCAGACCTCATTTTTCTATTTCACATCTTTTGATTTTAAGTATATTCCAAGTTTACTATCCTTGTATCATGCCACACCCATCTCTTTTATCATCAGCATATGTTTCGCCTGTGTGTGGTGTGTAATTCTCTTCAATCCTGGTAATTCATTTCTTGTGAAATTGGCTTAATCAGAACATCATATTAGACTTCATGTGATATTTGGTGGAAGAAGTTAAGCACATCTTTTGAGGTCATGCAGCAACAGTTGATTGGTGTTAATTTATTTTAAATGAAAGTTTAATTTGAATTAGGATGCTGAAACATAAAATTCTCTCTCAATTTCATGATGTTATAGAACTTACTATGTAAGAAAAAAACCCAATTGTTGCATGTAAAATTTGCATTACATGGTTTTTTTCCATTTGCTAATTTTAAATTTTATTTCAGGAAGAAAAGTTGGAAGGGGACAATAGGTACTTTTGTGATGAATGTCAAGATAAACAGAATGCTACCAGGAAAATTAAACTACTCAGCCTCCCAAGAACACTCAATTTACAGCTTTTGAGGTTTGTCTTTGACAGGTCAGTTATGGTCAATACACTGAAAGCATTATCAATATATAATTGCCTTTGCTTTGCAGGTTTCGGAGCCATGATATATTGTCTAACTATACTTTGTGAAATCTATATTGAAATTCCCAGTATGGGTAAACTTTTCAATGTTGGTTTGATTATGTAGCTATAATTTGTGAATTATGGCAATTGAAGTTTAAGCATGCCAATGCCCAGATTAACGTTTTCATGGGTGTGAAGTTATCTTATATTTAGCTTTAGAATCAATGGAATTTACAAATCAGATGTTTTGACGCAGGGTTTGGAAGAAGATGTAACTTGCGGTCATAGAATAAGCTCCTCTTTCAATGTACCTATTTTCTCCCGCATGCTCACCTGGACTGATGGACTGATGTTCCAAAACCTGTTGTGTGCCTCCTTTAACCTTGCTCAAACAGCAGTCCTCCACGTAGACACTGCATGGTTTTTTTTTGTATAGCTGAGAAATGTATAATTGGAATACTACTGTATAGAGGTTTTACAGCTGATACATGACGTCCCAATTCATTGCCTCACCAACGAAAGCAAACTTGCCCTCTGCCTTCACCACATGAAACTAATAGAATTAGGGTCATTTGTCTCAAAGTGCTTCCCCTTTGACACTAGCTCAGCGACATTTCCTGACGGGAGATTGAATGTTGAAATTTCTCTAGTTTAGTTTAGAGATACAGCGTGGAATCAGGCCCTTCGGCCCACCAAGTCCACACCAACCAGCGATCCTCGTACACTTACACCATCCTACACACTTGGGACAATTTTACATTCATACCAAGCCAACTAACCTACAAACCTGTATGTCTTTGGAGTGTAGGAGGAAACCAAAGATCTCGGAGAAACCCCATGCAGATCACGGGGAGAACGTACAAACTCTGTACATCCAAGTACCCGTAGTCAGGATTGAACCTGGGTCTCTGGTGGCGTTGTAAGGCAGTAGCTCTACCACTGGATAACCCTTAGTTGAGTTATCTGGATGCTGCTTCAGAAAACTATCCTGGACTGCACTAAAGCAGTACCAGTCAATATTAAGGAGGTTGAAATCCTCTAGTATTATAACCCTTTTATTCTTATACCTTGTATTTTTTTTAAATGAGTTCAGATTTGGTCTGAAATACTGAATGAACATCTTGCCTGCATTATTTCCCCAAATACAATACAAAGATTTTTGTAAAGTCTTCAACCATCCAGTTGAGATGAGACAATCAGTCAATTTCTTGTATAACCATTAGACGCTGCTTTAAGAATTTTGAGTAGCAAAAATCAATAACTACACAGGATTTGGTTAGACTGTTAATGCATCATTGAAGCTCTTTCTTTCCCATACTTCATAGCAATTTGTTGTTTTTGAAGCAGACAAAAAATAATTTCAATGTTTTAAAATGTTTGCTAAAGAACTGTGGTTCTCAAAGCTATGTTCTGCAATTGTTTTTTTCCTATTTTGCATTGTTATTAATTTTAATCTCTATTTAGATGATGTTTTATTTGTTCCATATAGTCCATTATGAATTTTTAATGTGGGGTAGCATATTTAGCTTTGAATGAGCTCCTTCCAAGTTTCTATGAATGTTCATCACCTTTTTGATGTCAGGTGTTGCACCTAGATTGCCTTGTTTTTAAACTTCAATGGATTTGTTCTGACCACTTGGTGAACCAAGTCAGAATAGTAGACTATGCTTCATTGATGTATAATTAGTGTTATTTTTTTCAGTCTTTCCAGGAGACCTAAGTAATTTGTAATTTCTTTTTGAAAGAGTCAAGAGCAGACATAGGCAGAAGTAGACAATAGGTGCAGGAGTAGGCCATTTGGCCCTTCGAGCCAGCACCGCCATTCAATGTGATTGTAGGAGCCATTTATGCTTAATTCAGTTATTGTCATTGTGTTATGGCTATGTTTTAATATTTCTAGTTTATGTCTTTTTTGACTGCTTGTGGGTGTGACTTAATGCATAATTGGGAGTGTCTAGATGGGAGGAGGCTAGTGTGTGTCGACAGAGGTTGTGGGTCAGTTTAGACTCTGAGGATGGTGTGCATACAGTTCTTTACCACGCGCTCGTATCATGCGGTCGCACCAGCTATATTTGTAAGAACCATACGGTAATAACTGCAAGAATTTCTAGATATTGTTTGAAGAAGAAACAGTTGATAAAGTACGGAAACTGATTTATTACTCTATGATTTGTGCTACTTTAATAAAACCAATTAATGAAGAAAAGGAGTTTGGAAGATTCGTTTTGTCATATCGACATGTGCGTAAGCTATAACTACATTTCATCCCCGAGAAGTAATGGCTATCGAAGTGGGATTTCGAGATGGTATAGAAACTGCCATTACAGTGATCATGACTGATCATTCTCAATCAGTAACCCGTTCCTGCCTTCTCCCCATACCCCCTGACTCCGCTATCCTTAAGAGCTCTATCTAGCTCTCTCTTGAATGCATTCAGAGAATTGGCCTCCACTGCCTTCTGAGGCAGAGAATTCCACAGATTTACAACTCTCTGAGTGAAAAAGTTTTTCCTCATCTCCGTTCTAAATGGCCTACCGCTTATTCTTAAACTGTGACCCCCTGGTTCTGGACGCCCCCCAATAATGGGAACATTTAGTCTGTCCAATCCCTTAAGAATTTTATGTTTCTACTATAAGATCCTCTCTCCTTCTAAACTGCCACCCAGCTTTGTGTCATCTGCAAATTTGCTAGTGTTACTTTTAATTCCATCATCCAAATCATTAATATATATTGTAAATAGTTGCGGCCCTAGCACCGAGCCTTGAGGCACTGCACTCGCCACTGCCTGCCATTCTCAAAAGGACCCGTTTATTCCTACTCTTTGCTTCCTGTCTGCCAACCAATCCATGTCATTACCCTACCCCCAGTATCATGTGCTCTAATTTGGCCAATTAATCTCCTGCATGGGACCTTATCAAAGGCTTTCTGAAAGTCCAGATACACTACATCCACTGGCTCTCCTTCATCCATTTTACTTGTCACATCCTCAAAAAATTCCAAAAGGTTAGTCAAGCAGGATTTCTCCTTCATAAATCCATGCTGACTTGGACCAATCCTTTTACTGCTATCCAAATGTGCCATTATTACCTTAATAATTGACTCCAGCATCTTCCCCACCACCGATGTTGGGCTAACTGGTCTATAATTCCCTGTTTTCTCTCTCACTCCTTTCTTGAAAAGTGGGATAACATTAGCTACCCTCCAATCCACAGGAACTGATCCTGAATCTATTGACCATTGGAAAAGGATCACCAATGCATCTATGATTTCTAGAGCCACCTCCTTGAGTACCCTGGGATGCAGACCACCAGGCCCTGGGGATTTATCAGCCTTCAGTCCCATCAGTGTACCCAATACTATTTCTCGCCCAATGCAAATTTCTTTCAGTTCCTCTGTCTCCCTAGATCCTCTGTCCTCTAATACATCTGGGAGATATGTCTTCCTTAGTGAAGATAGAATCAAAGTACCCGTTCAACTCTTCTACCATTTCTTTGTTCCCCATAATAATTTCACCTGTTTATGCCTTCAAGGGACCCACATTTGTGTTCACTAATCTTTTTCTTTTAACATATCTAAAGAAGCTTTTACTATCCTTCTTTGTATTCTCGGCCAGCTTACACTCGTACTTCATTTTTTCACACTGGAGATCCAAAAAGACTGGGGGGGATGGGTCCACGTGAGAACACGGATGTGTATTTGACAGATGCAGGGCAAAATCAGAAAGAGTAACAGAATGCAGACCTGGAGGTCTGGAGTGCAGTGACATTGAGCGTGCTACCAGCTCTCCAGAAGCCAGATCAGACTGAACCTCATGTATTAAGAGCAGTTGTGAGCTCCACACCCGAGGAAGGATATCATAAGATCATAAGAGATAGGGGCTAGGTCCTTAGGCCATTTGGCCCATCAAGTCTACTCCACTATTCAATCATGGCTGATTTATCTCTCCCTCCTAACCCCATTCTCCTGCCTTTTCCCCATAACCTCTGACACCCGTACTAATCAAGAATCTATCTATCTATGCCTTAAATATATCCATTGACTTTGCCTCCACAGCCTTTTGTGGTAAAGAATTCCACAGATTCACTATCCTCTGCAAAGAGATGAGAAGACAGTAGAACAACATAGAATAACACAGTGCTAGAGCAGGCACTTCAACCAACAATGTATGTGCTGACGATGATGTCAAGACCAATCCTTTTCTGCCTGTATATAATTCATACCCCTCTATTCCTGGCATAGCCATATGTCTATTCAAAGGTTTCTCCAATGCCATTATCAAAACTGCCTCAACCACCACCCCCAGCAGTACGTTCCAGCCACTCATCACCGTGTGCCGAAGAGATCACTATTTCATTACTGTTGGGGGGTGGGTGTGGGAGTCAGTTTCACGACATTGCAGGGCTTAGTAAATGAAAATCAAGAAAAACTGCAGATGTTGGAAACTAAAAAGAGAAGCAGAAAGTGCAAGAAACAGTCAGCAGGTCATGCAATATCTGTCGAAAAAGAAACTGAATGTGTCCAGCATTTTCTGTTTTTAATGCGGCAGTGAGCAGCCCTAGTGGATATATTTTTTAAAGTACAGGAGGTAAGTATCTATGAAAGTTGGGACTGTGAGACCAGCGTTCTAAGGATTCAGTTCTTTGCTAGGTGCCATTGTTTTTACATAGGTCACACTTCACCCATGATCAAATTGAATGGAGGAATGGGACCAAGGGTGAAGAAGCTTATTTTTATTTTTATCTTCCTGTGTTCAGGAAGAATTTTTATTGTGCTTGTGTGCGCCACAGCATCACCTTTGTGTTCGCTTGTCAGAATTTCCATCTATATTATGTTGTTAACAAAGCTAGTTGATTGAGTCAATATTGTGAAATTTTAACATTGCAGGCAAACTGGTCATAAGAAAAAACTAAACTCCTACATCAGTTTTCCCGAAGTTTTGGACTTAACTACATATCTTGAAAGGAAAGGTAAGGAGTGATTTAATATTTAATTATTTCAGTGATAATGTTGGACAGTTATTTCTTGAATTCATTGCACTTTGGGACATACTAGGAACTGCAGATGCTGGTTTACAAAAAAAGACACAAAGTGCTGGAGTAGCTTGGCAGGCCAAGCAACAGCTCTGGAGAACATGGATGGATAGGTGACGTTTCAGGTTAGAAACATCACCTATTCAACAGAGAAGTTACCTGACCTGCTAAGTCACTCCAGCACTTTGTGTCTATAATTTATTTTGTTCTTGCATACATAATTCTTGTTTCAGGAGTTATATAATTTATAATAGAAGTGAAAAATCAAATAAGTTGTCCTTTTCCTCAAAGATTGCAAAATGCCCTAATTGAGAATGTGAAAGTATGAAGGGGGTTTGGTAGGAAAAAATTAAAGATGTCTCCAAGGAGAATCCAAAATTAGGATTATAACTCCATGAAGATCCCTAATGATAACTTCTTCCAGAGAGTGGTCAGCTTGTTTCAATGAAGTTCCTGGAGAATAGGATATAATTTTTTTTAGTGGAATAGTACATGGAGGAAAAGGGTACAGAATGTGGAAATAGATGATGTTGGATGTAGTGAGGTGGAAGGAGCATTGTGATCAGCCTGGATCATTTGCCCTGAATGGCCTGTTTCTGTGCTTTAAGTGCTGTACAAAATAGCATACGTTTACTGCTATCCATATAGAGTGAAGTCTTGTTCAATAAGTGACGTAGTTTTTGTCAGTTCGACACTAACTACTCTAAAGTACCAGAGAAATCCTTTTAAGGGATAGTGATTCTTTCTCTTCTTATTTCGGATGGAAAACATTAATAAGCACACACAAACCAGGTAATGAAATGTTGAGATACTTGGAGCTGTAGTTTCCATAGCAACAAATGTTTTTCTTCTAAATGGATTTTCTCCAAAAGAGAGGGAATAAGGTTCTTGTTGTGTAATTATCACTTATTTGAATAAACCAAACCAAGTGAGAAAATGAAATATTTTCCCGTGTTGCTTGTGACTACTTCTGTGCAGTTTCTCAGTGGAGGAGTAAAAATAAGAGACAACCTAAGGAACCCAGTCAGACAGTTCAAAATCATTTGATTTATCTAGTAATGGACTGATTTTCTGATTTATCTAGTAATGATCCGATTTTCTTTTTCTGATCTCTATGTGCTTGTGTGTACAAACCTGCAAAGTAAATATTTTAACTGCCTGTAACTTACTAAAAATAATTGCTATAGGTTAATGTGTTGGTGTTTAATTTAGTTGGCACTTGACTAAATTATAATCCTGCAGAGATGTCAGTAGTTTCAATGGCTATCACACCAAGCAATCTAAAACCCATCAGTCAGGAGCCTTTCATGGAACTTCTTTATGTACTTTTATCCGCGTGTGGGATAGAAATCACAGAAAACAGAGTACTAAAAATAAAATATGAGATTGCCTTTCTGCACAAGTGCCGTAAAAATAATTTATGTGTGTGTTGAGGTTGGATGAAAGCACGTTAAATTCAGGCATGGTTTCCTTGGTAATCCAGGTCATCAGTGTCTACAAGAATTTACTTAGACAATCAACAGAAATAAGAGAACACTAGGCTCAATGTGTGGTTGAAATACTAATGATGTCTATGAACTGTACAGCAAATAATCTGAAGCCTAGAAGTATTTACTGAAAGCACTTTTACCCCTTCCTGGAACTCCAATATTGTAGTTACGTTTATAGTGGTAACTTAAGAAGCGTTAATTTAGTAATAGATATGGGCTTTCATTATTTAGAGATGAGATTATTTTTCATTTACATTACCTTTAAATAATGCAGCAGTCATATGGCCAAGGCTTTCTCAATAGGTAGCCAGTTTAATAGTTGTATCATCAGTGTACCAGTATAAAAAGCTGATTTATTCACAAAATGCTGGAGTAACTCAGCAGGTCAGGCAGCATCTCAGGAGAGAAGGAATGGGTGATGTTTCGGGTCGAGACCCTTTAAAAAGCTGAGTTGGTTATATTTGTGACCATTTTTACGTTGAAAGAAGGTAGATTTAGTATTTAAAAATTAATGATATATAATGAAAATAAACATCAATTTGCTTCAGATAACATCAAACTGGATTTTCCTCTCTGCGGTATTTCCATTCCAACAAGTCACAAAGCAGTTAAAAAGATTTTGTTTGTCTTTAAAAATTACCTGCAATTTTCAGGTAATTTCATGACCACATTTGCAATATCATTATGCTGTAAAAGCAATGCTTCACAGACAGCTTGTCATTTCCAACTGGAAGTAAAACTATGAAGGGATTCTGTCTTTGATGTAACTATCCTGCATTCCATTTCACAACGCTGTGTTTATGTCAACCCCAGCTGCCACGCCTCAGTGACAAGGAGTTGAGGAGGCCACATTCCAACTTAAAAGAGCAGATTCCTGCTGTAATGCTAAAATTAGTAATGGTTCAATGGTTCATTTATTACCACATGTACCAATGTTAAAGTGAACATTTTTTTTTGCATCCAGATCAGTAAGATTATTGCCATACATGATAAGTACAATCCCCGGTTAAAGTATATAATGCATAGAAACAGCCCATTGTATCCATATGCAAGAGTTGCCAGGTTTTGGCACCATTTCCAAATTCCCAGCTGCAGATGTCCAAAAACGCCAGTTGCAGCTGTCGCTTCCATCCGGATCGCCAGCAAACCATCGGCCTTCCCCTTGCCTGTCCACCTTCAGCCTTTCATGCCCCAGGAGCGCCTCCCACAGCCAACCTTGAGGGCACGGAAGGTAAGTCCCCTGGTTCCTTCTTACCAGCCCTTTGTCCATCGTCCACTGCTGTTGCTGACTCCCTCCACCATACTCTCCGGTTCTAGGTTTTCGGCTACTTCAAGCATTCTGTTATTAACTGACCCATGTCAAGGCACTATATATTTTTTTTGGAGGGGGGCTGCATTAGATAACATTATTACTGAGCATCACAAGATTTACATTCTGTTTTTGCCAAGTGCTTTTTGGTCCAAATTTGCACTTTTTTCTTAGTCAGACAGTGTGGGAACAGCCCCTTCAGTCTGCTGCCCCTTCAGCCCACTGTCTGCATCGACCATCTAGACCTCTGATGCACTCCACTGCTGCAATCTGAATGTATTTACAAAATAATTAGCCCTCCAGGTGTAATGCAAGGCCAGGTACTAAGAACTTGAAAGGATACAAAGTGCTGAAGCAGCTCAGTGGGTCAGGCAGTTGCTCCAGCACTTTGTGTCATTTAGTGTAAACCAGCATCTGCAGTTCTTGTTTCCACTGAGAGTTAGCAAGTGGAACTACAGGTAGTTTCAAAAGCTCCTTTATTGTCAGCATGGGCACAATGAATGAATATCAACCATGCAAGTTTCTGCAATTCTCTATATGTGCCGCAGATCCTTTGAATCATGGAAAAATGTTGTTCTTGCCAGTCTCGTGATTTTATTCAAACTTTGTGGGGGAAAGTACATCGGGTTCTTTGACTTCCTGTTAATAACACTTTATAACATTTGTTATCAAGGACTGGATACAAGATCATGACAGGTTTGTATCGGGATGAATATACCTTTCTGAAACATTAATGGAAGATGCTTTATGCATTGGTGTATTGTTGAATATGAGGCATATAATGAGTGTTAGAATTGTTACCTCAATGGTGTTGTGCACTGACAGAATGCCTTTTTTTCCCACCCTACCCCGGCTTTTATTCCCTGATAGATATTTGCTGTGTTTATGAGCTAAGTGCGGTGCTGATCCACAGAGGGGTGAGTGCATATTCTGGCCATTACATTGCACACGTACGAGATGACAGGACCGGCGACTGGTGTAAATTTAATGATGAGGAGATTGAGAAAATGGAAGGGAAGAAGCTACAGTTGGGGATAGAGGAAGACCTTGGTGAGCAACCAATGGCTTGACGTTGGGTCGCGTTCAGAAGTTTTACAAATATTTTTGTGTATAGAATGCGAGTACTCTTTGGCTCTTAATTGTCAGGATTGCACATTGTGTTAGCTTGGTGGTAAGTCAGGCAATCTGTTTTTTGGCTTCTGCCAAAGCAACTCTGAAACTGGGCACCTGAGTGCACATGGGTGAGATGGAAAGCTCGGTATGTAGTCGATCGCAACTCCTAACTCATGTCATACTATTCTTGTTAGCACATTAGATTGTGCGGATCAAAATGTTCCACTGCAACTCTAGCTCAATCTTTTGCACCAACTAAATAGTTATTTATTTAGTCAGCTAATATTTAACTCAACCAGTGATGGATGAGCTTCCTGATAGCCAGTCTGAAGAAGGGTCTCAAACCTAAACGTCACCTATCCATGTTCTCCAGAGGTGCTGCCTGACCTTTTGAGTTACTCCAGCATTTTGTCTTTTTTCTCGTAAACCAGCATTTGCAGTTCCTTGTGTCTTAGTAGTCTGTTACTCATCTAGTGTAGGCTGTTCAAATCAAAGAAACTATGTTTTGCTGCAACCTCAATAACTGATTAACAATGCAAGGTATGAAATAAAAGTATACTACTACTGAAAGCTGCTCTGATGCAATATTAGTAAATGAAGAAAACAAACATTGAATTATTTCTGCCCCTTTTAGAAGTCTTGCACCATAGGGAATCAGCAGATGATGTAGTCACAGATATGGTTGTAGATTCAAGCCTTTCAGCCCACCGAGGGCTGATTAGGGAGAGCATGGCTTTGTGTGTGGAAAATTGTCTCAAAAGAAGTATCCATTGAAGAAGGCATGGTATTAGATGTTATCCTTGTCGTCATCAGCAAGGCCTATGACAAGGTGGTGGTGTGGGTAAACAGTAAAGTAGGTTATCTGGATCGGCTGGGAGGGATGGGTGGTGGGCGCGTGATGGATGGAGTTAGGCTCAGATGGGTGCGAGGTGTTGCATTTTGATGAGGGCATGACATGGTGAATGGAAGGAACCTGGAATAGTATTGAAGAAAGGAGAGATCTATTACCCGACTCTTAATGACAATACTTCCAGCGAAATAATCAGACTCACAAAGTTCGGCTTCTAAATGAGCTTAACCCTTGCATATGTTGATTCCTACCATGCACTATTATTTTTACGCACATTTGCAAGCTGTCCATATTTGTGATGCAGGAGTTCCCCTGCCTTCCAGTCCAGATGTGGGCCTATTTCTTTTTCTTCTAGCCTCTAGGCTTTCTTTTTTTTTTTCTTCCTACCCTGTCCAGTTGTCCTTCATTTCTACTTCCTTTGCATCTGTTCTCTTCTGCTAAGACTTAGTTGCTTATTGAGTCATGCACACTAAAGGTTTGTTAGCCACATATCCACTTCCTAATCCATACAAGTATGTGTTTCTTTAACCCCTTCAAATTCCTACTTGTGCCATTCCACAATTACCTCAACCATTTGCTTCTGTAATTTTAAGAATTACTGTTCTGTTTTTTTAATTTATCGGACTGTCCCTTTCTCAAAATGTCTTTTTCAAAAACATCCACATTTATTATTGTGTTCTCCTGATGGTTCAAAGAGGGATAGTTCTCAGGGCTGTAAAGCTACCTCTATTTTCGCAGCTAATGCTGACTAGGTGTTGATCATGTGATACTAATGCTTCACTGTGATTCTTTGTTCATGATTTACAGGATCTCCTTCTAGTCAGCAGAGTATCCCCCCAGATCCCGATCGGATACTTGATATCTTGTCTCCGGCTACAGACGTGTGGGTACAAATGCATAGTTCCCTGAAATTGGCGACACAGGTGAAGAAGACGTTTGACACGCTTGCCTTCATCGGTCAGGGCATTGAGTACAAGAGTTGGGTTACAACTACAAGGCATTGGTGTTACAACTACAAGACATTGGTGAGACCACACTTGGAGCATTGTGTGCAGTTATACGAATCATAGAATTATACAGCATGGAAAAAGGCCCTTCCGCCCAACTTGTTTATGTTGACCAAATTGCCTATCTGAACTAGCCCCATTTGCCTGTGTTTGGCCCCTTTCTTATAAACTATGTACCTGTCTAAATGTTTATTTAAACATTGCACTCTGTCTCTCTTATTTCCCTGGCAACCCGTTTCACATAGCCACCACCCTCTGTATGAAAAAGTTGTCCCTCAAGTCCTCTAAGTGTTTCCCTTCTCGCCGTAAACCTCTACCCTCTAGTTTTAAACTGTCCTATCCAGGGAAAAGACTGTGTCCATTCACCTTATCTATAACAGTCTTGATTTTAAAGGTCACCCCTCTGCCTCCTGCACTCCAGGAAAACTAGTCTCAGCGTATCTAGCTTTTCCTTATAATTCAAGCCTTCCAGTTCTGGTAACATCCTCATGAATGTTTTGCAACCTTCCAGCATAACGCCATCTTTCCTATAGCTAGCCAACCAGATCTGCATACAATATTCCAAGTATGGTTTCAACCTCTTGTACAGTTGTAATATGATGTCCCAACTCTTGTAGTCATTGCCCTGACTGATGAAGGTAAGCGTGCCAAACGCCACTGCCTTCACCACCCTGTTTATCTGTTTCGCCACTCTCAAGGAACTATATATTTGTAGAACAGGGAGATACGGGTGCAACATTCTCCAGGACCCTGCCATTAACTGTGTGAGTCCTGCCCCGTGTTAATTTACTGAAATGCAACACCTTGCACATTTCACCTGCTATTCCTTGTCCTGCTCTTCCAATTCATCTCGATTCTGTTGTAATTTTTGATAACCTTTGTCACTATCTACCATACAACCAATTTTGGTGTCATCCACAAATTTACTAACCTTGCCAACTACGTTCCCATCCCCTGGCTCCTATCAATGACCAGGCAAATTTGTATCCTATTATCTATCTCCCTAGATACCACATGATCTAACCTTCTGGCTCACCCTTAGATGTAGGACATTGTCAAAGGTCTTGCTAAAGTCCATGTGAACCAGTCAACTGTTCTGCCCTTGTCAGGCTTGTTGTTAACTTCTTCAAAAAACTCTATCATGTTTTTGAGGCACAATTTCCCACGCACAAAACCCGCTCACTATCCCCAATCAGTTTTGCCTTTAAAATGTCAGCAGATCTTGTTCCACTGAATCCCCTCCTGTAACTTTCTCACCACTGATGCAAGGCTCAACACCTGTAGTTCCTTGGCTTGTCTTTGCAGCCCTCCTTAAACGCACAACATTAGCCATAACTTTGTACAATGTCACTTGCTTATACCCTCTCCTGCTGTGCATCAGAGCCAGTAAATGTGCCACTGATCTGGATGCTGTTGCTGCTCTCCTCTGGATGACCTACTCCCACCCCCCCCCCCCCCTCCAAGATTATCTAAAGCAAGACGCTAGTAAGCAAGGGGAATAGTAATACGAAAATCATCCAGTCCCTGTCGGCTTCCCTCTATCTTTTCTGATGTCTCTCAATTACCTCCATGCTTGCACCTTGGGTGTGACCATCACAGATGCTCCAAAGAGAGTCTATACAGTCAGTCAGGGGCTGCAGCTGGACATACATCCCACATGTGTAGTCACCAGGGACAATGGGAATTTCTCTGTTCTCCCACATCCTGCAAAGGAGAAAATGACTACTATAACTGCCATCTTTAAACCATCAAGGCTACAGTGTAATATAAAAATCCTATCTTATTTTAATTCATCACTGCTCCACCTCCACACGCTGCCAGGACTGGAAGCAGATACAATTTTCTGGAGATATGGATATGCAAGGATTGGAGAGATATGGTTCATGTGCAGGGCAATGAGATTCGTTCAACCTGGCTTCATGCCTGGCACAAACATCGTGGGTCAAAGGGCCTATTCCTGTGCTCTACTGTTCTATGTTAACATGTTTTCAAATGATATCACCTTAGGGCCACACCAGAGATTTGTTAGACTTTGTGGTGCGTTTACAAGTCTTATAGTTGAATAATATGCATTTGACTTGGTGTCTCTGGAAATAATTGCACTTCATGCTGTCTTCAACTTAAAATATATTGAAGGGTTGTAGTCAAGTTTGGAATGTTTTGTGTCACTAGATAAAGCAATTACATATGCTACTGTTGCAGCAAAATTATAGAATGATAGTTAAAAATATCATCCTCTCGAATCCTACAACATTTGAAATTAATTACTCAAAAGTGACTTTTCTTGTACAGTTCAATTCTTCTGTTGGTACAAACATTGAGGCTTAATGTTGTTCTTTTTGCAGCAGAGCCTTCAAAATCACAGGCACGAAAACCTAAATGTATTAAAGGTGTCCATTGTTCAAGGAATGCATATATGTTGGTGTACAGACGAAAAGTGGAAGAATGCAAAGAAAAGGAATTAAGTGTTCAACTCCCATGTAAGTATCTGTATGTCTATCAATGTTGATATTAGTATGTTCAATACATTTTCACATTGGTGACCATTAATTCTATAAATTGCATTTGTAGGACGTTTGAAAATGTCAATGTACATCTGAAATTTGTTACGGTAGTCTTTTATGAATGATTTTCCTTTTGTGTTCACACTGCAAAACTTGGAAAGTAATTTAGAATCAAAGCAAAATTGTTTCCATAGCAGGTAAAACCTCCATTTAGCCTGCCTGCTCTGCTGAATCTGGTGCTTTCCCCAGGGTCTGTTTGTTTTGCAACTGCCTGAGTTGCTACAATTATACCACTGTCAGTGAACCTGCTATGGGATGCTGGACATGAAGGAAACCTTGGTATTCCTGGCATTCAATGTTGTGTTCATACAGTGGACATGTTTGTTGAATATCTACTTCCTTGATATTCCAAATAGAGTCACTTTTGGTGGAAAGTTCTGTAAGTGCTTTGTTTGCTCAGAGTTTCTTCCCTCTTGACCCATACGTCAGCCAGTTATATTCTTTGGCATGGTGAAGTATTATCTATCAAGAAAGATAATATTTGTCATCAACCTGCAGCCATTGATCCTATAATTGATCCTATAGTTGAACAGGTTGGGTCTTTATTCTTTGGAGCGTAGAAGGTTGAGGGGGGACTTGATAGAGGTTTTTTAAATTTTAAGAGGGACGGACAGAGTTGACGTGGGTAGGCTTTTCCCCTTGAGAGTGGGGAAGATTCCAACAAGGGGACATAACTTTAGAATTGAGGGACAAAAGTTTAGGGGTAACATGAGGGGTAATTTCTTTACTCAGAGGGTGGTGGCTGTATGGAATGGGCTTCCGGTGGAACTGGTGGAGGCAGGCTCGATTTTATTATTTAAGAGTAAATTGGATAGGTATATGGATGAGAGGGGATTGGAGGGTTATGGTCTGAGAGCAGGTAGATGAGACTAGGTCAGAGAGAGTGGTCGGTGTGGACTGGTAGGGCCGAACGGGCCTGTTTCCGTGCTGTAGTTGTTATATGGTTGTATGGTTATAATTCAATTCAGTCAATACCAATGCTACCAAAGCTTTGAGTCTCGAAGTTGCATACTAAAGCTCTCCTCCCCTCCGTGCCTCTTTTCTTGTTTAAAACTCTTACTTTAGCATAGTTGTCAATATAAAAGGTTGGCTGTACCATATATGACAAAACACATATGTGTTGTTTTGCTACATTAAAGATGTTATTAAAGTAAATGTTACAATTACTATTCATGCCTTGAGCATTCTGAAGAAAATAGACTTAATTCTGTTCCTATTGTTATATTGTGCAATTTTATTTTTATTGGTTGAAAACAGTAAATCCATGGTTTACCTCATTTCCTTAGGTATTCCCCTTCCCTTTTTTTCAGCACATCTACAGAAAATGGTTGAACGCGACAATAAAAAATTTGAAGAGTGGTGCATGGAAATGGCTGAGATGAGGAGGCAGAGTGTGGACAAGGGCAAAGCCAAGCATGAGGAAGTGCAAGAACTCTTTAACATGTTACCAGCGAAAGAAGGTCTGTGAATTTATTAAGATGGGTTTTTTTTAATGTGCAAACATATGTGAAAGATTTTATTGCAGGGAAGCTTCTCAGCATGTAGTTATATTTGTACGCTATACTGGGTCAGTAATGTAGCCCGCATTAGATAGATGATGATAATAGTCCAAGTTGTGTTGAGGCAGTGGGTTGTTGAGAATGTGAAGAGTGTAGTTTGCACTGGTTGGCTCAAAATAGAAGCCTTATTAGCAGGTCTGGGGGGGGGGGGGGGGGGGGGGTCAAATTTGGAGGTGGGTCTGGATATCATAACCTAGTTGGTTGTGAAGATTAGTTGAAGATCTGATCCAAGGGAGTTGTCAGGAGATTGCATGAATATGCATTTTCAGTGCAGGGGTGATTTATGAATGGAAGTACCAATTCAAATTTCTGAAATTGAGTGATTCAATCTGGAAATGGTGGCAATTGTGCTTCTTTTGGAAATGACCAATTTTTCAGATGCTAAGTTACTGAATTTCTTGGCGATTGTTTAGTGATTGGATTTGATGGCAAAACAAATTTGAATATTAATGTAGAAGTTTCATTGGCCATCTTTCCTATGTATGACCCTCATAATAAATCCATCTTATCCAATCTCCTTATAACCTCCGTTCTACATTTTAGGCAACATCATGATGAATCTTTTCTACACCCTCTATTTTTACCACATTTCCTATTTATATACTATAGTGACCTGAACTGAATACAATGATTTAAATGTAATCTAACCAATCTTTTTTACAGCTACACGACATCTCAACTCTTATACTCAATACTCTTATACTTTAAAGCAAGCATACCAAATGACCTTTTCATCACACTACCCACTAATCACCACTTGCACTCCAAGGTACATCAACGTTATTAAGGTTCCTACAATTTACTCCATATATTTGACCAGAATTTGATTTCCCAAGGGCATAACATTACACTTGTTGGAGTTAAATTCCATCTGCCCCCACTCTGTCCAACTTCATAGTCGATCTATGTCATGCTGCATAATTAGGCAATCTTTTGTGCAGTCTACAATGCACTCTACAACACTCCCAATTTTCATTTTGCCTGAAAATGTACTAATAATACCAACTACATTCTGATCCAAATAATTACAAACAATCTGTAGACCAATTGCTATAGACTTCCAGTCAGAAAATTACTCATTCACCATAACCCTTTGCTTCCTGTCACTTCAGATTGCCAATGCGGCTTGGATCCCTTGTGCATGAACCTTCTGGATGAGACCTCCATACCTCGTCAAAAGCCTTCCTAAAGTCCAAATCAGTCACATCTACTGCTCTGCGATCAGATTTTCTTATTTACCTCCTCAAAAACGCAATTGGATTTGTGAGACGTGATCTCCCTTGCACAGCCCTCCGTGCTAAAACTCAGTCCCTGCCTTCCAAATAAACATAAATCTTGTCCCTTAGAATTTTCTCTAACAACTTCCCTACCACTGAGAAAGGCTTGCTGGCCTGGTTTCCAGGTTTATCCCTACTGTTCTTTTTGATTTTATGACTTTGCTCTTTGCTAGAATATTATCAAACAAAATCTAGCACAGCAATACAGAGAGATATTGAGGCACATGACCAGAAACTTGTTCAGAAAATTAAGTCTTAGAAATGGAAGTGATCAGAATTAGAATAAAAGTTTTAAAGAAAATTTCAAGAATCTTATCGAAACTGCAAGAAATTTCTCCTTACTTTCCAATCGAGTCATCGTTGTGCAGCACCGAAATTTTCCCTTTAGCCCATGGCATGCATGCATGCCAACCTTTTTGACACCTGATTGTGGTTAAAGAATTGTCAAATAGAAAACCTGCTCGTAAATTTGAAAGACATTGATCTATTTCTGTTTTTTGTCATTTACATTGAGATTTATTGATAGGCATATTAAAGGCCATTTAAGACCTCTAGATTTAGGATGACACCAAAAATGCAAAAGCATGAATGTCAATATCGACAACTTGGACAGGATGGTAGTTTTCCATTCTACATCTGCTATGGAAGCTTGACAAATAATTACATCCAGAGGATTTCAGAATATGAAAGCATTTTCTATAAATTAATACAACACAGTAACAAATTACCTATGAAAAACAATTATAATGGTCAACTATGCGTAACTTGCAAAAATAAGGTAATGTATTCAGTGCTTGCTGTTTTAAGAATAAATTCAATTTTAATATGTTGGAAGATTTACTACCTGCCCACCTTAGTGCCCCAGTAGGTGACGTTTCGGATCGAGACCCTTCTTTAGACCCGAAGCATCACCCATTCTTTGCAGGAATGCTGCCTGACCCGCAGAGTTACTCCAGCATTTTTTATCTATCTTCGATTTAAACCAGCATCTGCAGTTCTTTCCTACACATTAGTGCCACAATAAATCTTCTTGTGAGTTTTCATAAGTTACAGCTAGTTGCTGTGTGCCATGTGCTGTTTATTCTCTTTTCTTGCTGCTGCACATGAGCTGTGTGGGTTGGCCACACTCTGGAGATCACTGAATTTAGGCTCCTCAATGCAGTCCACGAACTCGGGATGGCCAGTATTGTAAACTCCTGAGTATCTTGTTTAGGAGCGCCTAATTGCAGTCAGACATCTCTGTGTAATAGAAGATAGACACAAAATGCTGGAGTGACTCAGCAGAACAGGCTGGAGAGATGGAATGGGTGATGTTTCGGGTCGAGACCCTTCTTCAGACTGAGATTCCATCTTTCCCTGTACAATTGTATACTGCCTGCTGTTGGCCAGCAGTTTTGCCCACTAATTTCATGTGTTCTTTCAACGTTGCGTTGCTTGTTGAAATCCAGGGGCTAAAAGTAGAACTTTTTTTGTTTTAGGAGAGTGCTATGAATTTCTACCAGTGGACTGGCTACGAAAATGGCTGGATGATGCAGCAGTAACGAAGCCAGTTGATAATTCTCATCACTTCTGTATACATAACAGACTTATTCCTGATAAAATCTGTGATGTAAAAAGGATTTCTCAGAAAGCAGCTGATATCTTCTATGCTAGATATGGAGGTGGCCCCAGATTAGATGGTAAGTAGTTCATTTTCATATAACGTGTTAATCGTCCTGCTTTGACCTCTGTTTTAGCTTCCTGAATCATTGCACTGCTTCATAGAAGCCTGAGGAACAACACCCCAACTGAGTATAATTTACTCTTCTGAAACCCACAGTTTAGGATATTCGGCCTTTAAGTCATTTTAAATTTTTCATGTAATTTTAGTTAATTTCTCTCCTTCCAGCAATTACCGCCAAAAGAAAAGTGTCGCATTTTATTTAATGTGTTCAGCAGCCAGTACTGGCCAGGAAATTTTGCATTACATATATATTCCTCAGAATGAAACACAATCAGTGAGCAACAATCAGGGACACAAGGATCTGCAGAGGCTAGAATCTTGAGCAAAACATAAAGTGCTGGAGGAACTCCGAGTTCAGGCGGCACCTATGGAGGAAATGGACAGGCAAAGATATGGGTCCGGTCCCTTCAGATCCTTTTGAAGAAGGATCCCATCTCAAAATGGCACCTGTCCATTCCCTCTGCAAAGTTCCTCGAGCATTTTATGTTTTGTAGCTATTGTTATATCCTGTTTTGAAGTTTAGAAGGCTTACTACAGGTACAACGGCCTTCTTTTATGTGCCAGTTTCTAACTCGTTTTGTTTAATCTGAATTGAGTTAAGACTTCATTATATAATAAACGTGGCATGGGTCCTATCCAAATGCACCTCAGCTTGGTATGGCAACTGCTCTGCTCAGGATCGCAAGAAATTGCAGAGTTGTGAACGCAGTCCTGCCCATTACTCAAATCAGCTCCCACCCCAGGCCTTGGGTTTTGATGGTCTGTTGAGTTGAGCAGAGCTGAATTAAAAATACCAGCCGAGGAGGCAAACAACGATGTTGAATGATGTTTAAGAACTCGCACTCATTTGATGTCCTTTCCATGAGGGTTAAATGTTTTTGAATAAGGTTGCTTAATTATCTCAGCAATTGTTTTAAACTGATGGGAGTGCTTCTTTTGGAGGTCACATGCCCAGAATGAATTTTAAATTTGCAAAGATGACTGATATGGAGAATAGATAATGCATTTTGATGCAGCATTTTATTTTGATGTAACAGTCTTTTCGCCACATTTGAGAAAGCTTGCCATTGGTGTCAATTATTTGGAACTTAATATCTATTTTGACAAGTAGAATCAAATTTTGCTTTAAGCATCATCAATACAAACTTTAAAAAGGAACAACAAGTACCATAAAGCACCTTCTTTCAGTCATTCTAACTTTGAACTCAAAATGCTTCTCAGTATTTCATCTCAGTGTTTGAAAGCTGCCCTTTCAACTGCACCCTGCCTTCTCTTCCCGTCTGCTCAGAATGCTGTTTTTTTTTCTTTGATTTATGAGCTTATCTTCTCCTTTCATTCTCCTTATTCAATTTCTGACCAACCAACATCTGTTCCAGAGTTAAAATAAAAGATAAGCATGCTGGAAATACTCAGCCAGGCAGAATTTGTAGCAGATCTTTCCTGGTTTCATACCAAGCATTGTAAGAAGCTCCCTCTCATTTATCACATTTGGTTGATTGATTTCTCTAACTTCAAGTAACCCTTGCTTTCCCTGTCTCTCCATCCCTCCCCCACTCAGTTCCCTTACTAGTTTCACTGTCCTGATTAATTTTACTGTTTGTATGCCTCATTGTCACCTTCCCCTCAACCAACAATGAAACATTCTACTTTTCCTTGACCATTGTCTGCTTTGATCTGTCATTTTCACGCCTTGTCCTTCCATATCTCTAGTTTCTCTCTCCCTGACTCTCAGTCTGAAGAAGGATCTCGACCTGAAACGTCACCCATTCCTTTTCTCCAGAGATGCTGTCTATCCCACTGAGTTACTCCAGCATTTTCATGTCTATCACATGTGGCCTTTCTGTTCTCTCCAAAACTTGTCTCAACCCAATTTAAGTTTGAAATCTTGAAATTTAAGTAATCATTTGCATAATTATCTCATACGACATATTCCTTGTGTACTTATGTTTATCAAAAAATTGTGATCAAATTATTTTATTTGTTCATGGTATCTGTTTTCTGCAGCAATTAAGTTATTGGATGTGTATGATATCTGATTGTTACCTTCAGCATTGGAGCATTTTCACTCTTTAACCTTACCCATGATAAAACCTGAATCTTGAAGAAATTGTGCTAATGTTGAAACAATAATAACCAAAATTAGAGAGCAGCTGTGCTTGTGTAGCATAACTACGTGTTCAGCTCTTTACTAGTGAAATCTTTTGTCTGTTAAATATCTGAATATGTTTTAAGCAAAATGTTAAACATTAATCTGTTCATGATCATCATTTTACTACTTAGACATCTAAAAAATAAAAACTTGTAGGAAATTTGTAAGAAAGATCAACTAATCAATCATTTTTCTTATCCTTAGCTTCTGCTTTATGTAGAGATTGTGTCATGGAGAAATGTAGGATACTTAGATTAAAGAATCAATTAAATGAAGATTACAAGATTATCTCCAATCTAACCAGAATCACATTACAAAGGTATTTTTTATTTTGAAATTATCCTAACTGCTGAAAACCATTGCTTATTGTTCTGATGGGAGTGTTGGATTATTATTTTTAAATGCACTGATATGCTTTGTGACATTGTACTGCAGGTTTTCATTCCTGATTTTTCTTCTTCATGCAGCAACGGCAACATCCCCTTGTAAGGCTAACATTTAATGCCTATGCCTAATTGCCCTTGAGAAGGTGGTGGTGAATCTCCCATCTTGAACTGCTGCATTCTTTGTGATGAAGGCACACCCACAGTGCTGTTAGGTAGGGAGTTCCAGGATTTTGATCCAATGATCAAGGAATGCAAATATTTTTCCAACTCACGATGGTATTGCATGACTTGGAAGAAAACGTGAAGGCAACGGTGTTGCCGTGTGCCTTCTGTGCTTGTCCTTCCAGATGATACAGGTTGTAGATTTGGGAGGAGTTGTTTGAGATTTTCTTCCATGCCTTCACCTCACTAGTGACTCCCGAGATTTCTTTTGCAGCGTGCTGTGGAAGGAAGAACGATGGGGTGGGTGAAAATTAATACTTTCCTGATTCGACCTACTAGGATAAGAGAGCAACTTAAAATAGAAAACTTGAACCAAGCAATACATCAAGGCGCTAGTTTAAATTTTTTTATCTGCACATTACCATGCATATTTTTGTTGTTGTTGCCCTTTGCTATTTTTCTGATTTTGGAGTCTTTGAGTTCGTTATTCAGGCAATTTGTACTTCGCTGCCAGTATTTGAGATTCATCGTCACTCTGAGTTTGATTGATTAGACAATATAATTGTTAATTTACCGGCAAAATTACATCTTGTCAAAGATCACATCTCTTGCAGTTAAAGTTTATAGGAATATATTGTAGTTCAGACCATTTTGTTTGACTGCATCAATGATTGAGTGCCATTAGGCTTTATAGCCAAGAAAATGTAGATTTGCCGGCAGCTGTGGGGCTGCAAGCATCTTTTGCCATGCAAGAAATTGGTTTGCGGCCGCATTTTCCAACTTGCGAACTGTTTGCAAACTGAGAAATGTTCATATGAATGGAACCCTGCTGTAACCGATGCATGACTTGTAAGGCTTTTGACAAGGTCTAATGTGGAAAACTGGTTGAAAAGATTAAAACCCAAACAGTGGGGGTGCCAACACCAATCCTTTTTTGCAGCACTGATCACAGACTTCCAATCCAATATATAACTTCTACCATCACTCTCGGCCTCCCATTACTAATCTAATTTTGAATCTAATTTGCCACTTGCTGAGAATTCCATGGTAGTACCGCTTTTGTTTTGATTGATAACTTTCTTGTAATGAGTCTTGGCAACTTTCTATTAGGTTAAAGAAATGGAAATAGAAGACTTGCTCTTTTTGGTGGATCAATTCCTAACCCTGACCATCATCAACCAATTTGTGCCCTTGCATTTCTGACGATAAAGTATTTAATGGACTTTAAAGGTTGCAATTTAAGTATAATTGCAGTGTTCATAGTTTTTGTATTTAGAAGGTTTTAAAAAATATTCATGCCCACAAATCAAGATTTTCTCAATATTTTGTAATCCTAGCCTGCAGCACACTGCAACCTAAAAAGCTTCAGAGTCCCTTCCTGCCAACAAATATTTTTTGATATGCAGCTACAGTTGCATATGAAAAATAGCATTGATAGTGTACACACCAAGATTCCTCACACAGCAATAAGATAAATAAGTAATCTGTTTAAGAGGTTTCAGAGTCAAAAGATTGTGGGGCAAGTCCTACTCTGGAAATTTGAAACTCTGGACTGACATTGGCACTCGGGCATGTGATGAGCCAGCTTTAGATAACCCACCTAACAGTCTAATTGTAATCATTATAAGAATGAACTTAAATATCAGTCATAGAGTCAGACACCTCAGAATCTGATTCCTTCGGCCCAACATGCCCAAGCCAATTGTATTTGCCCATATGATGTCTGTGTGGGTAACACGTTCTTCCTGTGTGTGGGTTTCCTCCCACATCCCAAAGACGTGTGGGTTTGTAGGTTAATTGGCCTCTGTAAAATTCCCCCTTGTGCATAGGGAGTGGGATAATGTAGGACTTTGATGTGGGTGATTGATATTCACTTGGTGGGCCGAAGGGCTTGTTTCCATGTTGTATCTCTAAATTAAACTAAACTAAAGCAACTCCAATAGACTAGCCATAGCCACCCCTGCAACAGTTACTCTCCGGGTTTATGATGACAAAGGCTTTCCAGGGCATAGAAATACACTTCAAGCACATTTATACTATTGTTTTGAAAAATTGTTACTTCCTAAAACCTTGGAAGCCCTGGCTTGTAATCATTCAAAACGTCAAAGTAGCTTCTGTGAAGACAGAGCAATTTGGGTCTCTGCCACAGCTCGCAGAGACCGGTTGCAAACAGGAGAAGTGCACAACATTTATATACACATCCACCTGTCCTATGAAGCATCATGAGCCCTACTTGTGGCAGTGTACATGGAACCTGCATGGGATTCATTGATCAACTCGGAAATCAAAGAACTGGAATGGAAGCAAGTTCTTCTCAGTCCTGAGGGACTGCCTCAGGAAAAGGAACATAAATTAGTTAATTGAAAATTGTCAGCTGATCAGAGAAAATGAGGGTGAATTGGTAAATTGGAGGTCATTCTAGTTAAATCTTAAGAGGTGATTAAATCATTGAGCAGGTATAAGATATTAATTTTTCACAAGATCACATTACCTACCCAGTGAGACATAATAACATGTTTATCGTTATTTAAAAAAAGTAACTGCTACAAATCAGTTAATCTGGCAGCAGCCCTCTCTCACCTTGTTCCCGTACCTCTTTTTAAAGTCGTCTTCGGGGGCAATGCATGACGCATGCCATTTCCTCATTCATTCTACTGCAGGTGCAGGAAGTTCCTCAGATGAAACGTCATTTCAGCAATACTCCATGAACTCGATTGTAGTTTTGAACTTATAGAAGGACAATGGCATGCGTTTCTCTTAGCTTGGTTATCTGCCAGAAACTCATACATTATTTAAATCTCTCGACAGACAGAACTGATTACGTAATTCTAAATGGTGATGACCCCAACCTTTTATAAAACTGAAATATGCTTTACGAAGATCTGTTGTTTGATCTATTTCCCTGTTCTACCACTAGTATTTATAAAGAGTTTCACACTGTACTTTCCAAGACAAAGCTAAGATTCCTGATGTCATCTGATGCCGGCCCCTCTCCTTTATCTTTCAGTCTGAGAAGGCTTCCGAGCCAAAACGTCACCTATTCCTTTTCTCCAGAGATACTGCCATACCTGCTGAGCTACTCCAACATTTTGTCTCTCTAAAGCTAAGATGACCATTGTTTTGTACTTTCATACAAGCAGATAAACTGCAAGAATTAGAATTTAGTTTTTCAATTAGCAAATATTGGTAAAATTAATCTTAATTATTAGTTACATAAAAGGCATTTAATGGAAGTCCTTCAGAAGAGACATTTGTTGTCTCCATTCCTGAACCAAAATCATTCCAATTTTGGTCAATCTATATTTTGTGCCTCTGTATTACCCTGAACACCAGAAGACAAAGGACCAAAACTTTACTCATTGTTCCAGATTTGATTTCCTAGGTACTCTTTAATTGTAGCAGGACTTGCTCACTTTTGTACACCACCCTGATTGTCATATTAATGGCAGTGACAGCTGCTCAATCCTTATTTTTATGACTTTGAAATTTCCACCAAAATTGAATGCGATTTTAACAACTCACAAAATTCTCTGTTCCCACACACAGCTTTTTTGAGTGAATTTGGTGAGCAAAAACTGCAATTGACTACATTATAGTTTCCAATGACTACATGTTGTTGCAGATACTGGCCAAAAATATGCTCGCCTGTTGTAACTTCAATCTATTACTAGATAAACAAAGCCCTACTTCAAATCTCTTTCAATCTTTCAACACCAGGGGTCGCAGATGTCCATTTTTTCACATTTCATTGGGAGATTCCGTACATTATTCTCGCTTTGAATGTACGGAAATGTTTTTGGCACATTGTAAGAATGGATAGGCAACAAGATATCCTGAAATTTTGGAAATAATATTTAAAGAGATTTTAATAAATTTGCGGTTTGTATGAAATGCATTTTGGTTTCATAGAGAGCATTTTAAGGGCTTCAGAGCACGGAATTGCGAAACATTTAAGTTACTTTCATGGGTTAATGTGTGACCCATTTGCATTAGCAATGTTTATCTTTTGGATGTCCTCATTTTTAAATGGTATTTTTCGATGTTGACACAATGTTTGACTCAGACCAGTGATGTAAAATGTGTTTATTGTATGCAGGATTTTTAATACATTGTTTATTTCCATTAGAATATAGTTTTTATAACTATGAGGCAGGAGTCTTATGTAGGGTGATAATTATTACTCTCCATTTTTGTTATGACCAAAAGCTGAGCAAAACAATTAATTGGAAAGATGACTAATGAATGTATAAGAATAGTACGTAGACCAGGTATCTGCTCAACAATCTTTGGCTGTTTTATTCAAATAGTTCAGTGCCACTAAAGTACACACCATGTACTTAAAGGTGAATTTTAACTTTACCACGTGGTAATTTTGCACACATAATCCCTGCTCATTGACAAAACCACGTTATTTCATTCAAGGACATCAATGGAATGAAAATTGTGCAAATTCTGTAATTAGTAAGGACCTTTTGCACCTTACTGATTTTGACATGAGTATGGTAGGATAAATAACCCTAAGTTATGTTCTGCTTAAATAAAAATCTTCCATCTTTTATTTTCTGATGTCCTGTTCACTTTTGCCAAAACAATTTAGATTCAATATAGTATTAACAGTAAAGTTTACAATCATAAATTACATTGAGGATTAATGATTAATGTTTTTTTAAAGTAAACGATGCCTAACAAGTTTTCAACTTTTGTGACTTTCCTAGCCATGAAGGATACTGGGTTGGTAAAGCTTCGCTTCGAAGTTGGCGTCAACTAGCACTCGACCAGCTGGATGGAAAGGAAGATGACTCTGATCACAATGATGGGAAAAGCAATGGAGAAGGTCCAAACAATCTACATGCCAAAGGTATTTTTCCAAAATAGATTTTTAAGTATACACCCATGCTATTTAATTATCATAGTTAAGTTTGTGATCACCAGAAATGAGGAAATGGTTACTTCAAAAATATAAAGTTACTTCCCTGTGGGAAATGTAAATAATTGCAACGTAGTATGTTACTCTTCTGCAATATATTTGTATTAGTTATAAACTCATGATGACTCAATACAGCATCTTCAGATACTGTGGGGATTTATCCAGTCTTGACCAGGTCTAGGGGGAATGTTTGATGCTAATCAGACCCATTAAAAAGTATGGCACTACAACCGTTACCTATTTCAGTCATATTATAATCTCTCTTCAGAAGTGCAAGATAATAAATCTAAAATATATAGCATTGTGTTTGAGCATTCCAGAAAGTAATAAGCATGAAGTAGTAAACATGGCAAGCCCAATGTTGACATCAAAAGTGAGCTGTGCATGAAGGGGACGGGCAAATGCAAAACTGGCCTTCAGCTTTTCCAGACCTGGATCCAACAGGAGCCCTTGTTGAGCAGTAAACAGGAGAAGACAATTGGTACTAGAATGCTCCTGCCAGATGCTTGGAAGGTCTTAATGCTAAGAAGTTCAGAAATGCAGTCTGGTCAGAAGGAGAAGAGGTTAACCTGACACATGGGAGTCTCGTTTTTTTTTGTGAGTAGCAGAAGAACACTCCAAGTTCACAAAGATATAGAGAAATATTTAAAATAACTTTCCTTCCTGACCCATGTCTGCTGACTTACAAAGTAAGGCCATGACATTTTTAATGCAGAGATCTCATTAAAATTGCAGCGAGACTTCAGTGACCTCATTAGTGACTGAAGCATGTACTTGAAAAAGGATTTTTTGCAAAGCACAATATCTAGGATAACTCAGCAGGTCTTGCAGCATCTCGAGAGGACATAGATAGATGACATTTTGGGTGGGGTTTCTTCTTCAGACCGACCCGAAATGTTGTAGGAAGGAACTGCAGTTGCTGGTTCACACCAAAGATAGACATAAAATGACTTGACTTGGAGTAACTCAACGGGACAGGCAGCATCTCTGGATAGAAGGACCCAGAGATGCTGCCTATCCTGCTGTCTGACCCGAAATGTTGCCTATCCAGCTGCGTGATCCACTGAGTTACTCAAGCATTTTGTGCTTTGCTCAAGATTCCAGCATCTGCAGTTCCTTGTTTTGTCTGTGCTACCATTTGAAAGCGCTTCTGACTGCAAATTGAAAGGGCAGGTAGATAAATTGGATGAGGGGAGACATTTCTACAGATATTTTAGCCTGCTGTCCACCAAATTTCCACTGAATGAGTAGAGTTAAAATTTATCCATACAATTGAAGTGCACCAAAATATAGATTTAGAATTCAAAGCATCTCTTTCACTTTAGATAGAAAACACATAATATGACCAACCTTCCTTCTTCATAGAATCCTTGTTCCCACAGTTGCTGAGTTCTGAACCTTTAGACTCTGTGTCAATGTAATCAACTTAATTCCCTGGCTGCAACTGGTATCACAAATTCTCACAAATTAAATTTTGCAGCCGACGATAACTGATATCATATGTACTTGTATAAATCAGTCCAGACCTAGATGAGCAAAACCCAGGTTCATAAGTGATGGGAGCAGAATTAGGCCATTCAGCTCATCAAGTCTACTCCGCCTTTCAATCATGCCAGATCTATCTTTCCCTCTTAACCCCATTCTCCTGCCTTCTCCCCATAACCCCTGACACCCTGAGAACATTTTTTTCCAGCTTTTCAGTACTTTGTTGAATTGTATAAATTGGGTTAATGTGCTTTTATAGGGCAGTATTTATTTTAATGAGGAAAAACTTTTCCACCAGCATTATACATTAGAATCCTGGGTAACTGTTTAGAAGCAAGTTCTAAAACCAATGTAAAGTCATACCTCTGATCAGTATTGTTCAGAATGGGCTAGTGCAAGTCCTGTATATATTATTGTTGCACCTGCAATCTGGTATTTTTCACGTAGCACGGCTAATAGCTTCCCAAATGCTGTAATAAATGCAATTTTTTTTTTTAAACTGCAGATGTTAGATAATTGTTGATTAGGCAGCATCTGTGGAAGGAGAAACGGAGTTAACATTTCAGGTGAAAGATTCTGGGAAAGAGATAAAACAAAATAGTTTTAACTTGCAGAGAAGATAGGATATGGATAGGCATATCATGGGGAATATCTGTGATAGTGTGAGGCCTGGGTTGCTTCAGGGATATGTTTTAGAGGTCCCCAGCGAAGTTATTGGAGGCAGTAAGAAGGTGATATAATGAACAAAAAAAAATCACATATTGCCAAGAGCAAATCTGCGGGATATGCCCAGCACGTCAAACTGCATCAATAGAAAGAAAAACTTAGCCAGTCTTTTAGATGGTGGACTTGCAACTGAAATTAGCGGTTTGGGTACAGGTGAGTTATCTGAAGCTAGAGCATTTGATGCAGAATCTGAATGGCTGCAGCAGAACCAGGTGGAAGATAGTGTTTTTCCTCAAACTTGAATTGGGCCTCATATAACAGTGCAAGAGCTCCCAGACAGTGTAAGACTGAAAGAGGGCTAGAGAATTAACAGAACATTGTTGCAGGAAAACTTTGTAAGTTAAATAGTTTGTTTTGAAACTTAGCTTGTTGGTTCACCTGCACCTCATCTTAGATCGTTCCATGAGTTGTACTGTTTAAGTGAGCATTTAAGCTACGCTCATACCTAACTTACATATACACTTGTATTTAGTGTTTTTGACATTTTTGTTGTGTACCTTAAGAACTCTTTATTGTCGTATCCATGTATCCGCATTTAATGTTGTAATTTGTTCTAGGAGATGATGAAATGACGGGAGAGAAAGAAGGTGAAGACTTCAATTTCAATGAAGACCTTGTCTGTCCGCATGGTAGGTCGAATGTGTTCAATGAAGTGAGATTCTTGTAATTATTTTCTTATAAACTTCTGATTTTCCTCTTTAATTCTGAGCTATTTCTTGTCTTATTAGGAAGGTTATTTCTTCATACTTCTATTTATATGTGGTAACATGCTCGATGTGAGAGTTTATAATGGTGTGATACAACATGGTATCTTGCCTTAATGAAACATGCCTCCTTAATCAATGAGATTCATGGGTTGAAAACATAAGCAACCAGGCAGAAGCTGTATAAAAGGGAATTAAGAGACATAAGACGATAAGGAAAGGAAAAGAAAACAAGGTTAACAATTATCAAGTTAAGATTGTATTTCATGATGTTAAATACCAGAGTTTAACTTCAGTAGACCGTTATTGTCAAAACCAGTGAGATCTAAAAATAAATAAAATGGGAAGCTTTAGGGATTGATAGAGCTTGTGCAAAGCAAATGGTAGAGCAAATAGATGGACAAGCAACATCTGGATTTTCACAGCTTTCAATAATGTCTCTCCATTTCCCAAGCTAGCCACTCAGTTTTCTACCTGAAAATGTGTTTTGGGTGATCATCCCAATTGTGTTTCAAATATTCACTTTCCTTGTCTCATTATCCCTCATAAGACATCCTATCCCATCATCCTGCCCACTTTCATTCTTCCCATCTGGATGCTGTCGTCCCTCCCTGTACCACCACCTATCTCACCATTTAACTTGTGTAAGAAGGAACTGCAGATGTTGGTTTAAACCGAAGATAGACACAAAAAGCTGGAGTAACTCAGCGGGACAGGCAGCATCTCTGGAGAGAAGGAATGGGTGACGTTTCGGGTCGAGACCAGGATAGATGCAGGAAAAATGTTCCCAATGTTGGGGGAGTCCAGAACCAGGTGTCACAGTTTACAAATAAGGGGTAGGCCATTTAGGACTGAGATGAAGAAAAACTTTTTCACCCAGAGAGTTAAGAATCGGTGGAAATCTCTGCCACAGAAGGCAGTGGAGGGCAATTCACTGGATGTTTTCAAGAGAGAGTTAGATTTAGCTCTTAGGGATATAGGGAAAATACCAGAATGGGGTACTGATTTTGTGCAATCAGCCATGATCATATTGAATGGCATTGCTGGCTTGAAGGGCTGAATGGCCAACTCCTGCAGCTTTTTTCTATGTTTCTAAACCGGAGCACCTGGAGGAAACCCACACAGTCACAGGAAGAACGTGTAAACTCCAAACACACAATTACCAATAACAATTATAATTCTGTGCCACTGTGCTGCCCTTTAATCTTCATGCACATTAATATATGTACATTAAAAACAAGCAGATATCCAGGGAGTAGATAGGATCAGATAGATAAAGTGGGAATTTATGCTAGTATCAGAGAATGTACGTGAGGTAATAAACAAGTACTTTGCAGCTGTATTCACCAAGGAGAAGGGCATGGATAATAGTGAGATCAGTGTGGTGTACACTAATATGCTAGGGCAATTTCAGATCAAGGAGGAGGTGTAGTTGGAGGTGAAGACAATTAAGGTGGCTAAATCCTCTGGGCCTGATGGGATCTATCCAGCGTTATTGAGAAAGGCTAGAGAGGAGAATGCAAGGGCCTTGTTGAAGATAATTGTATTCTCCAGTCAAAGGTGAGGTTCCAGAGGACTGAAGAGTAACCAATATTGTTCCTTTGTTTTGGAAGGGATGTAAACATAATTTTGGAAACTATAGGACGGTGATCTATTGGAGAGGATGGAAAGGCCAGAGTGGCTATTTGTACAAATCCTTAAAGATGACTGGGAAGGCTGATACAGTGATTGAAAAACACAAGACCATTTTGGTTTGCAACAGTACAGGATATGAAAGAAAAGAGAATAAGCTACAGCTAATGGTAAACGTGCCAATAGATAGAATGTGGGGAACTTTATCAGGATATTACTGTGGCCAAAGAACTTCAGTTTGAAATACTTGGAATAATTAGGGCTGTTCTCCTTGGAGCAGAGAAGGTTAAAAGGTATGTTTTCAAGATAGAGGTTTTGGTATGGTAGAAAGGGTAAAGCTGTTCTTCTGTAGGTTTAAAAACCAATAGTAAATGGTCCAGTTGAGTTGATATTTTAGCTAATGGAAGCTGATAATGTAGAATTATGAAATGGATGGCAACAAGTTGTTGAAAATGGGTTAGGGATAATAAGGAATGGTGTGAGAATAGGCATTTTTATAGAGACTACTTTATAGAGATAACGTGGATGCGATTTGATGAATGATCACCATCTGTGTTTTGAAAGACTTGAGTAACAAAGTAGGCGGCCATTCGGCCTGAGTAGTTTCCATTTTTCTTTGTTGGAGGTCACATTGGAGCAAGTTTCCTTCATTCTTCCTTCTCGTATAAAAACTTGCATTTTGTGGTACAGTTTTCAATTTTTAGTTCAAAAAGTAATTCCAGGTTAAAGTGAATATATAATTGTTTAGAATCGACCATTATTACTTTAGTGAATAAGGATCAATCTGTTGAAACTAGTGAAACACCAAGTCATTTTCTGGCATGACATTCTCAAAAATTGATTTCATCCACTAAAAGAGAGGTGTCTTAAGTGCTGATATGCTGCTATTAATTTTTAAATGTCAATGGTTAGTTTGTGGCAGTAAAACTTGATGATGAAGTGTGAGTGACTTGGCAATGGTAATGTCACTCAGTGTAAATGGGGGATGGTTAGATGCTCTCTACTTAAAGAAGACCATTGTTTTATACTTGTGTGACAGAATTTTACAAGCCATTTATAAGTCCCAGCAGGAATGTTATCCGCATCATGGATGCATGTTCAGCCTGCTCCATGTCTGAAGAGTTGAGAACGAAATGGAATTGTTTGCATATGTCCTCGCTTCTCATATTGGGGTCAATGTTGAAACAGCAGAAGAAGCATGGGCCTAAGTAATCCATCGAGGAACCCCTGCAGCTGCGCCCTAGGATAGAAATGACTGGGCTAGGAGCATACGAGTAAGATTCCAGTTGTGGCGCCACGGAGCGAAGTATTTATCTTTGATTCCCTCTGACCATTTCATCCGCATCTTAGTATCTCACACTATCAAAGAGTTTATTTTATGAAGAAGTAACTTTCACCCCAGCTTGTTTGAACCAAATCCTGGGAGAAATATGGAGTTTATGGTCCCATGGTGACATCCATTCTATTTTCTTGCACACATCAGGTAGCTGCTTTGATCTGCTTTTAATCAGATGAATATTGTAGTTGCAGGCATGTCATGCAATCGTATCTATAACGTTTCTACTGTGATTAGGGAAATGGTGAAGAATTTCCATGTTGCACTTTGGGATATCTGAAGGATCGGCGAAACATTTGTGTTTGCTATTTAACAGAATGAACAGAGCGATTTAATAATTTACACATATTTTTCAACAGGTGACTTATGTACATCTGAAACTGAAAGAAGACTTGTTTCTGATGAAACGTGGCATAGACTAAAGGCGTATTTCCCCAAATCACCCGAGTTCATACATTATCATTCACCATGTGTCCAGTGTCAGGTAATAGTATTTTTTTTAAACTTCACTCTAATTATAAAAAAATAAAATTGTATAAGTATTTCTTTACATAGAAACATAGGAAATAGGTGCAGGAGTAGGCCATTCGGCCCTTCGAGCCAGTACCAGCATTCAATATGATCATAGCTGATCATCCAAAATCAGTACCCAGTTCCTGCTTTCTCCCCATATCCCTTGATTCTGTTAGCCCTAGGAGCTATATCTTACTCTCTCTTGAATACATCCAGTAAATTGGCCTCCACTGCCTTCTGTGGCAGAGAATTCCACTGATTCACAACTCTGGGTGAAAATGTTTTTCCTCATCTCTGGCCTAAGTGACCCCTGGTTCTGGACTCCCCCAATATCGGGAACATTTTTCCTGCATCTAGCCTGTTCAATCCCATAAGAATTTTATATGTTTTTATAAGATCCCCTCTCATCCTTCTAAATTCCAATGACTATAAGCCCAGTTGATCCATTCTTTCATCATATGTTAGTCCTGCCATCACCTACGCTGTACTCCCTCAATAGCAAGAATGTCCTTCCTCAAATTAGGAGACCATCTTTCTTGCACAGTGAGATGAATACTGGAGTAGAGCAAAATAACTCATGATTTTAACAGCAATATAGAATTGAAAATTGTCCTTAATTGAAGATGATAATGAGTCACCCGAATCATACAGCACAACAGTAGTCAGTTCGCCCAAATTCGTCCATGCCACAAGATGCCCCATCTACGTTAGTCCCGTTTGCCTGCATTTGCCCATATCCCTATTAATCTTTGCTATCCATTCATTTGTCCAAATGTCATTTAAATGTTATTTATTGGACTTCTCTCTGCCAACTTGTTTCATATACCCATTATCCTCTGTGTGTAATAGATGCCTCTCAGGTTCTATTGCCCCTCACATTCCTTTCCCTTCTCACCTTAAACCTGTTGCCTCAAGTTCTTTAGCCTGGCCTGGTGAAAAACACTGTGCATTCACCCTGTCTATGCACCTCATGATTTTCTATAACTCCATAAGATTGCCCCTCAGCCTCCTGTGTTCCAAGGAATAAAGTCCTAGTCCGTCTGACCATTTCCTATAGCTCCAGCCCTTGTGTCTTGGTTATATTCTCATAAATCTTCATGCATTCTTTCCTGCTTAATGGCAATTTTTTCTAAAGCAGGGGGCCAAAAACTTCATCCACCCTCATTTTAGAATATCTCAAAATTAAATTTTAATCTGTGTCGTGTGTTCCTGTCTCTTTTGCCAGTTAAAGCTACTTTCTTTAGACTTTAAAGCTAAATGCTTCATAATTTTGAATACCCCTAATAAATTTCTCCTGAATCTTATTTGCGGAATGGAAATTAAACGCATATTCTCCAATCTCTCTGCGTAATTAAAAATCCTCATCCCTGATGTCTGACAAATGTTCTCTGCCCTTTCTCTAAGGAGTTGATATCCTTCATTGAGCATACTGAGGCCTAACCAGTAATTTATGAAGGCCTGTTAGCTCTCATTTGAAAACTCTAAACCTCCACTCACCCACCCAGTTCTGAGGAAGGATTGTTGACCTAAATGTTGATTAGGGTTTGCCTTTCCACAGTTAACCGGCTGGATTCTTCTTGCATTTGTTTTTGTTTACAAAAGCCAAGTCTAACAGCAATTTTTTTTGATTTTTTGGAAAAGGTGTTAGAAAAGGAAGGTGAGGAAAACGAGACGCTGAGCAAAATGATGGCAAATGAGCAGAAATCAGCACTTCTGTGTCTTTTTCAAGACAAAAATAGACCTCTCCTCATCAAGTGGCCTGAGGTGAGATGATTTTTTTTCCTGCTTTTGCTGCATCTGGCATGTGAAATATTGGTGCATATCTTAATTGTAGTTGTCCAATTGCCTATTGCTTTAGAAATAGAAAAGTTAAATGGACTCATTTTTTTCCTTCTAGTAGAAGGATATAACTTGGCTTATTGGTTTATAATTTTTGTTGTTTACCTAGTTACAGTGGAAAAACTTCATTTTGTCCCCAATCCAGGCAAATCATACATTGCAGAAGTGCATCAAAGTAGTGCAAGAGATGAAGAGAAACAGCATGCAGGATATAGTATTGCAGTTACTGAGGAAGTGCAGATAAATGAAAAGTGCAAGGGCTACAATGAGGTTGATTTGGAGATCGGTAATTTATCCTAAGCATGTGAGGGAACCCTTCAAGTCTGGTGAAGAAGCTGTTGTTGAATCTGGTGTTATATAATTTCCAACGGAAGAGAGGACAAGAAAGAATGACCGAGGTTGTGATTGATTCTTGATTATGTTGGCTGCTTTGAGGCAGCATGAAGTATAGACAGGATAGATGTGAGAGAGGGAGACTGGTTTGCATGATGGACTGGGCTGTGTTCAAAAGTCTGCAATTTCTTGCAGTCTTGGGCAGTTCAGTTGCCATTCCAAACTGATGCATCTGGATAGTATACTTTCTATGGTGCATTTAAAGAAATTGCTATGTGTTATTGGAGACATTTCAGATTTCCAGAGCCCACTGAGGAAACAGATGATGTTGTTTCTTGGCTGTCATGTCAATATGGTTGAGCCAGGGCAAATTGATGATGATATTCTAATCTAGGAACTTGAAGCTTTCGACCATCTCCATTTCAGCACTAGTAACACAAACTGGGAAATATACTCCACCCTGCTGCCTGAAATTGATGAACAGTTCCTTTGTTTTGCTGGCCCTTAAGGGAGAGTTGCTGCCTTTACACCATGCTACAAAGCTCTCTATCTCCTTTCAGTGCACCCTTGTGCCATTGATGATCTGGCCCACTACGGTGGTGTCACTGCGAACCCACAAATGGAGATTGAGCATAATTTTGCTGCACAGTTGTGAGTGTATAAGGAGTTTAATAAGAGGCTGAGTATGCAATCTTGTTGAGAATTATTGCCGAGAAGATGGTGTTGCCTAGATTTACTGATTGCATTCTGTGGGTCAGAAAGTCGAGGTTCCAGATGCAGAGGGGAGCGCTGCATCATAAGTCTAGGAATTTGGAGATGTTTGGTTGGAATTATGGTGTTCTATAGTCAATAAGTGGGTGTCTGTCATAGATGACCTTGTTATCGAGATGGTAGACATAAAATGCTGGAGTAACTCAGCAAGTCAGGCAGCATCTCTGGAGAGAAGGAATGGGTGACATATCGGGAGATGTTTCAATGATGAGTGTAGAGCCAGGGAGATGGCGGATGTATCATGGACCTGTTGTAATAAATGAATTGCAGTAGATGAAGGTTATCTGGGAGGCTGGATCAGTCTCACAAAGCACTTCATGATTGTTTTGAAAGCTGATAAGAAACATTGTAATAACAGAATTTATATGAACTTTATCATTTCTAATCACTAGGTGTTGCAGGATAGATCAAGTTTAAAGTGCTGCCTCTTTACAACAAATGCTTTTGCAACATCCATCAAAGACCAAAGCCATGAATGACCAGTTTACATGCAACTTAATGTTGATTGTTGGGAAACTTCTCATTCTTAAAATCTTGCAGTATTGCATTTGGACATTAATTTCAATTTGGCTCAGCATTATCGACAGGATGTCAATTTGTGCAGTTTAAACATGGGACAGAAAGGGACTGAATTGATCATATGAATTTCTGCATATTAGAAAAAGGGTGTTCATTCTTTCATTTGAAAATTGTGCAAGTCTACAATGCTCAATAATCTGGGCAAAATTGGTCTTGTAGATATATAATTTTTTGTGTAAAATTAAGTCATCATCTTGTAAAATTTTGAAAAAAATCATGATTGTAAAAGTTAGTGAGGTTCTGTTTTGCAAAGAGGAGGTTTTAAAGCGAATTGATTTAATTTTTTGAACATTACAAAGAGATCTTTTCAAGACAAGTTTTTGGACTTGAGAGATACAGCACAGAAACTGGCCCTTTGGCCCACCGAGTCTGCGCCGACCGACGATCACCCCGTACACTAATGTTGTAGTCTGTGGCCTATTAGAAAAAACAGGCAGACAACCGAATTCGTTTAACCTCTTTATTCTACTCACCCAGGTGGGAGAGAGACTAGAAACCGAAGCGTTTAGAAACGCTTAGGAAGCTAGTGTAGTCTCTCTCCCCGAATGCTAACAATTACACATATTTATACCCGAAATACATGTGTCAGTACATTTCCTGTTGCTACCTTATATGGCAAGTTTTACAATGTCCTATAAATCTTTGTCTCTTTCGGGACCTCCGTGTCCGTTGTGTCCATCATGACCTCTTCTTTCTTGGGAACAGAGGGCAGTCCATATGGCAAGTTGTTCTTCTTAACACTTCAAAGGATGGCTAACCATCAAAGCCTTAAAGCCAGTTGCCCATATCAAAGGATACCCTTAGCCATAAACAGGATGTCCTGGCAACATAATCGAGCTGGAGCTTTTACACCTTTTTAACACCCCTGCAATAAAACCCACATGGCTACGCTGAATTTGAGCCCTTACATCCCCTCTTTGATTATACTATAATCACAGTCTTTTAAAGTGGTTGATTGACAAATATTTGGCATATACATGGACCGAAACAATAACAGATTAACAGAATCACAACAATTAACGCAATGATACTGCCATAATGGAGAATCGGCCCCCACACATATCCTAAGCCAAACCAATCCCATCCTGAAGCATTAATTCGATCTTGGGCTAAATCTGCCCCTATTTTCTTAGTCAAGTCAAGTCAATTTTATTTGTATAACACATCTAAAAACAACCCACATTGACCAAAGCGCTGTACATCAGTTCAGGTACTAAGAACAAACACACAATGGCACACAAACATAACAGCACATACATAAACAGTTCACATGCCCCGCGATATTGGTGATATTAGAGGATACATCTGGTACAAATGTACAACATTCTTGCCCTATCATAGCACAGGTACCCCCTCTCTTGGCTAGCAGGAAATCTAGAGCCATACGATTCTGGAGAGCGACAAGATGCAGGGCCACCATTTCAGTTGTTAACTGGCCTATTTGTTCCTGAGTCTCGTACAGTCCATCAGCGGTACAATTTGCTAATTGTTCCAGGGCACTAGCTAAGTTTCAAATTTCAGTTCCCGCCCGAGCGGTTCCCCATCTCGGGAATATTAGCCACCAAAACCCCTCAAACTCCAATACAGCTCGATTAGAGCTCCACTCTGGATGCTGCAGAGGATGATTTATGATTTGTAAAGGTGGGATCACAAAAGCTAGATAACAGCACCCTGTCCAGGTCTCATAAGATCCCTGATCATACCGTGGCGAAAGTCCTGGTAACCAGACATATGCTCAGCTCCCACATTTTAAGTAAGTCCCATTAAGAGGTCTTGGGGGAACTGCAGTACTGATATGGGTGCATGTGCTGAATCCCACAGACAGACCAACTTCATTTGGTCTAGATCCCATTCTACAGAAACAAGTTGTATTTATTGGTGTTTCTGGAGAGTCATGAGGAGAATTAACTTGTATCCGGGGCCAATTCTCCTGTGTTTGATTAAGATAGGGTCTCAAGGACCACCCATTAAAACATTGAAATCCACAGTCATCTGGTCGGTTATCATAATCCGTACACCAATTATTGGAGCCAGGGCTCTGAGTGATTCAAAAAGAACCGGGCAGACCTGGTGTGCTAAAGCACCAGCTCACCCTCCGAGCAAATGGTTATCGCTCTCAATACTAGGCAGTAAATAAGTCAATAGTAAAGCGTGCACGGAATAGGAGTAAGGAAAGGTGTTATCCATAAAATAGTTCACCATGACGTTGCTACGCCTGATTAAAAGCTTTTGTCAACTTGTAACATGAATTTAAAAATACCTGGACTGAAAGACAATAACAAAATTCCCATGTAACCTCCAATTTTTCCCAGTCTATTCTTCCCCTCATCTCCTCTCGTAGGGACGACTGATGTAACCCTCGAGTTTGTCTACATCGACCCTGATACGGCTGCTGCTTCTTACATGGAAAACTAAATTCATCTGTCAGGCATTGGAAATTAAGCTGGCACAAAGCATGTCCACAGGATACAACCCAATAGGCTTGGTCTCTCAATTGTTTAGCTCTGGTCTTATTAAACCATTAAACTATCCTGAGCAGGGTCCTATTCCTTCTGCCTTCCAGGGTATTGTGCCTTTGTCTCCTCTGCACATCATCTGATCGTCTTTACATAAATGTCATGGAGTAAATACAGATTGACCACAATACCATATAATTCTTGAGTGCACTTCCCCTAATAGCAGGAGTAATAATAGCTAAATAGCAACATCAATAGCAAAATCAATCCATCAGCTAAACACATCAACAATAACTAAGCAATACTTATAACTATGTACACGTGGCAATTCAATAAAATCAATTTGTAAACCCCAATGTATTTTGGGGTGATACCATGTAGCATTTATTACATCCAACATTCCCCTCTTACCAGCATAGGTAAGAGAGTGCACATAATACAACAAAACAGGTAAAAGCGCGTTAGGGACACAAACTTTGCCAGAGGCAGTAACCCAAAGCAAGTCAGATTCGCAAGGGGAACACCCATCCTGGCTCCACTGGTGTCTCTCAGCCTCGGGGGCGTCCCCCTGAAGCTGGCAGAATTCCGAAACACTGGGCATAGCGGTAGTTGCAGAAAACTGCTGTTGTTCGCCTGAAGAAACTAAAATGGTAGGGGTCAGGGCCTCTGTGCATGCCAATGTGTCAGCTAATGCATTCCCGAAAGAAATGGGATCCTTGACAGATGTATGCGAATTACATTTAATGACAGCCAAGGTTTTTCGGGAGTGTTAAACTCGCTAGTAGATTTCGGAAAAACAGGACATTTTTAATAGGAGTGCCTGCTGCAGTCAAAAAGCCCCTGTGCTGCCACAGGTTACCAAAATCATGTGCAACCCCAAAGGCATATCGTGAGTCGGTGTAAATACTTGCACATTGGTCAACGCAAAGGTGGCAGGCCTGCGTGAGGGCAAATAATTCAGCCTGCTGGGCAGCATGAGGTGTACTGAAAAAGGCGAGGGTGGGCAGCATCCTCAATCTCTAGCGCCGATCGTGCGGATTCTTACTCGTGGCGCAACTTAACCCTTTGTCTGGGACCTATCCATATTCCCTGATGCTGTCTCATTATCGGGGGGTAGTCCCCAATATCCTGACGGGGAGGGTAGAACCGGGACTGGCACCACCGCAGCCGGTGGATCTGCCTGTGAGGCTGTGGGGATCGGACACGTCCAGGGTTCCTCGTCACCCTGGACTCCTGATTACCTAATAAAGCCGCTATATACTCCAGTGGTTCGGATTCTGACTTTTGTTGTTGTGCGGGATATATCCCTTTGGTACCGGTTTAAAATTCACCTCGAGCTCGGGTAGCACGGTCAAGTCTTAGATCATACACCTTCATTTTCCCTCCAACTTCGCTCCCTCAACTCCTGATGGCACTTCTGCACCCCCTCTTTGATAGTCTCTACATTCCATGTACCTCCTACTGGCCAGGCCTCGTTTCCCAATCTTTTCATTAACGAAGCAAATAAATAAATAACACATGTGTTGTACCGGGGCACCGCCATCACTCTTATCCAAAGACTGTCCCATATGTCTGATTGCCAATTATCCGAAAATATGTTATCAATAAATACTACCAATAAATATTACCAATAAATATTAATTGCACCCAGACCAAGACAATGACAAGAGTGACCGCCCCTTACCTTCCAAATCCGGAACCTTATCCTTATCCTTGTCCTTATCGGTTCGTCTGTGAATCTCAGTTGAACACGAAATCAACCCCAAACGAGGGACTTCAGTGTCTGAAAAACGTCAACGTCCGGGGTCTCGAACAACGGTCGAGAAGTGCACTCTGTCCCCTGCGGACGTGTTTCAGCCACCGATGCCGCTTAGTCGTTCGTGGTTGACGGTGCCAAAGAGATCCTGCCGACTACGCCAAATGTTGTAGTCTGTGGCCTATTAGAAAAAACAGGCAGACAACCGAATTCGTTTAACCTCTTTATTCTACTCACCCAGGTGGGAGAGAGTCTAGAAACCGAAGCGTTTAGAAACGCTTAGGAAGCTAGTGTAGTCTCTCTCCCCGAATGCTAACAATTACACATATTTATACCCGAAATACATGTGTCAGTACATTTCCTGTTGCTACCTTATATGGCAAGTTTTACAATGTCCTATAAATCTTTGTCTCTTTCGGGACCTCCGTGTCCGTTGTGTCCATCATGACCTCTTCTTTCTTGGGAACAGAGGGCAGTCCATATGGCAAGTTGTTCTTCTTAACACTTCAAAGGATGGCTAACCATCAAAGCCTTAAAGCCAGTTGCCCATATCAAAGGATACCCTTAGCCATAAACAGGATGTCCTGGCAACATAATCGAGCTGGAGCTTTTACACCTTTTTAACACCCCTGCAATAAAACCCACATGGCTACGCTGAATTTGAGCCCTTACACTAACACCATCATACACACAAGAGACAATTCACAATTTTACCGAAGCCAATTAACCTACAAACCTTTGGAGTATGGGAGGAAACTGGAGCACCCGGAGAAAACCCATGTGGTGTAAACTCCGCAAAGGCAGCACCTGTAGTTAGGATCTAACCAAGATCTCTGGTGCTGTAAAGCAGCAACTCTACCGCTGCACTACTATGCCACCGTGGATAGGTTTTTCATTGTAGCTTCCCTATTCGAATATCAGTGAGCACAAAGTTTAAACAAAACTATGGAATGGAAAACTGATAGTAGTTGCTTTGACTGAAGGACAATGGAAATAAGTTTTAAAGCATTTTAAAATGTAGTAAATGTGGTTCATATATATTGGTTGTTCCGAGATATCCCAAGCATCCAGCAAGGACTGGCTCCGGCTTTTGTATTCTCATCACGAGCTCTGATCGTTGCTTGGGGGGCACCAATACCAATACATTTTTTTGCTCTCCACAGATGCTACCTGATCTGAGAATTTATACCAATTTTGTTAAATAACACAGTATTGTGTTCAACCAGGATAACTGTGGGCTTTCGGGAAGAATAAAAGTATTAACAATAAGATTGATCAGAGGCAAAGCATTACTAAAGAATATATTAAAAAATATTTATAATCATTATGGCAAATGTTTTTATTAAAATGTAGTCTCAGTTCTCTTGTTTCCAAAGATGAATAGAAAACTGTTTTGGCTGACCTGATTAAATAACAAAACCATGTAAATTTTGATATTTATAGTTCCTTAATTTGTTTTCCAGGAGACTGATGTTCTTTATGTTGTTTCCCAGTTTTTTGTTGAAGAATGGAAGAAGTTTATCAGGTGACTTTTTTAATATCCATTCTGCTGTATTATTTAAATATTATGTGACTGTTGTGATGGAATCAGTTGAGTTTCTAAACTCTGTTGCTGGAAGATGAAAAATATCTTTTGTGTTTTTTAATAATTGGAATTATTCTATCTCAAAATATTTCTATCTCAAAATATTTTTTCCATTAATCAACTCAGCAAATAGACAGCAAAACCTATAGGGGTGCACAAGCATCATTTTTGTCTTTGCCCAGACAATGCATTTTGATCAAGGAGTGCATCTTGGTGGGTTTTCTCTTATCAACAGAGTTCAAATTGTTAGAATTGCAATTCTTATTTTGTTGTTTTTTTTAAAGTCTACAAACTTGCTATGAAATGTTCATTTCTGTCAGAGCCATTGCTGCAGATTTCTCATTTTTCAAGCCATTTGTTTTGCGTTTGTTCAATGAGCTTTAAAAAAAAATCAGATTGCTGACCTCATTTGGTGCTGAAGGCGATGTTCCAGGCTCGTGTAAGTTCCCATACACTCTGAGATGCCTCTAGACTGTGCATCACCTCCCAGTATTCTGATTTTGTAAAAGGCAGTATTTTCCTGTATGCTTCAAAGCTTAATTAGACTGCAGTAATTATAGTGGCACTTGAAACAATGAGGAATCCAGCTCTTGAATCCATTTCATAATATTATTTTAATTCTTTCATGGTCATTGCAAGCAAATACCTATTTTGCCCATAATTGATTAAGTATTTGTATATTGACTGGAAACTCATTCCACACAATATTTTGTAAAATGTAAATTTCGTCAATGTTCTTCAATTTAATACGCGGTCTCCAATGTGTAACATTGGAACATGTACCGATTCTAAAACTGTCATCCCTCCAAGGAAATAAATCAGCGTATGCATCACTTCTTACAACTAAGACCTTTCACTATGCAGTCTCATTACAGCTAATCTTCCAAGAACCCATCCAATATGGATTGGTTGTAGAATGGGGTGGGTTTTGGTGTCGATGAAGAAGAACAGGTGACGCATTGATTCCTTGATGATCAATTGCATTTCCCTGTTTAAGGAAAGTGATCTGAACTTGTAATGTAGGGAATTTGAAAATAGAGTCACGTGTGGGTATGGAATGAGCGATGGTGTGCAGAGAACTCAAAAGCTAATTGACAGTGGAGCTCTTGGCAGGAAGAGGCAGATATAAGCCTATAATCATATTGATCTTATGCTATTCGAATGTACTCCCAGAGCCAATATAATTTGATCTGTATGTAACTTTATAGGTGGAGGCAAGATACCTCATGATGTTCTCGTATTGATCTTGAGAATGCATATATTAAAATGTTGGTTAAAAATGTCTCTTGATTCGTAATCGGATTTGTTGCTCTTTGACATTAACTTGATATTTGACTGGTGAACCTCTTTCCAAAAACAGGAAGTAAATCATTTTCTTAAATGTCTTCTAAATTTAAAGCTATTAATTATTGACCCTTGGCAAACAAATTAATTTTTAGTTTATGAATTTCATTGGATTAGTTAAGCATGCTTGACTTTTATTTTATGTTCGTGTTGACATTTAATTTAGAACTCAATTAATTCGCACATACAGTCTGAGATATATTCAAATGATGAGAGAGGCAAAATGTGTTGTAATCTCTCTTGCACTTTGGATAAGTTTACTTGTATTAATATCCAGGTAAATTTTCAAGCAAAGTGAGTAGCTCAATTGAGGTTAGTTGATAATCATCCAATAACATTTCTAAACTTTTATTGCACAAGTAGATTGTTTTATAGTGAAACATTGATAATTAGTAATTAATTACTCCATGAAATCATTTAACATGTACTTTAAACACAATGGAATGCAGCATTTAGAAGCAACAAGTAAATATATAATACAGTAATATATTACCCCAGTGTAGTGTTATGAGCCATCATTTTTGTTTTAGCTCAATCTCTTTTCTCACCCAAAAAAAATATTAATGGAATGAGGGTGTTGCTAGAATGTCAGTATTTATTGGCCTTCAGAAGGTGTGGTGAGCTGCCACCTTTAACCACTGCGATCCTTCTGGCGTCGGCACTTCTACGTGCTGTTATGTAAGGAATTCTATGTTTTGGACCAGCAGTAATGATGAAATGAACACGTATATCCAAATCAAAATGTTTTCTAACTAGGCGGAGCATAATCTGCAGAAGGTGACGTTCCCAAGCAGCTTTGGCAAGTAATTGTCTGTATGTGGAGCCCACTACAGCCTTAATGCAGAGTGAAAGAATACGTTAGTCAATGGATTGACTGCAGGTCAAATGGGCACGTTATAGTCCTCTGATAAAATCCTCCATTACTTTCATGATGTGGATAGATTGTTGGTGCAGTAATTAGCCAGATTTGACTGGCTTATCCAGACAGGATAGTTTTTCATATTGTCAGATATGTAGGCATTGGATAGAGGAGCAGCAAATTCTGAATATTTGAAGTAAACATGCCAGGCAACGCTGTGGAAAGAGAAGTTTCAGGTTGAAGATCCTTCAGTAATTCTGATGAATGTTTCTTTCCCTAGACACTTATAGTACAAAAGTTCAATTGGAAAAGAATATGTCTCTTTACAGCTAAGCATATATGTCAACATTTAAGATGTAAAACACTGAAATTGTCTTTTCCACTATCAGCCTCCTGCAGAACTGGTGGGTGGGAAAGAGTTACAAGAAGAGCAGAAAGGGTAGCAACACATAATAAATGAGAAAAAGAGGCACGTAATCAATTATGCTGTGCAATGTTTGTGTTAAATGCTTTGATCTAAGTCGGGCATGATAAATAATTTACAATTATGAAATGTGAATCCTTGAGTGCAAGGTAGGAAGGATAAGAATGTTTAGAATGTTGTGGTTGAATACCAGAGTTTAAACCTTTGGCAAATGGAAGCAATGGTGATAGAGCCTGTGCTGGTAACTTGTCACTGTTGGTGAGAGTGGGCAGCTTTCCCAGTATTGGTTATAATTATGTTACCTCCGCTGAACGTTGAAAAGGGCAGCCGAGTATCATGATCATTCTGCATAAATGGAAAGGATGTCAATACAAAGCCCTACCAGTATTGCTGTGCTCATTTCAATGCCTTTGACTCCAGGTACAGATTACTGTACAGAAGCACACCATGTAAAGCAAAAATCCGAATATATTAGAGTATTTTTCCTGTTTAATTTTAGAGTTTGATTAATTGTTTACACTTAGAGTTGTCCTTCACTGTAGAGTGCATTACATTGCTGTAAATCCCTCCTCTGTCTACTTTCATTTGGTTCTGTTTGCTGAAGGAAGCCAACGAAATGCAGTCCTGTATCATCTGTGGGCAACAATGCACTTCTCTGTCCGCATGGAGGCCTCATGTTTACAGCAGAGTCAATGACCAAAGAGGATTCGAAACAGTGAGTCTTACTCCATCATTTGCACTACACGTGCCTATTCTGTTTTAGACAACTCGCGATTCTAATATTTTAAGTGTTTTCTTAATATGTTTGATTAATAACCAATAAAGGTGTTAAATCGCATCGCTTGTTTCATCGCCACATACATGAAAAATGTTGCCTTCATATGAAGGAGATTCTTAAGAGACTGAAATGCAAAGCACAAGTTAGGTGTTAATTGTATCCTGCCTTGATCAGACCGGCAATGAAGTACTGTGTTCATTTTGGGCAGTACTCCTCAAACTATCTTCTTGAGAGCAGTGCATATTAATGGCATTTCACTGGTGCTTTAGATATTTTCATTAGGAGGATAAATTGCATGAAAATGGCCTTGACTTCTTTCAGAAGATTTAAGGGTTCCTTTATTGAGATGTTAAAAAATTTCAAATACCCTTTGAAGATAATATTAAATAAATTATCATCTCTCACGGAAAAAAAACGAAAGCAAGAAGACATAAAGGCGAGGTTATAAGAAGTAAATTCAGAAAGTTGTTTTCACAAAAAACTTGCAGAAATCAGAATATCTTCCCCCTCCCCTTTAAAATCAGTGGAGCTTTCAAGATAAAGATTGTTGTTAATTATGGGCATTGAAAAGTACGGAGCAAAATCACAGATGGAGTTGAGATGTGGATTGAATTCCAAATTAAGAATTGTACTGTTTGTAGAATTTGGGAGCTATGCATTCATTCTCGGCAAGGCTGTGGAGTCGATACCCAAAAGACCCGACTCTGACTCCTTGATTTCTTGTATATCTGACTCGGACTCCGATTCCAGCAGCACCAAAATTCTCCGACTGTGACTCGACAACTCCGACTCCACAGCCCTGGTTTCCACGCTAAACTAAACTAAACTAAATTATGGTATCCTAATTTTTCTCAAAGGCAAAAACATTCTACCTCCAGCAAACAATTAATTTCTCTCCTTGTTTCTTTCACTTCACATGGCACACTTTTTTGTGAGGAGACAGTTACGGTTATTCATTTTTTTCTGGGGCAGAGGCTGTAACGTATTAAAGGAATAATAGTGGAGATAACTGCAAAGATCTGGAGAGGCCAATGACTTGCACAAACAAGAAAAATAAAAAGGGATTACCACTTTCATATGAATACCTGGTATATTTAATGATTGACCACTTTGATTTCAGGTCAAAGATGACATTGGAGTTTTAATGTGGGTGATGTACTGTTCAACATTGTCCGCACAACCTCTTAAATTTTGAATGTTCGATGTCTCATTGTTTTAGATGGAATTTTGTTCAAAATTCAATAACCTGTATCTTCCTTTGCACAGTGTAGCTCTGATATGGCCAAGTGAATGGGAAATCATCCACAAATTATTTGTTGTTGATAACACGATTAAAGTAATTCGATTGATGAAAACTGGAGAGAGTGGAACAGTACAATTAGATTATAACACCATTCCTGGTAAGACAATTTCCACTTGGGGATCGGCATGAATTCTTCTTTAGATTGAATCATTTTAGGATATTATGCATTAAATTACATTTACATTACACTTTAAATTACATTTACATTACATAGATACAAGGTAAAGGAAAATACTAAAAGCAAAGTAAAGGAAAATCCCAAGAGATTCTGCAGCTGTATTGATATTAAAAGGGTGGAGGGGGAAAAGATAGGCCCCCTTAAAGATCAGCATGGTCATCTTTGTGTAGAGGCAGATGAGAAATCGAGGAGGTCCTTGCAGAGACGTTTGTATCATATTTAGCCACTGGTGAGGATCCGGAAGATTGGAGGTTGTTGAGGGGCAGCAAAGGCAAGGCAGGAAACTACAGGTTGGTGAGCCTGATGTCAGTGGTGGGAAGGTTGTTGGAGGGGATTCTTAGGGACAGGATCTACCAGCATTTCGATAGGCAAGGATTGATCAGAGATAGTTGGCGTGTCTTTGTGAATGGGAAATCACGTTGCACAAATTTGATAGATTTTTTTGAAGAGGTCACCAAGAAGACTGATCAGAGCAGAGCAGTGACATTGCCAATATGGACTCCACAAAGGCCTTTGGCAAAATCCTGCGCACGCTTAGCCAGGGAGTTTAATGTTAATGTAGATACTCCTTTCTATAGCTGGGCATGTAATCTAAAGTGAGCAAGTCTATAGGTTTCAAAATTGACTTGAAAGAAGCAGCCAGAGTAGTTGTGAAGGGTTGCTTTTCTGATTGAAGTCTGTGACCAGTGGAGTGCTGCAGGGGTCAGTGTTGTGTCTACTGTTTGTTATCTAAATTAATACGTTGGATTTGCAGATGACACTAAAATTGGTGCTATAGTGGACAGTGAGAAAGTATACCTAAATTGACAACACTATCTAGGTCAGTCGGGAAGGTGGGCCAAGGAATGGCAATGGAATTTAACTCTGACAAATGTGATGTGTTGCGCTTTGGTATGTCAAACCAGAATAGGACTTGGTTACCATTAGTAAATGGTAGATCCCTGACGAGTGCTGTAGAATAAAGAGATTGGGGAGTACAATAATCCCCCTAAAAGTGGCAGGTCATTTGGACAAGGTGGTGAAGAGGCATTTGGCATGCTGAACTTCATTGTGAAGGGTACCGAGTACCAAAGTTGCGACATCATGATACAGCTGTATAGATCATTAGTGAGACTAGACTTGGAGTACTTTGTGTAGTTCTGGTCACTGGAAGAATGTAATGAAGTTTTAATGAGTGCTGAAAGAATTCACCAGATGTTACCTGGACTTGTTAGGATTTAACGGCGGGCAATAATTGTGTCAAACAATACCCATGTCTGAAAAATTAATAGAAAAATATAAAACCTTAACTTGGCATATGTTATTGAAAATAATCACAAAATAAGTAAAAATACATATTTTATGTTTAAAAAGTATTTGGCTTTTCCTTTTCTTTTTGACATGTAGGTCTGTGTGGAGAATGTAGGGAAGGATTACTTTGCCAACAGCAGAGGGATTTAAGAGAGTATACTCAGGCCACGATATATATCCGTAAAGTGGTGGAGAGTATAAAGGTAAGATTTTTTTTGTAAATTATATTCCTGAAAAGGATCCTGTAACTTAATTAATGGCCCTCACTGAAAGCAAATTGTATTTTAGCCTTGGGAATGGGCAGTGAGCTGTGCGATCTCTCACAATACTTATGTAATTTGCAGTGCACTTATTTGTGTATATTCAATTGCAATATGGAACTCAGATTTTTGATAATCTTGCACTTTGATAAGAGTTTAAATGAAGCATCAGTGGAAATTGCTTATTTGGAAAATTCTTTATTAACTAATTATGTATTTGTTCCTTCAGCAAACCTGACTAATGCTCAATAGAATTAATACAATACTCTGCCATGTCACTGCTGAAAATTTATAACTGACCCAGATAACCTCAATGATATTTTGCTTCAGAAATTAAGTTAGGAATTTGTTCATTATTGTCTCCTGAATCTAATTGATTCTGCAGTAAGTCCATACAAACAGACATAGATTACCAAGAAAGTCTGAAATAGGTAATGAAGAAAATCACCTATTCTTGAGATTTAATGGGTGATAACATTGCTTTCAAATTTTAATTGAACAATCTGGCAATTTAAAAAAAAAACTGTTTTCAAAGTTACAAAATGCCCAGTGACCAGTATTCGTGCAAAGATTTGCTTCCATTAACAAGCCCCTATTTCGTTAGGCCAGTATCTCCCCTTGTACACAACGTTGCCAGATTCATTCTAATTACTGTCACTGATGCATTGATATATTTGCTAAATGTTGAAAGTTAAATTTAAACAGATTTCAGTGAAGGGCATAAATTGTTCCTTTAAAAGGGGCATATTTTTTTTGTGGAGCGCAACATTTGGAAGCGAAGCCTTTTTTTCTGAACAGTAAATAGAAGATGAAAATGAAAACTGAATACTGATTTATATATGTGCACATAATGTGAAATAGACTGACACACCTAATTAAAATACAACTATTTAATGTGCCGTCGCCATGATTATCGTTATATTTTCCATTGTAATATATTTGGGCCCAAACATTTTTCTTTCTATTTACCTTGCCACAAAACACTTCCCTCTTCTCCTTTGGCAACCCATGTAATGCCACTCCAGGAAAATCATGTTCCAACTTGTTCAACGCAAGTTGAGCTGGCCAAGAAGTCTTTCCCATTCCCAATTTGACATGTGGATTAGCAATCTTGTTTTAATATCCCAGGGGTACCTGAGCTATGTATTCCATATGACTGCAAAATAAGATGCAGTAGCGTTTGAAATAGTTTTTCAAACTATGTGGTAAGGCTCATATTTACTCTTGTTTGTATCACAGATGCCAACAATCTTAATTGGAGGCTGTTTTTGAATTGTATAACTTTCCCTCTTTTTTCTAAACCCATTAGGGGCTAGATTTGCAGTCAGTTTTGAGTGTTGGTATTGTTTTTTCTGTTGAGCGTTGAGAGGAATAAGATGGGAGGGATTATTGCACACTTTTCTGGGAGTGAATATTACAGTTAGGGAGTGTGGTGGTAGGAGAGCTGCTGCCTGAGTGAGCTTAGTGTTCAGGCTGAGGGCAGCACATATCAGGGACAAGTGTAGGTGTGTAGAGTCTCACCTTCGTGTATTTTGAAGGTTGTCCGGCCTGTTCTGTCCTATCCCAGTGTTCTTGCATAAAGCAGAATAATTATATTCTGCCAAGATATAAGAAACTGCAGGTGCTGGAATCCTGAGCAAAAGACAAACTGCTGGAGAAACTTAATGGATCAGGCAGCATCTAGGAAGGGAAGGGACAGGGTGATATTTTGAGCCTAAAGCAGGGTCCCAACCAAAGCATTGCCTTGTCTGTTCCCTTCCCAAATGATGCCTGAATTCCTCTAGCACTTTGTGTAAATGTATTGTCGGCCTGGTTTTAAAGTGCAACAGAGGTTATTATATGATTATGCCACATGATCATTGCATTATTTCTCAGGTGATGAAAGAAGGTGCACCAGAGCTCAATCTGAGCGGTTCTGAGGCTGAGGAAGAACGAGAGGAAGGCAAAGTGGAAGGAGAGAAGGATCCTGATTTCAACCAGGTATTATGCTATTGATTCTGTTTGAAATGGTACGTCATGAAAAAGTGACTCCAAAAATCTCTGAGGTCCAGCTGTGATGAAAGATCATTGACCTGAAATGTGAGACTGTTTCTCTTCCCACAGATGCAGCCTGACCTGCTGAGAATTTCCAGCATTTTCACCTTTTATTTTTGATTTCCAGTATCTGTAGTTATTTTCAAGAATCTCTGAGTTTGTTTTTAAATATAGCCTACAGTGTAACCAGAACTTGGATAACTACTGCATGATTGGTCTCAACTGGGATTCATAGCTGCAGTCTTAGATATTTAACATCAGCACTTTAAGGACCAAACGTTATATTTCCACAATGGGGTACATTTGTATTCAGCTGATACATTAGAATCATGATGTTGTGTGAAACTCAACAAATGTATGCAGGTCATAGAGTCATGCAGCACGGAATCAGGCTCTTTGGCTCAACTTGCCCATGCTGACCAAGACGCCCCCTCTACATTTGTCCCACCTGGCCATGTTTGGCCCATCTATCTATATACTAAAACTCGTTTGTTTGTTTGTGATCAAACTTCAGCCAAAACGGTACATGATAGCGCAACAATTTAAGGCCCACCTTACTCACCATCGTCACTTTCGTGATAATGCAAGTAGTTTTATTGAAATCGGTGTTATATGTTTAAAATTATTCACATTTTAAAGTTTAAATCTATCTCCTAGGGAGGGAGGGAGGGAGGATAGGGGGGTTGAGTGGGGGAGAGGGGGGAAGAGGGGAGGGGGGGTTGAGGAGAGAGGGGAGGGGGGGAAGGACATGGTGCTGCACCAATGCAGGAGAGGTTTGGGCCCAACATTTGGTCCAGTATCCCTCTAAATCTTTGCAATCCAGGTCAACACAAGGGGTGATAATTATTGCAAATATCTGTAATGCAAAAAGTGCCTTCAAAAATAAGTTTTGTTTTCTTTGTATTTTGAATTGCATGTGAAATTCATGTGAAATTCTCTGAAATTATTCCTCTCCATATTCTTCATTTTCCATGCACAGTGATACAATGGCATGTACCTGTCACAATGCACAGTGTCAATTTCAAAATGGTTAATTAATACACTTGATATTTGGAATTGTATAAATTAGTTTTAAGTATTCTCCAGGAGCAGAGCTAAGATACATCATTCAGCTGGGTCATTAAAGACACAGTTTAAGAGAATGTTTTGACCATTATTCAGTACAAATTGAGCTACCTTGAGATTTTATTCATTTTGGCAGACAATTGTATTGTCAATTGGCATTGTTAAAAACAAATTAATGTTCAAATACTCTCTGATCAGATCTTAATATAATATCGTTTTGGAGATACAGAGCAGAAACAGACCCTTCAGACCACAGAGTCCGCACCGACCAGCGATCTCTGCACTTTAATGCTATCCCACACACACTAGGGACAATTTGACATTTATACTAAGTCAATTAACCTACAAACCTTTTCGTCTTTGGAATGTGGGAGGAAACCAAAAACCTCAGAGAAAACCCACGCAATCACAGGGAGAACGCACAAACTGTACAGACAGCACCCATCGTCAGGATCGAACCTGTATGTGCTAGAAGGCAGCAACTCTACCGCAGCGCCACAGTGCCGTCCATATAATTGAGGATTTTTCAAAAAGCAGAGGAAATAGTTGGAAAGAAAACACAACATGTAGAATTTATATCGGACCCTTCTAGACAAAGTAGACGACGGTAAAAAAATTTGCACAGAATTAAATAGAGATGGCATTTGTAGATTAAGCCTAAACTGTCACTCCATGTTCTGCACAGATTAGATGCACGTAGAATTGAATAGTTTCTTTTTCCATTTATGTAGATGCATACTGAGATACAGTTGTAAACTTCCGTTTCAGAGTAATGGAGCTAAGCGGCGGAAACTGGTGCACCCTTGTATTGGCAGTAGCAGTAGCACGTACTATAAACAGGGCATTCGACGTAGTACGCGGCACAGAGTTCGAGGGGAAAAGGAGCTCATTGTGTCAGCCAATCAAACTCTCAAAGAGTTAAAAATACAGGTAAATATATTTCTCTGTGCTTTTAAATAGAGCTTTGGGTATTAAGTGACTCCTTGACCTTGAAGGTATCCCAAAAAGCTGGAGTAATTCAGCGGGTCAGGGCAGCATCTCAGGAGAGAGGGAATGGGTGACGTTTCGGGTCGAGACCCTTCTTCAGACTGATGTCAGGGGAGGGGGTGGGACAAAGACAGGATGTAGAGGGAGACAGGAAGACAGTGGGAGAACTGGGAAGGGGGAAGGGAAAGAGAGAGAAGGACAGAGGAGCTATCTAAAGTTAGACCTTGAAACACGTCCATTTTAGAAAAGAGGTGCTTCAGGACTTGAAGCACGTAAACTGGATAAATCATGCAGACACTGGGAGGTCGGGAGGAAATTGTTAGGGTCCTGGCAGATATATTTGTGTCATCATTAGCCACGACTAAGGTATCGGAAGACTGGATGGTGGCTAATGTGTCTTGATTCAAGGACAACCCAGGAAATTGCAGCCCAGTGAATGCTAAAATCAGTGGTGGCAAAGTTACTGGAGGATATTCCGAGAGATGGTATCTACCTACACTAGTAAAGGCGAGGACTGATGAAAGATGGGCAGTATGACTTTGTGCATGGGAAATCGTGTCTCACAATTTTGAGTGAATTTTATGAAAGGGCGATGAAGAAGATTTTAAAAGCAGTGCAGTAGATCTTGATAATCTTGATAATGTGGACTTTAGTGAGGCCTTTGACCAGTTAACCCTTGGTAAGCTGGTCAGTAAGGTTAAAGGCATGTTGATCTGTAGACAAAAAGAATTCACATGGAGCCCTTGGTTGATATTCAGAATATGGACCAATGAGAGATATCAAGGGGGTGCCAATGTCATAAAATTCCAATTTCCAAAGCGGTAGTCAAATAAACTATATAATTTGTTTTAAGAATGCATTTTGTCAAGATTGTCCGCAGGAGGAATCCCTGACTTACAGCTGCCTCGATAACTTTTCCTCTGCAGATCATGCATGCGTTTTCTGTTGCACCGTTTGACCAGAACTTGTCACTGGATGGACGGATGCTAACTGATGACACAGCGACACTGGGCAACCTGGGAGTCATCCCAGAATCAGTGATTCTATTAAAGGTACATTTATTTGACCGTTAGTTACTTTTTTTCACTGTTAATATCAGCCTGCTACTGTTTATTTAAAAACCATGATTTATTGTTTGTTGATTTTAATGGAGTCATTGACTACTTTATTCAACAGTGTGTATTAATTAACCTTGTAATGTCTTATACTCGGGCAGCATTCTGTACATCTGATCTCAGCTTTGGTTTAAGGCGAACAATGTTTGATAAGATGTTCTTGCTCATCTGTACTGTCTACAGCCTATTGAAATTACTTTAGGTTGAAATCACTGAAGAGCTCTAATTGTGAACATAATTTTTATAAAATGACAGGCCGGTTTTGCTGATTTTTCAATCGTATTAGTTTTTAGTTTGAAGAACGGCATGGAATTAGGCCCTTTTGCCAATGGAGTCCATGCTGACCTTTGGTTAATGGTTCACATGATTTCTGTGTTATCCCACTTTCTCATTCACTCCCCACACAAGGGGGCAATTTACAGAGGCCATTTAACCCATGTCGTTGGCATGTCTGAGAAAATTGGAGCAAATGCACGTGGTCACAGGGAGAACATGCAAACCACACAGACAGCACCCAACGTCAGGGTCAACCCTAGGTGTTTGGTACTATGTGGCAGCCGCTCTATCAGTTGCACCACTGTGCTGCCCTAATCATCTAATCCATTTCCATAATTTTCTCCCATATTATCTATATTAGCCCATAGTTGTGTATCCAATGTATTTATTCTAAAATCATTCAATGTGGATATCAATTTCAAATAGCCGTCAAACTGTTACTTTATTAATTTAACATCTACATCAAATTGACTTTTTAAATAGAGGGCAAGTAATTCTAACATAGACCCTTGGAATGTATCCTGATCACTGGCCTGGTTTTCTTTTATTCAGACGTATTCTTTTAATTCTCTCTTGATGTAGCTGCATTATCTTAAAAAGTTTGTGCCATAAATTTCACAACATTTCACTTAATCGGTTCGACTGCAAACCAGTGGCCCACTTTAAAAAGCTTTGTTTTCTATAACAAAAAAAACATAAAATTAGCTTTTATAATTATCTATGTTGATTTTCTGTTTATCCCAGACTTTTAAGTGTTTGCAAATTTCATGCTATATTAGGAGTACAGCCATAAGCCAGGTACGTCCAACATGCCAACAATTTTATTTTCTATTCTAGGTCAGTATTTCAACAGAAATTTCTCCTGTTTTTGTGCTGTAATTTTAATTGTTCAATCGTTGTTTTAAATTCCATGTGAAAATCACAATAAATGCCAAGGATGGGCATTTAATTTAAAGACATTTGACCGATCATAAAAATGTTACTGAGCTAAGGTGCAAGTGTGTGCAAATATTCTAATGACTGAATTTGCTTTCATTATCTTCTGTACTTAAGGCTGATGAACCAATTGCTGATTATACAGCAATGGACGATATAATGCAAGGTATGCGATTTCATTTGTAGATTCATCAATGTCACTTGTCAATTCAAGAAGCATTTAGACAGGTACATGGAAAGTACAGGTTTAGATATGGGCCAAACGCAGGCAGGTGGGACTTGCGTAGATGGGACATGGAGGTCGATGTGGGCAAGTTTGGCCGAAGGGCCTGTTTCCACGCTATACGCTCTGACTCTTGACTATTCAACTTAATTGTAGTATAAAGTGATTAATGGTAATTTCAATAGAGGATTATAATTCATAAAATTGTCATTTTAATTCCTTGAATGAGGAATAAAATATTAATTATTTTATAGTTAACAATTTCTTATTTAAAAATTAAGTTTTCTGTGCTGATTTGTAATGTTTTTTTGATATGCAGCTCTTAATTAACATTTCCACTTTTTTTTCAGTGTGTATGCCTGAAGAGGGTTTTAAAGGTGAGATTTTTTTAAATGTTGAAAAATTCGTGGTTCAACAGTATAAATGAATCTATTTTGAAATTTATCTGTCGGGTACTGTGGGTACATAATGTCCCCAAATGTTAATATGGCAAATATCAATACCCCAATATCTTTATTTTTAATCTGAATTGTTAGCTCAAGCATTGATATTAATAATATGACCAAATTGAGGTGTATGTGATTATCTTGCCAGCTATCAGTAATGCTACAGCAAATTCTGATGTTTTGGATGTTGCTTGTTTTGTTATTTTTGTTGTTGGGTATAATATTTAAATGTAAGGAGAGATAATAGTTAATGGCATGACCCTTAACAGCATTGATGTGCAGAGGGAACTTGGAGTGCAAGTTCATAACTCACTAAAGGTGGCAACACAAGTAGATAGTGGTAAAGAAGACATATGGTATGCTTGCCTTCATTGCTAGGGACATTGAATGTAAGAGTCAGGCAGTCATGATGCAGGTCTAGAGGACTGTGGTTAATCTGCATTGGGAGTATTGCATGCAGTTCTGGTTGCCCATTACAGGAAAGATGTGGAAGCTTTGGTGAGGGTACAGAGGAGGTTTACCAAAATGCAGCCTGTATTAGAGGGTTTCAGGGACAGGGAGAGGTTGGAGAGAATTGGATTGTTTTCTCTGGAATATCAGAGGTTGAGGGGAGACGTCTGAGAGACATAGATAGGGTAGACCTTCAAAACCTTTCTCCCAGGGTGAAAATGTCCAACACTAGAGAGTATAGCTATACGTTGCGAGGGGAAAATGTAATGGAGATGTTTGGGGCAAGTTTTTTTACACAGAGGGTAGTGGGGGCCTGAAGGCATTGTCGGGGGTGGTGGTGGAGGCAGATACGATAGTTGTGTTTAACAGGCTTTTAGATAGGCACATGGAAGCCCAGGGAATAGAGTGAAATGGATCATGTGCAGGCAGATGAGGTAAGTTCAGCAAGGCATCATGTTCAGCACAAACATTGTGGGCCGTAGGGCTCATCCCTGTGCTGTCCTGTTCTATGTTCTATGTTGTAAACAATCACTTGAATGCTAATAACATTATTTGACTGCTTAGAAAGATACTTTAAACTGCTGCATGGTTCTTGTTGCAGGTACTGGTCTATTGGGCCACTGAAGTGATAGACCTGCTGTAGACAGCCGAGTGGACGTTGTGCAGTAGGAAGACGCACGGGGGTAAAATCACTCTGACATTGCACCAGGCATACAAGGATGCACACTGACTTGGTTTATACTTTTAAAAAGAAATGACCAGTCTAAGTTTGCTTGCAACTCCTGCAAAGAGCACTGTTTAATTTGTGGCTCAAGGAACAATGGAGGAAAAAAATCCCCTTTCCATGCTGCCTTGGCATATGATGGTGATCAGATAATTGACTCATATTAGGGGGAAAATATTCCCCTTAATTCACTGTCTAAAAATGTGTTTGAAGCAAAAGTGGTTTCATGATGGCTAATCCATCCAAGCAACATGAAGTAAAGTTCTCTCCATGGGCACTCGTAACTGTTGGTAAATTGTTATTGACCACTAGACAGGTAATAATTTTTCTGTGTGATCCCACCACACAGTTGATTTCTGCTTAGAACGACACACCAAATTGACCTTAAAATTGTGTAATATTGAGTTAATTTGTTTAATAAAGATTAACACATCAGAGCTGCATTTCGTAATGTGTAATATGCAAGAACAAAATGAATAGATTTAATATTCTACAAGTACGAAAGAGTTCCCCAAGTTGGGTTGTTCTTTGCAACTTAAGCTGCGTGCACAGTGAAATAGTTGCCTGAATTATTACATAAGTAATGTCTCCTAATGTGTTCAAATAATATTGTACTAGGACCACTGAAGTGCTGTAAATAAATGCAAAGCTTCCTGATTTAATACATTTTACTGTTTTGTTTTCTTTTGATACAACCTTTTGCTTGAAAAGGAATTGAAAGTGTGCTACAATAGTTTTTTCCAAATCCTGTTAAAAGGGTTGTGCAAATTGCGTTTGTTGTAGAAATGCCGTGGTAAGAATGACAAATCCACTAGAATTGTTATATTGCTTTACTGTACTAAATAAATGAACAGATGGTTACCGAAAATGTGATTTAGTTTTTGTTCAGGTAGGGCCTGAAGGCGCTGAATATTCAGATCCACCTGTATGTTATAACATTGACAATGATGAGTAAATGTTTGATATACGATCTACCTTAAATTGATTTCACACTGTAAAATGCCATTGAGACTTGTTAATTGTGATATTACTGGAACAAGCATGCAGAGACGTATTTGTGGACATTACCTGCAGACTGTTTCCCTTCTGCCAACAAAACACACAAACTTCTTAAATCCCAATTTTTGTTTTCTGATAATATCCCATTTTTTCTGTTAATATCCAAGTAATGAAAAGTGTAATGATTTGCCTTGGAAGTGAGTGGTTGTCAACTTTAGTTGAAATTGATGTGGAGTAATTTGCCTCAAATCTCATATTTTTTGCTTTCTTAAGTATTTCATCCATCCTCTTTCAGGGCATCTTATTTGTAGTTGGCACCTCTGGATCAAATGAATAGGCCAGCAGGGGAGCACAGAATGTTTAAAATAAGAACAGAGAGTAGAAGCAAGGAATTGCAGGTGCTGGTTTACAAAAAAGAACACAAAGTGATGGAGTCGGGAGGACATTGATTGGTGACTTGTTGGGTTGGGATCCTTTTTCAGACTGCCCTTCTACACTGCCAGTCTGAAGAAAAGTCACCTATCCATGTTTGAAGTAAGTTTTGCTTCAAAATGTTCTAAAAGAAAAAGAAAATTGCAATGGCAGTTTCCTTTTTCTTACTATGTCATCTCAGTAAACCATGGAGGTCTTACAGATGCTGTTAAATGTCTACCACTCAACGTCTGGTTTTGGTGTGCAACATGAAATACCATGGTACAGTCAAACTCTAATCTTCATTCTAAGGTTAAATGCATGGTTTCCCAAATCCAGCAGCAATTTTAGGGCAGATGCGAGATAGAATAGTAGTTTGTCAAATCTGGTAGGAAAAGCTAATCGTTGCAGAACTTGCACGATCGTATGTGATGCCAGAGGAGAGCTGCGGTGAGGTTTGCGTGGATGGTGCAGTTGGTCTAATAATCCTTTATTCGTCCCACACCGCGGAAATTTACAGTGTTACAGCAGCAAAGTGGATAGCAAGAGATCATTCATTATAAATAAAAGATACATAAATTGTCATCAGTTTTCTGTGTGTTCTTAGCTGTTATTGTTGACTCGTCTGCTGGGAGCAGTGCTGGTAGTGCAGTCGCACAGCAGCAGGAAGGAAGGACCACCTATATCTCTCCTTCACGCACTTGGGGTGAAGAAGTCTGTCACTGAAGGAGCTACTCAATGAACTGACAGTGTCCTGCATTGGGTGGGAGTCGTTGTCCAGCAGCGATGTTAATCTCTCTGTGAGGAATAAGGGCAGAAAATCCTAGAACGTTCAATAAAGAAAGGTGGGTGTCTTGGGAATTGATTGATGGGTGGTTCAACGTCTTCAATAAGAAAAATGCTGGAGTTTGAAGCATTTTAAGCAGACAAGTCAAGACAACCAAGAAATCTTCTCTCCAACCTATTTCATTCTGGTGGTATTTTCTTTTCCCGTCCCGTTGCCATGTCTACGATGACAGTGGGGCCTTTGCTCCAGTCATGTAAATTCCACAGCGATAGTTTATTATCGTGTTCCCCTTTCATGATCAGAAGTAGTATTCTCACCTTGACCATTTATTTAAGGTAGTTGCAGAATATTCAATGGGAAGACTTCTGGCACAAACTAATTGCTGGTGCTGGAGGAATCTAGTTCTTTATTTCCAAGTCTGGGTGTGGTCTAATTTCTATCCAGTTCTCTAAACTAGAAACTTTACCTCTGCTGTCTTCTTGCGATACACCTCTAACCCGTTCCCTCTGGCAACTGTTTGCATACCTGTGACTGCAAAACAAAGAATCTCACTCTGACATGTCACATGTGATAATAAAGTATCATTCATTCGTTCACTAATGAACATCATGCATTCATCAAAGCAACAGTAAGAGGCTGTTCGGGTTAACTTTTCTTTTATTCCTTGTATGATGCCTTTAGCTGGGAGTTTTTCTTTTCTATTTATACTTTATGACCTTTCTGTGGTATTCCCAAAGCTGTATTCGAAGTAACTTGGTGAAAACGGAGTCTATCACTTTATGTCCACTTAGTTCAGGATGTTCAGAATATAGCATCTTAAGCCCTGCGATCTTGTTTTGTTTAATATAGAGATAGTGCGAAAACAGACCTTTTGGCCCACCGAGTCCCCTCCGACCAGCGATCTCCGTACACCAGCACACACTACACACTAGAAACAATTTACAATTTTTACAGAAGCTAATTAACCTGCAAACCTGTGCGCCTTTGGTGTGTGGGATGAAACCAGAGCACCCGGGGAAAACCCACGGGGAGAAGGTACAAAATCTGCACAGACGGCACCCATAGTCTGGATAGAACCCGGGTCTCTGGCGCTGTGAGGCAGCAACTCGACCCCTCCTCCCCGGTGAACATTTCTGTAAACACCAATGTATTGCAGCATTAAATGAAACGTTTGTACTGACGAGCTGAATTATTAATTGTACGCAGTCAACGAGTTGTGATATTCTAATATAGCCATTTGTTCTAGAGTTATGATTTCCCAAATTTCAATGAGAGTTTTTCCCTCCCCTCTTACGTGTGCACCATCTGGATTTGCACCCATTTCTCCCTTTCCTCTTCCACCTAAACTCCTTCCTCTGGCCTCTCAATACATGCCTCTTCTATCCTTATCCTTTTTACACACTTTTTGCTTTTCCTATCTGGCCTTTGTCTAACCATCTGCTAATCCACCCTTCCCCCCCCCCCTCACCTCTATCTATCGACCACCTCCCCACCACAATCAGTTTGAAGAAAGGTCTTAACCTGCAACCCAGGTCTCTGGAGATAAGTTATGCCAGCATTTTCTGTCTTTTTTTTTTGTGAACCAGTATCTGTAATTCCCTGTGTATATATTATCCATGTTTTCTTTCCATGAATTCTGTCTGATCTGTGTAATTTGCATCTTTGTTTTATGTTTAAGATTTCCAGCATCTGTCTGCATGGGTGAGATGATGCTGTTTATTTTAGTTCACCACATCTCTGAAGCATCCTTGATGCATTACGATTGCTTTCCCCTTCACGGTGGAGCACTGGAGCCGTAAATAACCCTGCAGAAAGCGATATCTTTTTAATTACCCTGGCCACACGAGCATGAACCACGATTTGCATCTCTAGGGACATCGTCCCCGCCATGGAAACGCCTTAGACTTGTTTTATTCCACAGTGGATCAAGCCATTCTCTTGCTATGCTCACTGAAGCCTGCCCTGTTGGGGGTATCAAAGATGGGTATCAAAAGGGCGGCGCAGTGGTAGAGCTGCTGCCTTACAGCGCCAGAGATCAGATGTGCCTGTGAGCACAAGGGTCTTCTCCAGGTGCTCCGGTATTCTCCCACATTCAAAAGATGTACAGTTTTGTAGGTTAATTGGCTTCTGTAAATTGTCCCTAGTGAGTAGGATAGAACTAATGAACAGGTGATCGCTGGTTGGCACAGACTCGATGGGCTGAAGGGCCTGTATCCTTGCTGTATCTCTAAAGTCTAAAGATGTGCTGGCGAATACCTTTCTAATATTTGCAGTAAAGCTTAACTTGACACCTGCTATGTGCTTTGTTGGCGTAGTTTGTTCAGACAGGACTGAGCATTGCTGTTTCTAGTTAGTATGAAACCTTGTCTCAAATCTGCCCATTACAAAACAACTTTCAACTCTTGATGTTCACCAAAATCTGTAAATTACTTTTTCGATTACCTTCAAAGTAATTTGTCACCAGTGGTGTCTTAAGTTTTAGGTTTTTGTCTATAAAGGTAGTAATAAATCTGCCTTGATTTTTTAAAAACTTATGAAAGAAATAACATGGGAAGGAGTCCTCACCCCCCAGTGATGACCCCTTCTCCCGTCTCCAGCAGACCCCCTCCTCTTGGACCCCCTCGGTTGGCCAACTACCCTCACTAGAACTTTTCATCTCCAACTGCCGGTGTGACATTAACCGCCTCAAATTCTCCACTCCCCTGGCTCGCTCTAACCTCTCCCCTCCTGAACGTGCAGCCCTCCACTCACACTGCAACAACCCTGACTTAGTCATCAAACCCGCTGACAAGGGAGGTGCTGTGGTAGTCTGGCGTGCTGACCTCTACCGGACCGAGGCCAGACCCTCTAATGCCTCCAAACTTATCGTTCCCCAGCCCCGCACGGCCCGATTTTACCTCCTACCTAAAATCCATAAACAGAACTGTCCCGGCAGACCCATTGTTTCTGCCTGTTCATGTCCCACCGAACTTATTTCCACCTACATCGACTCCATCCTATCCCCCCTGGTCAAATCCCTCCCCACCTACGTCCAAGACACCTCACATGCTCTCCGTCTCCTCGATAACTTCTGGTTTCCAGGCCCCCACTCCCTCATCTTTACCATGGATGTCCAGTCACTCTACACTTCCATCCCCCACAAGGATGGTCTTGAAGCCCTCCGTTTCTTCCTCGCCGTAGAACCAGCCAATCCCCATCTACTAACACTCTCCTCCGCCTAGCAGAGCTGGTTCTTACCCTTAACAACTTCTCCTTTGACTCCTCCCACTTCCTCCAAACCAGAGGCGTAGCTATGGGTACTCGCATGGGCCCTAGCTATGCCTGCCTCTTTGTCGGGTACGTCGAACAATCCCTGTTCTGGACGTACACTGGCCCCATCCTAGTACTCTACCTCTGCTACATCGACGACTGCATTGGTGCTACCTCTTCTACCCATGCAGAACACACTGACTTCATACTTTCACTACCAATTTCCATCCTGCTCTTAAATATACTTGGACTATCTCCGACATCTCCCTACTGTTTCTGGACCTCACCATCTCCATCACAGGAGACAGACTAGTGACTGACATCTACTATAAACCCAGTGACTCGCACAGCTATCTGGACTACACTTCTTCCCACCCTGTCTCCTGCAAAAAGTCTATCCCCTACTCCCAATTCCTCCATCTACGCCGCATCTGCGCCCGGGATGAGATGTTTCACACTAGGGCATCAGAGATGTCCTCATTCTTCAGGAAAGGGGCTTCCCTTCTTCCATTATAGACGAGGCTCTCACTAGGGCCTCTTCTACATCCCGCAGCTCTGCTCTTGCTCCCCCTCCCCCCATTCATAACAAGGGCAGAATCCCCCTCGTTCTCACCTTCAACCCCACCAGCCAGCGTATCCAACATATCTACCAACATTTCCGTCATCTCCAACGGGACCCCACTACTGGCCACATCTTCCCATCCCCTCCCCTCTCTGCGTTCTGCAGAGACCATTCCCTCCGTAACTCCGTGGTCCACTCGTCCCTTCCTACCCAAACCACCCCATCCCCGGGCACTTTTCCCAGCAACCGCAGGAGATGCAACACCTGTCCCTTTACCTCCCCCCTCAACTCCATCCAAGGACCCAAACAGTCTTTCCAGGTGAGACAGAGGTTCACCTGCACCTCCTCCAACCTCATCTATTGTATCCGCTGCTCTAGATGTCAACTTCTTTACATCGGCGAAACCAAAGGCAAGCTCGGCGATCGTTTCGCACAACACCTTCGCTCAGTCCGCCTTAACCAACCTGATCTCCCGGTGGCTGAGCACTTCAACTCCCACTCCCAGTCTGACCTTTCTGTCATGGGCCTCCTCCAGTACCACAGTGAGGCCCACCGGAAATTGGAGGAACAGCACCTCATATTTCGCTTGGGCAGCTTGCAGCCCAGCCGTATGAACATTGACTTCTCCAACTTTAGATAGTTCCTCTGTCCCTCTCTTCCCCTCCCCCTTCCCAGTTCTCCCTCTATCTTCCTGTGTCCACCTATATCCTTCCTTTGTCCCATCCCCCTGATATCAGTCTGAAGAAGGGTCTCGACCCGAAACGTCACCCATTCCTTCTCTCCTGAGATGCTGCCTGACCTGCTGAGTTACTCCAGCATTTTTGTGAATAAATACCTTCGATTTGTACCAGCATCTGCAGTTATTTTCCTACACGAAGGAAAATAAATAACTGCATTGGTCAAACCTAATTAGATGAATTAATTATTGGCAGTCAAACAATAACTGTATTAAGTTACTGATCACACGGCCTTGGTAACTATATTGTAATCATTGCATCTTTCAGAAATAGTTGATGAGATATTACATAAGAACGAGAAATAAGAAAATAGAAGCAGGAGTAGACTGCTGGGCCCCTCAACGAGATCATACCTGATCTGTCTCAGACCTCATTCCTCGTTCCTCGTGTGCCAGTTCCCAGTAGTCCCCAATTCTCTCATAAGTCATGCAGCACAGACACAGATCCTTCAGCCCCCATGGCTGTGCTGACCAAGTAACAATCCATTCTTGATCTGTAGCCTACCATGCCTTGGTGATTCGGGTGCTTGTCAGGAACTTTCAAACATTTATCTGACATCGCTTAAAATATTTCCAATGATCCAGCCCTCACAACCCTCTGAACTAGAGAATTCCAGGGACCCATGCCCCACCCTCCCCATCCCTTTGAGAAGTTGTTCCAAATCATCTCAGCTTTAAATGATCACCCCCTTTTAACTTATGTCCCCTTGTTCCCATCACGGAATGATCATGACATTTACCCTCTATTGCCCCCTTCAGATCTCTTCAACTCCAAAGAATATAGATCTAATTTATTTAGCTGCTCGTGTTAGAGCAACCCCCTCCTTTTAGTAATTAACCTGGTGACTCATTTGGACTACCTCCAATGTTACTATATTCTTTCTTAAGGTAACCAAAACTGTACATGGCATTCCTCACACATCCTGTAAAATTGTGTCATAATTTCCCAATTTTTTAAACTCCAACTTTCTTGCAATGAAGGTCAATGTGCCCCTTGCCTTCCTAACTTGTTACACCTACCTACTTAATTTCTGCAATTCTTGCACAAGAACCCCTAAATCACTCTGTACTTATCTGTAATCTTCCTCCATTAGTAGATAGTTTGCCTTTAGCTTCTTCTTACATAACATATTTCCCAAATTTGACACGTTTTTTCCTGCTCATTGTCTATATGTTGTTGCAGAATTCAATATCCTCATTTTAACGTGCCCTTCCCCCTATTTTTGTGTCATTGGCAAACTTGGGTACTTTTCACTATGCTTCCCTCTGCCAGATCATTAGTGTAAGTAGTAAATAATTGAAGAAGCAAAACTGATCTTTGGAGAATTCCACTAGTTAATGTTGTTGCAACCAGCTGTCTGTTTTCTGTGTTGATAACCAATCTTCATGCTAGCATGCGCCTTCCAATTCACCCATGGTATTAGTTGGGCTGAATAGTAAGTTTGCAGACGACTCAAAACTTGGACCAATGGATGGTGAAGAAGGTTGTCGAAGGATATGGCAGGTTATAGGAAAGAAAACTGCAGATGCTGGTTTAAATCGAAGGTAGACACAAAATGCTGGACTAACTCAGCGGGTCAGGCAGCGTCTCTGGAGAGGTGGAATGGGTTGATTTCCCAGTCGAGACCCTTCTTGGCCTGAAACATCACCCATTCCTTCTCTCCAGAGACGCTGCCTGACCCGCTGAGTTAGTCCATCATTTTGTGTCTACCTACAGCAGGTTATAGATCAGTTGCAAATATGGGCAGAGAAATGACAGATGAAATGTAATCTGCATGTCTGAGGTGTTCTTTGGGAGGTCTAATGTAAGGAGAATGTTGACAGTAAATAGCAGCACACTACAGAGTGTTGAAGTATAGCTATATCTTGGGGTGCAAGTCCATAGCTCTCTGAATGTGGCAACAACGGGTGACAATGTGGGAAAGAAGGTTTGCCTTCATCAGTCAGGCCATTGAGTAAAAGAATCAGGAAGTCATGTGCACCTTTATAAAACATTTGGAGTATGGTATGCAATTAAGTCTTTGGAGAGGATTCACTGGAATGTTGCTTGGATTGGAGTGTATTAGCTACAAGGAGAAATTGGACAAGCTTCTGGTGTTTTCTTTGGAGCATGAGAGGCAGAGGGGAAACTGATAGATGTTAATAAAATTATGAGGCAATGTTTTAAGAAACATGGATACGATTTAGAGGGATATGGACCAAACACAGGCAGGTGGGACTAGTGTGGATGGGACATGTTGGGCAGGTTGGCTGAAAGGCTTTTTTCCATGCTCTATGACTCTAGATAGAGTAGACTGTCAGAGTCTTTTTCCCAGGACAGAAATGTCAAATGCCAGCAGGCATAACTTTAAGGTGAGAGAGGGAAAGTTTAAAGAAGGCATGCAAGGCAAAATATTGCTATTGTATCTGCTTCCACTACATCCACGTTGCAGGAACATTTTCCCCCTGCATCTAGCCTGTCTAATCCTTTAAGAATTTTATATGTTTCTATAACATCCCCTCTCATTCTTCTAAATTCCAGTGAATATAAGCCCAGTCGATTCATTCTTTCATCAGAAGCCAGTCTTGTCATTCCGGGAATTAACCTGGTGAACCTATGCTGCACTCAATAGCAATAATGTCCTTCCTAAAATTAGGAGACCAAAATTGCACACAATACCAGGTGCGGTCTCACCAGGGCCCTGTACAACTGCAGTATGACCTCCTCGCTCCTAAACTCAAATCCTCTAGCAATGAAGGCCAACATGCTATTAGCTTTCTTCACTGCCTGATGTACCTGCATGCTTACTTTCAGTGACTGATGTACAAGCACCTCCCCTTTTCCTAATCTGATACCATTCTGTTTTCCTGTTATTGCTACCAAAGTGGATAACCTCACATTTATCCACATTACACTGCATCACCCACTCACCCAATCAATCCAAGTCACCCTGGAACCTCATAGCATCCACACAGCTCACACTGCCACCCAGCTTTGTGTCATAGACAATAGGTGCAGGAGGAAGCCATTCGGCCCTTCGAGCCAGCACCGTCATTCAATGTGATCATGGCTGATCATTCTCAATCAGTCCCCAGTTCCTGCCTTCTCCCCATACCCCCTGACTCCGCTATCCTTAAGAGCTCTATCCAGCTCTCTCTTGAATGCTTTCAAAGAATTGGCCTCCACTGCCTTCTGAGGCAGAGAATTCCACAGATTCACAAACTTGGAGATGTTACATTGAATTGCCTCGTATAAATCATTAATATATATTGTAAATAACCGGGGTCCCAGCACCGAGCCTTGCGGCACCCCACTAGTCACTGCCTGCCATTCTGAAAAGGACCCGTTAATTCCAATACCATGTGCTCTAATTTTGCACACTAATCTCACTCCTCATTCTGCCTCTGTGTGCCTTGTGGTCCTCAGGTTCCTGATCTCCCAGCTGGTCTATCTTGTCTATCGAGAATATCTATAGTTTAGTTACAGTGCGGGAACAGGCTCTTCGGCCCACCGAGTTCGTGCCGACGCGATCCTCGCATATGAACATTATCCTACACTCACTGGGGACAATTTACATTTATACAAAGTCAATTAACCTACAAAACTGTACGTCTTTGGAGTGTGGGAGGAAACCGAAGATCTCGGAAAATGCCACGAGGAGAACGTACAAACTCCGTACAGACAGCGCCCGTAGTCAGGATCGAACCTGGGTCTCTGGCGCAACTCAACAGCTGCCCTGTCTCTTCCTTAAAAATATTTAAAGAATACTTTGCCTTTGGGAGAGAGAGATCCAGGAACTCAGGACATTCTGAGTTATTAAGCTTTGTTTCATCGCTCTTAAATTTGGGACCCCTTATTTATAAAGAGTTTTAGATCCTTCCCCAAGAAGAAATATCCCCTCTCCATCAAGTCACCTCCCACACTTCATGTGGAGGGGTGTTTTTCAGGCTGGGGGTCTGAGACCTGTGGAGTTCTGCAGGGATCTGTGCTGGGACCTCTGTTAACATATAACATATAACATATAACAACTACAGCATGGAAACAGGCCTGTCCGGCCCTACCAGTCCACGCCGACCATTCTCCCTGACCTAGTCTCATCTACCTGCACTCAGACCATAACCCTCCAATCCCCTCCTATCCATATACCTATCCAATTTACTCTTAAATAATAAAATCGAGCCAGCCTCCACCACTTCCACCGGAAGCCCATTCCATACAGCCACAACCCTCTGAGTAAAGAAGTTCCCCCTCATGTTACCCCTAAACCTTTGTCCCTCAATTCTGAAGCTATGTCCCCTTGTTGGAATCTTCCCCACTCTCAAAGGGAAAAGCCTACCCACGTCAACTCTGTCCGTCCCTCTCAAAATTTTAAAAACCTCTATCAAGTCCCCCCTCAACCTTCTACGCTCCAAAGAATAAAGACCCAACCTGTTCAACCTCTCTCTGTAGCCTAAGTGCTGAAACCCAGGCAACATTCTAGTAAATCTCCTCTGTACCCTCTCCATTTTGTCGACATCCTTCCTATAATTTGGCGACCAGAACTGCACACCATACTCCAGATTTGGCCTCACCAATGCCCTGTACAATTTCAACATTACATCCCAACTTCTATACTCGATGCTCTGATTTATAAAGGCAAGCATACCAAACGCCTTCTTCACCACCCTATCCACATGAGATTCCACCTTCAGGGAACAATGCACAGTTATTCCCAGATCCCTCTGTTCCACTGCATTCCTCAATTCCCTACCATTTACCCTGTACGTCCTATTTTGATTTGTCCTACCAAAATGCAGCACCTCACACTTATCAGCATTAAACTCCATCTGCCATCTTTCAGCCCACCCTTCCAAAAGGCCCAAGTCTCTCTGTAGACTTTGAAAATCTACCTCACTATCAACTACTCCACCTATCTTAGTATCATCTGCATATTTACTAATCCAATTTGCCACACCATCATCCAGATCATTAATGTAAATGACAAACAACAGTGGACCCAACACAGATCCTTGGGGCACTCCACTAGACACTGGCCTCCAACCTGACATACAATTGTCAACCGTTACCCTCTGGTATCTCCCATTCAGCCATTGTTGAATCTATCTTGCAACCTCACTATTAATACCCAACGATTTAACCTTCTTAATCAACCTTCCATGTGGAACCTTGTCAAATGCCTTACTGAAGTCCATATAGACAACATCCACAGCCTTGCCCTTATCAATTTCCCTGGTAACCTCTTCAAAAAATTCAAGAAGATTAGTCAAACATGACCTTCCAGGCACAAATCCATGTTGACTGTTTCTAATCAGGCCTTGATTATCCAAATAATTATATATATTGTCCCTAAGTATCTTTTCCATTAATTTTCCCACCACAGACGTCAAACTAATAGGTCTATAATTGCTAGGTTTACTTTTAGAACCTTTTTTAAACAAAGGCACAACATGCGCAATGCGCCAATCTTCCGGCACCATCCCTGTTTCTAATGACGTTTGAAATATTTCCGTCATAGCCCCTGCTATTTCTGCACTAACTTCCCTCAATGTCCTAGGGAATATCCTATCAGGACCTGGAGACTTATCCACTTTTATATTCTTCAAAAGTGTCCGTACCTCCTCTTCTTTAATCCTCCTAATTTCCATCACTACTCTACTTGTTTCGCTTACCTCACATAATTCAATATCCTTCTCCTCGGTAAATACCGAAGAAAATTAATTGTTTAATATCTCCCCCATTTCTTCCGGCTCAGCACATAGCTGTCCACTCTGACTCTCTAATGGACCAATTTTATCCCTCACTCTCCTTTTGCTATTGACATATCTGTAGAACCCCTTGGGGTTTACTTTTACATTACTTGCCAAAGCAGCCCCATATATTTTTTTCGCTTTTCTAATTTCCTTTTTAAGATTCCTTTTACATTCTTTATATTCCTCAAGAACCTCATTTACTCCCTGCCGCTTATATTTATTGTATATCTCCCTCTTTTTCCGAACCAAGCGTCCAATTTCCCTGGAAAACCATGGCTCTTTCAAATTATTATTCTTTCCTTTCCACCGAACAGGGACATAAAGACTCTGTACTCTCAAAATTTCACCTTTAAATATCCTCCATTTCTCTATTATATCCTTTTCATAAAACAACAATTTTGTTGTTTGTGATATACATATATATATATATATATATATATATACCAAACCATCCATCTGTAATTACATCCAAGTAATATATATATAAATTACTTGGATGTAATTACAGATGGTTTGGTTGGGAAGTTTGCAGACAAAACCAAGTTTGGTGGAGTTGTGGTGAGAGAGATGCTAAAGGATATACAGCTGGTCCTAGAGATGGCTGGAGAAGTGGCAGGTTGGAGTTTAATTTGAGCAAGTGTGAGGTTAAATGTAAAGAAAAAGTATATAGTTAAAGGCAAGACCCTTAAAACCATTGATGTGGGAGGGATCTGGAGGTCCACATCTATAGCTTCATGAAAACAACATCCCATCCACCTCCCCAAACTGCTGAACAAGCTTCTACTGTTTAATTTTACTTTTTTCCCTCTTCCGATAAAGAGTCTTGGACCTGAAACATTAACCCTGCCTGCTGCCCGACCTGCTGATTAATTCCAGCATATTCTCCTTTTTATTTTAGATGTCCAGCATCTGTGGACATTTTAACTGTCTTGATATCGGCTAGCTGAACCTTTCAACGCCTTATAACTCTATGGATAACCGTGGACGAACTGCGAGATCTGCCCGACCATCAGTGGAGGAGATGATGATGATGATGATGTCCTTGGATACTATCAGCCCCTGTGGCAGGGTTACTGGAAAGAGTCCAAAGCTGGAGGGACAGTCAGCATCTCTGAAGAGATGGAATGAAGAAGGGTCTCAACCCGAAACGTCACCCATTCCTTCTCTCCAGAGATGCTGCCTGTCCCGCTGAGTTATTCCAGCATTTTGTGTCTATCTTCGGTTTAAACCAGCAAGCATCTGCGGTTCCTTCCAAGATAGACACAAAATGCTGCAGTAACTCAGCGGGACAGGCAGCATCTCTGGAGAGAAGGAATGGGTGACGTTTCGGGTCGAGACCCTTCTTCAGACTGAGATCTTCAGATCTGTGGTTGCTTCAAGAGAGAGCTAGATAGAGCTCTTAAGGATAGCCAGGGGGTATGGGGAGAAGGCAGGGACGGGGTACTGATTGAGAATGATCAGCCATGATCACATTGAATGGCGGTGCTGGCTCGAAGGGCCGAATGGCCTCCTCCTGCACTTATTGTCTTCCAACCCAAGCGGGAGGTGTTGCCCAAGACTCCAGACCGCCCGAGGCTGGTGTGTAATTGCAAAGCGGATTCCGAAGTCGCTGCGCCGCGCTTCGGTGCATTTGATGGGTGTAGTTCCAGGTAGATGAGTGTCTCAGGTGACTGAGACACAGGTGGGACTGGCAGCCACACCCCGGCCGCTCGCAGCGTCACGTCCCAGGCGAGGTGTGCAGTGACTCCTTGCAACAACTTGGGCGGGAGCCCCAGGCAGGAGAGGGAGAGGAGAGAGAGAGAGAGAGGGAGAAGTGAGGGAGAGGGAGAAGTGAGGGAGAAGTAAGAGAGGGGAGAAGAGAGAGAGAGAGAGGGAGGGAGAGAGGAGGGAGAGAGGAGAGAGGGAGGGAGAGAGGAGGGAGGAGGAGGGGAGAGAGAGAGGGAAGAGAGAGGAGGGAGGGAGAGAGGGAAGAGAGAGGGAAGAGAGAGGAGGGAGGGAGAGAGGGAAGAGAGAGGGAAGAGAGAGGAGGGAGGGAGAGAGAGAGGAGGGAGGGAGAGAGAGGAGGGAGGGAGAGAGAGAGGAGGGAGGGAGAGAGAGGAGGGAGGGAGAGAGAGAGGAGGGAGGGAGAGAGGAGGGAGGGAGAGAGAGGAGGGAGGGAGAGAGAGAGGAGGGAGGGAGAGAGAGAGGAGGGAGGGAGAGAGGAGGGAGGGAGAGAGAGGGGAGAGGGAGAGAGGAGGGATCAGCAACACGCGTCAACTACAGGCTGTCGTGAGAATTAAATAGAGAACGTGTGTATTTCTGGAGCAGCCGGTCGCATCGGATGGAGACTGAGTGACATCGTCCACGTGTCCCGGGGCCGGACTGACCACAGTCGCTCTGGGTGAGAGAGACCCCCCCCTTTTCCTCTCTCGCCCTCCCCGCTGTGAACTACGGTTGAAATGCAAAGTTTTGCTACAAGCGGCGTGGTGTCGAGTCCCGTTGTGCGGGATGCTGCTGTCTGTCTCTGTGTCTGTGTCTGTCTGTCTCTGTCTGTCTGTCTCTGTCTGTCTGTCTCTGTCTCTGTCTGTCTGTCTCTGTCTGTCTGTCTCTGTCTCTGTCTGTCTGTCTCTGTCTGTCTGTCCCAGTGATTCCGCCCAGTGCGTTCAGTGTGATGTTGGGGCGGCCGGGTGGGTTCACTCCTGTCCCCCGGCTGTGCTCGGACGTCCCGGGCCCGGGGGGTGGGGGGTGGGGGGTGGGTGGGTGGTCACTCACTGTCTGCCCCCCGAGGGCTGGGGGTCTCCTCTGGGCTTGGGGGTGGGGTGGGGTTAGGAGCAGGGTCGCCCGGAGTTACCACGGAGATGGTGGTTCGTTTTGTGTTAGGCGTTGGGTGGGGGAGTGCCCAGCGGGTCAGTCAGCGTCTTTAGAGAGACGAGCAGCGTTCAACTTGCGGGTCACACACCTGAAATCCCCGGGGATTTCATTCACACACACACACACACACACACATAGACACACACACACACACACACACACATATACACACACACACACACACACACACACATATACACACACACACACATATATACATACACACACACACACATACACATACACACACCTGTACACATACACACACATACACCTGTACACACACATACACACACACAAATATACATACACACACACAGACATACACATACACACCTGTACACACACATACACACACATAGACAGACATACACAAACACACCCACACACACATATACACACACATACACATACACCCACATATACACACACATATACACACACACAGTGCAACGTCCCGAATATCCTCTCGCCACAGATGCTGCCTGACCTGCTGAGTCTCCCTGGAATTGTTCCTGTTCTGCTTAAGGTAGAAGTCACAATGTAGCCCCCCTCTTACCGAGGTTGTAGTCACAGGCCACTGGCGAGCCCGGTTTACTCGTCCACCCCCCTCTCCCCCCGTGTCTACCTCTTGTTACAAGGCGGTGGTTGCGACCGGACCAAGTGCCGCGGGTGTGATGGACGAGCGTTTGTGTTGCCAGGAAGCGGACGACTTTGTTCAAGTTTAGTGATGCCGATACCCACACCCCCCCGGGTTTCCATTCCATCCGTCCAGCCAGCGGGCCTCATTCTAAAGACTATAAGTGTCCCAGGACCACCTTCAGTGCAGTTGGATAAATAACCGCGGGTGAGCATTGTGGACACTGGGCTGGGAGCGACAGATGGAGCGAATTGCAATGTTGTGCATCTGGAGCGTTTATTATATAGTAGCAAGGTTGTAAATAAACTCTGCTATCCTGTGTTAAAAGACTGGATATTACGAGTGAGCTTGTAGAGGACCAGGGGGGATGCGCTGTATGCCTCTATCATCCTCCTGTGAATTCTTACTCCCTCTAACTGTTTAGTTTATCATTGTCACCTGTACCGAGGTACAGTGAAAAGCGTTTGTTTACGTGGTATCCAGTCCAAGGAAAGTGTGAACGTGATTATGACCAAGCTGTCCGCAGTGTACAGATAAAGGGTGCGACATTTAGTATGATGAAGTTCATTAAGGATGATTAAAGGTCTCCAATGAGGTAGCTGGGAGGCTGGAACAAGCACTCTTGCTGATGAGAGGACTGCTCAGTTGCCCAATAACAGCTGAGGAGAACGTGTGCCTGAATCTTGTGCTGTCCTTTCTTCCAGAGAGTCGTGTGCTACTGAAGGTAATGCAAGCCGCTTGGGTGAAGTGGCTTTTGGAGTTGAATGGTTGGCAGACTGTGCAGTTTAAGATATCTATTTGATGCAACAGTGGGGGCTGGCAGTGGATGTTGACTGGGGATGTGCTGAAAGATTATTTCTTTTGGTTTCAGTGTGGTTAAATGAACTGTGGTTGAGATGAGGGTTGCAGTAAATCGAATGTGACATACTCTGACATACACCTTCCTGCAGCAACGTTGATGTTTTTCTCTTCCTGATGTCGACTCTGCAGTTATTGATCTCTCTGCTCTCTGTGTTGGTACCCAGGGGATCACTGGCCCCATAACGATGAAGCACTTGTGGAAAACACATGTGGCTTCGGTAGCGAGTCTCCAGCTTCTTGTGTCTATTTTAGGATGAAACACTTCTTCATTTCACACATCAACCAGGGTTTCCATTGTAATGGGTTTAAAACCTTCAGGCTCTTCCCCCACAGGGTCAGCGATTCCTTATTCTGAGTCCATTCAAACATGTGCCTGACTCTTGTATCTTTTTAATCCCAATAAACATCCCTTTTAAAACGTATATTATTCACAAAATGCTGGAGTAACTCAGCAGGTCAGGCAGCATCTCGGGGAAAGAAAGAATGGGTGACGTTTCGGGTCGAGACCCTTCTTCAGACTGCAGTTTAAGATATCTATTTGATGCAACAGTGGGGGCTGGGGCTGGCAGTGGACGTTGACTGGGGACGTGCTGAAAGGTTACTTCTTGTGGTTTCAGTGTGGTTAAATGAACTGTGGTCTGAAGAAGGGTCTCGACCCGAAACGTCACCCATTCCTTCTCTCCCGAGATGCTGCCTGGTCTGCTGAGTTACTCCAGCATTCTGTGACTAAATACCTTCGATTTGTACCAGCATCTGCAGTTATTTTCTTATATTTTAAAACGTATAGATTAGCTGTAAATCTTGCAGATTAGCTTTAAGGATTATATTTGAGTCACAGTGTTAGGTCTTTGTGATGGAAGGATGAGATGTGGAGAATGTTGGTTAATTGTAATAATCCTAACGAACACCCTGCTGTGCCATGTGTGTTTTCACCCATCCATGTTTGTAGTCTGGAATTTATTGGCAGCCACTATAATTGTTCCATTAAAATACTTTTGATTTCATTTTGATGTATCGTTCGCCACTCTTCAGTCTCTTCATCAAGTAGGCAAGGTTCCTGATGGGGCTTCTCTTTAGAGAGGCACGGTCTACAGAGTAATGTAGAAACAAGGAAATGCAGATGCTGGTTTACTGAAAAAGACACAAAGTGCTGGAGAAACTCTGAAACGTAGAAAATAGATACAGGAGTAGGTTAGCCGGCCCTTCGAGCCAGCACCGCCATTCAATATGATCATGGCTGATCATCCAGAATCAGTACCCCATTCCTGCTTTCTCCCCATATCTCTTGATTTCGTTAGCCCTAAGAGCTATATCCAACATTCTCTCAGCGGGTCAGGTAGCATCCCTGAAAAACATGGATAGGTGATGTTTCAGGTTGGGACCCTTCTTCAGTTCACCTATCTGAAGAAGGGTTCTCCTCCATTATGAATAGCCTACTGTATATTTTGAGAGTGATCTGTAGCATTTCATTGAAAGCTATCATCCCTGATATTGCATTTCCCCTTCAGTACTGTACAAGATCATACCTTCGTTATGTGGACCAGTCTCCTGCAATAACTTAAGCAGGGGAATCAATCTCACTGAACCCCCTTGATGTGCCCTGTTAAAAAAGAAAATCTTAGGAATTTCAATGAGGTAAAATCTAATTATTTTAAACCCTAGAATTGCAACCCTGGTGTACTCTATCTCTGCCCTTATGGCAAACCTGCCATCCCAGGAACCAGTCTGGCAAATCATCATTGCACCCTCTCGTCCTGGAGTAGTGTATAACGTTCTCAGCTCCTTACTAGAATAGTACTGTGTAATGTAGGTGATATGATTATTAAGTTTGTGGACAACACCAAAAGTGGTGGTGTGATGGACACTGAAGGAGGTTGTGCAAGATTACAACAGAATCTAGATCAATCGGGGGAAAAAGGGTAAAGGAATGGCAGATGAAATTTAATTTGGACGAATGTGAAGTGATACACTTTGGGAAGATAAACCAGGGCAGGACATGTGCAGTGAACAGCAGGGCACTGGGGAGTATTGTAGAACTGGTTTATAGGGGTACAGATACATGTACGTTTTGAAAGTGGTGACACAGATAGATAGGGTGGTGAAGTTGTAAGGCAAGAGTGGAGAGGCAGGAACTCCAAAGACGTACAGGTATGTCGGTTAATTGACTGGGTAAATGTAAAAATTGTCCCTAGTGTGTGTAGGATAGTGTTAATGTGCGGGGATCGCTGGGCGGCGCGGACTCGGTGGGCCGAAGGGCCTGTTTCCACGCTGCATCTCTAAATCTAAATCTAAAACTGTTTCTCCTAAGTGTAGAAAGCTGAGGGATGATTTTCTGGTGGTTGATAAAATCACGAGGGGCAGAGATAAGGTGCATTGTCACAGTCATTTTTCCCGGAATAGAGAAATCTAAAGCCACAAGGCATAGGTTTAAAGTCAGAAGGAAAGGATTTACAAAGGGCAAGATTATCCTACTTTGTACGGTGAATATATGGAACATGCTGGTAGAGATGAGTGCAAATACAAGGTTTGCCTGGATATGTGGATGGAATAGATTTAGAGGGATATGGGTCAAAAGCAGTAAAGTGGGTCTAGCTTCGATAACACCTTGGTTGGCATGGATAAGTTGGGCTGAAGGGCCTACTTCCATGTTGTATAACTCTCTGACTCTAAACTGAAAGGGCCCTGTCATTGCCCCGCTTTTTGCATAAACTAATTCTTGCTCTGTGTCAGTATATTATCATGTGCTCTAACCTAGGTTTGTGGGACCTCAGTGAAAACCCAGCAAATTAAAAACATACATGCATGGGTTCCCTCCCCCCTCCTCTATCCATTCATTAGTCACACTTTTGAAGAACCCCTGGGTTAGTCAAACATCCTCTCAGAATCTGAAATAAGGAAAAGGGACAACAATTGAACTTTCATAAAAGATTTAACAAATGTTTAACGTTTAGGTTTCATTTGCTGCTCCCACTGCTTTCATTGTTTCTAAATGTTATTGTTTTGCACTTTGATCTTATTCAATGCTTTAATGAGTCATGATTACATTGCATTTCTATATCCCAGTGTTTTTATTTTGTGGCTAAATGAAGATGTGAGGAAAAAAAGAATTCTTACAAAATTCAATGAAGTAAAATCTCTTTGTTTTAAACTCTAGAAATGCAACCCTTGTGTACTCTATCTCCACTCTAATGCCAAACCTTCCATCCCAGGAACCAGTCTGGTGAATCATCACTGCATCCCCTCTGTGCCTGGAATACTGTGTAAATCTCCTTTACTCAATCCCCTTTACCAGCCATCATTCCTCCTCTCTGAAACTACACTGGTCCGCCTGATCAAGCTTAGCTACAAATCTTGGTCGGTGTGATGAGTGGCCGACCATAGATAAAGGCTTGGATGGAGTGGATGTGGAGAGGATGTTCCCACTAGTGGGAGAGTCTAGGACTAGAGGTCATAACCTCAGAATTAAAGGGCGTTCCTTTTGGAAGGAGATGAGAAGGAATGTCATTAGACAGAGGGTGGTGTATCTGTGGAATTCTTTGCCTCAGAAGGCTGTGGAAGCTGTCAATGGATATTTTTAAAGCAGATATAGATAGATTCTAGTACGGGTGATGGCGGTTATGGGGAGAAGGCAGGAGAATGGGGTTAGGAGGGGGAGATAGATCAGCCGTGATTGAATGGCGGCACGATAGCGCAACAATTTGAACAAAACCTGATACTGCACACCGTAGGCGAATGTTGAGTAAGGTGCCCCTAAAATTGTTGCGCTGTCGTGTACTGTTTTGGCTGTATTGCGGGAGCATACACATTATATATGTATATGTATGTAAGTATACATACATATATATGTGTGTATATGTATGTAAATGTGTATATATGTGTGTATATATATGTGTATATATAGTTTTAGTAATATATATATATATATATATAGATAATGTTGACCACAATTTAGAGGTACTTTATTGACTGTGAAACACATTGGGGCATCTGAAAGCACCAACAACACGTGTTTTGAAGTTATAACATATAACATATAACAACTACAGCATGGAAACAGGCCTGTCCGGTTGGTAGTACTGCTACTGCTAAATGATAATTCACATTCTCCATTCAATTTTGAGAAGCTCAGTTGGGGAATGTCCTAAGTAGGAAGATGGGTTGAATGTTATCCTTGTGGAAGATGCTAATTGGATCTTGCACTACAGAAACTGGTGTTGTGGAAACATCATAAAAGAGCTTTATGTGTCATTGTTTCCATCTGTTGCACAAACTATTTTCTTAAAAGTGGTGCTCCTCGACTTACGATGGGGTTACGTTCCGATAAACCCATCGTAAACCGGAAATATCATAAGTCGAAAATGCATTTAATACACCTGAGCACGTGGCCCTAAGCGAGCCGTAGCTCGCTGCCATTGTCCGGCTTTTGCACCATCGTAAAGTCGAAACATTGTATGTCGAGGAACATCTGTATTCTGTCTTTTCGATGTCTACTTTGGAATGTTGCCTAAGGTTTCTCTTGTTCACATTTAAACGCTTATCAGTGGGTGTGTTGGAACTTAAAATATCACATAAGTGAGCTTTGAATGACTAATTCTATGCAGAGTTACAGCAGGACTCTGAGGAGTGTTAATGTGCAGCAGGATCTTGGCGTGCAAGTCCATAGTTCCCTGGAATGGCAACACAAGTAGATAGGTTGTGAAGAAGGTGTACTGCATACTTGCCTTCCTCGGTCAGGGTGGTGCATATAATAAACAGTCATTGAGCATCTCTATAAAACCTTGATATAGACACAAGGTGGTGGAGTGACTCTGGGTCAGGCAGCATCTCTGGAGAACAAGGATGGGTGACATTTCGGGTTGGGACCCTTCTTCAAACTCTGAAGTATAAATCAGCATCTGCAGTTCCTTTCTTCACATAAAACTTGTGTAGAAGTATAAACTTGCCTAGGCTTCATTTGGAGTATAGTCTGCAGTTCTGGTCACTCCAGCAGGAAATATTTAGCAGCATAGAGAGGCTGTGGACAAGGTTCACCATGATGTTGCCTGGATGAGAGAGTATGAATTACAAGGAGAGGACTGGAGAAACGGAGGTTGATTTCTCAGGAAAGCAGAGCCTGAGAGGTGGCTTGATAGAAGTATATAAAATGTTGTCGGAAGGAACCGCAGACGCCTGTTTAAATCGAAAATAGACACAAAATGTTGGAGTAAGTCTGAAGAAGAGTCTTGACCTGAAATGTCACCCATTCCATCTATCCAGAGATGCTGCCTGGCCTGCTGTGTTACACATTGTGTCTATCTTCGAAATATATATAAAAATTTGATTGGTATCTGTGGGGCAGATAGCCAAGTCTTTCTTGGGTAGAAGTGAGTTGTAAATCTGTGGAATTCTCTGCCTCAGAAGGCAGTGGAGGCCAATTCTCTGAATGCATTCAAGAGAGAACTGGATAGAGCTCTTAAGGATAGCGGAGTCAGGGGGTATGGGGAGAAGGCAGGAACGGGGTACTGATTGAGAATGATCAGCCATGATCACATTGAATGGTGGTGCTGGCTCAAAGGGCCGAATGGCCTACTCCTGCACATATTGCCTATTGAAAGCAATGTTTAAGAAGCTTTTGTATAATACAAGAACAGGCAGGGGGTGAAAGGATATGGACTATCTGCAGTCAAGTCTGATGAATTTAATTTAGCTTCATGATCAGTACACACACCATGAGCTGAAAGGCCTATTCCTGTGCTATACTCTTCTATGTTTTGCAGCAATACCAACATTTTGCAGCAATAAATAAAATAAAACTGAAATAAAACTTGGCCCTCTAATAAAACAAACCACTGTTCACCAGTGCAGTCCCAGCAGTTCATTGCTGAATCCATAGACTTTAATTTCCTTGAGGTGGCGACTGGACAGCTGTAGATTGCCTTCACTAATCATTGGCAGATGTTTGACAGCTGCCCATGAAATTGGTTATTAATGTGTTGTCATAGTGGGGCGGAGGAGCAGCCACCGTACACAATCTTTTCTGGGAACTTCCTCAAAGGATTCTCAATTTGCTGTGTGCCGTGATTGAAAGAGCCTGATGATGTGCTGATTATTTTTTAGCAGTTGGGTGATCATTTTCCGATACGTCTCCATCTCTTGTCAGTCAGTAACACTGGCCTTTTGCACTTCATTCTGACTTATTTTGAACAAGTCCAAAAGATGAGACAGTCTCTCATTAGGCCCAGTGGTATGAACGTTGACTTCTCCAACTTTAGATAGTTCCTCTGTCCCTCTCTTCCCCTCCCCCTTCCCAGATCTCCCACTGTCTTCCTGTCTCCACCTATATCCTTCCTTTGTCCCGCCCCTCTGACATCAGTCTGAAGAAGGGTCTCGACCCGAAACGTCACCCATTCCTTCTCTCCTGAGATGCTGCCTGACCTGCTGAGTTACTCCAGCATTTTGTGAACAGAGATTGTTCAAGTCATTTTGCATGGTCTACTGGGTTTTGAGGGACACTCGATTCACTGATGTTCTTGCTTCACCAAAGCCTTTGGAACTTGTATATTTGAGGTCTGTAAGGTCTTTTAAATTAAAATAAACAAATTATTCTTTATTTAAAATAAAGAACTATTTTAACACTATTATGCCGTAGTAAATAATCAAAAGGTTATCGGTTAGTCAAAAGTCCCAACCCAAAAAATTGCCATTTCCCTCGACCTGACCCACCGATTTCCTCCAGTGCTTTGTATTTTGCTTTTGATACTTCAACTGTAGTTGATTATTAATGGATATTTTACTGCATGCACAGGTGTATTATCATTGTTCAAACACCTCTGAATGAAATCTAACAGTATGATTGCTGGACAACAGTTTTGTTGATCAATTTATTTGAAGCTGTTTACTTACAATTGATGAAAAGAGGTTGGCCGTTGGCCAATATTGTCCATTTTGCTATAAAGCCTCACCCACTGAGATTTGTTTTTCTTATTTGATATGTTAGTGGCAATGTGCACACATCCAGCTAGTTTTTTTTAATTATCCCATGGGTCTGCAGTTCAATAGAAATACCACAGCCAATCCATCGCAGCATTACCTCACAGACGTCCGAAGATGTACAGGTTTGTAGGTTAATTGGCATGGTATAAATGCAAATTGTCCCTAGTGTGTGTAGGATAGTGTTAGTCTGCGGGGATCGCTGGTCAGTGCGGACTCGGTGGGCTGAAAGGCCTGTTTCCGCATTGTTTCTCTAAACTAAACTAAAGTTCAATATTACAATGTTACTCTTTTCCTGCCACATACATTCAAAGTTAAAATAGATCTGCCCTTGTATGAGGTCTGAAGAAGGGTCTCGACCCGAAACGTCACCCATTCCTTCTCTCCTGAGGTGCTGCCTGACCCGCTGAGTTACTCCAGCATTTTGTGTCTACCTGCCCTTGTGTGACATTGTCTTTAGAGGAGGCAGCGCAAGGGAAACCAAGCTGTAAACAACCTGTCCTCTTTATCTTCACGAGCTTACTTTTGACTATCTTCCCCCTCATTGAATGTACCATTTGAAAATGTAATCTCTGTAGTTGTTGGGCTCAACTGGACAACTTGTTCTCCAAGATGGCGCCCCAGTGGCAGAGTGGGAGAGTCGCTGCCTTGTAGCGCCACAGTCCCCGGTTCGATCATGATTACAGGTTCTCCCCATCAACGCGTGGGTTTTCTCCGGGTGCTCCGGTTTCCTCACACACTCCAAAGACGTACAGGTTTGTAGGTTAATTGGCTTTGGTAAAAATTGTAAATTGTCACTAGAGTGTAGGATAGTGTTAGTATGCGGGGATCGCTGGTCAACACAGATTCAGTGGGAGAAAGTGCCTGTTTCTGCTCTGTATCTCTAAACTAAACTAAACATACAAACTATTTTCCAACCCCAAAATGCCCACTCAGCATTCTTGTCCATTTAGAAGTGAAGAATTTCAAGTTCAGTTCGTAGAATTTCCTACCCCAGGACACTGGAGGCTTCATTGGTGATGTCTTCAAAACTGGATATTAAGGGATTCAATGTGTTAAAGGAATAAGGCTGGCAAGAGGCTTTGAAATAGAAGTTTACCTGTGTTCTTGTTGAATGGTAGTGCAGTGTAGAGGGGCTGAGCGGCCTAATCCTACTCCTGCTTACGATTGGCGCCAAACGTTTGAATACGTATTTTCCTCCGAATCATTTTGTGTTTTGTTTTGTTTTCTAAAATCTTCTGGACCTTTTTTTTTTTACTGAACTCCACGGTTCTCTCTGTCCTCATTAATTTGGTGTCCCGTTGCCTTTAACTCTGGAAACCACCCAGAAATCTACTGTCAATGTAGTTATTCTGCATAAACGAATACTATTTATTTATGAAATGGTGTTCAAATATTGGGGCAATTAAAATTGTAGCAGAGGAGGTGGTAAAAATAAGGCCGAGTGAGAAGCTTCAAAACATGTGGATTGTATACCGGCTTGTACTCGCTGGAATTTAGAAGATTGAGGGGGGATCTTATAGAAACTTACAAAATTCTTAAGGGGTTGGACAGGCTAGATGCAGGAAGATTGTTCCCGATGTTGGGGAAGTCCAGAACAAGGGGTCACAGTTTAAGGATAAGGGGGAAGTCTTTTAGGACCGAGATGAGAAAGTTTTTTTTCACACAGAGAGTGGTGAATCTGTGGAATTCTCCGCCACAGAAGGTAGTTGAGGCCAGTTCATTGGCTATATTTAAGAGGGAGTTAGATGTGGCCCTTGTGGCTAAAAGGATCAGGGGGTATGGAGAGAAGGCAGGTATGGGATACTGAGTTGGATGATCAGCCATGATCATATTGAATGGCGGTGCCGGCTCGAAGGGCCGAATGGCCTACTCCTGCACCTATTTTCTATGTTTCTATCTATCTCATGAAAGCATCCAGAGAATCGGCCTCTGAGGCTGAATATTCCACAGATACACAACTCTCTGGGTGAGTTTTCCTCATCTCCGTTCTAAATGGCCTACCCTTTATTCTTAAACTGTGGCCTCTGGTTCTGCACTCCCCCAACATCGGGGACACGTTTCCTGCCTCTAGCGTATTCAATCCACCACCAGGGGGCGCCGCATGATGGCTGCCTCGCCTACAGTCTGTCTGTCCTTTTCAAACTCTTTTTGTTATTTTTGTGTAAATGTTCTCTGGGTTGTTTTATGTGGGGGGTGGGAGAGGGGGTCGGGGAAACTTTTTTTCAATCTCTTACCTTGCCGGAGATGCGATTGTTTTCCGGATCGTATATCTGGTCGCTCTGCGGCCTAACATCTATAGAAAATCTATAGAAAAGATTATATCAGTGAGATATAATAGAGAGAGAGAGAGAGAGAGAGAAAAGTGAACTATGTTGAAAGAAAAAGTAAGTACACTAATAGTAGATGACAATGTAGACTGAATGAATGTTCATTCCATTTTCATTGGAAACCGGGATTGACTCTTAGAAAGGAAAGGGTTAATAATAGCATTGAGTCATTAAGGAAACTGAATTGATTTTGAAGAAACAAAGGGGATTGATAAAAGTTGATGTGGTTACTTAAAAAAACATTTGGTGGTTATTTAAAATGAGACAGTGGCATTGTGTTACGTTATTAGCCAAGGACAGAAAGTGAAGAGTCATGCTGAATCAATGCTTTCCATATGAGGAAGAAATAAGCAGGTGTTGTACCTTGGAGAAACAGGCAGCTTTTATATTACTGACTATTATATTATTATTACGTTGCTGACTGGTAAGCACGCAACAGAAAACTTTTCACTGACACGTGACAATAAACTAACAGTAACTGTAACCGTGCAAGGGTAGATGGGTCTTCTAATTCTAATCAAAGTCATTTACTTGGAGCATTAATGATGTATATCTTCACAAATGTTGCCTGACCTTTGATCATTTGCAGCTTTTTGCTATTCTGCTATTTCATAATTTACATGAAAATTAGTCTCAGAATTCAGAGATTGTAGATAAAAATCTATGGTGACCATTAGTGAAGAAGGGGGCCAAGGAGATTGTTGGGAATCTTGAACACATTGGAATTCATGGTCAGGGAGAGCCAATATTCAAACAGGCGACTTGCTTGCTGGCTTTCCCACGTGGAGGACAGGACTACAAGGGCTTCAGTGTGTACAAAGTACTAGGCCCTCCATACTCGTAGTATTAGGACAAACACCTTCAGGGTTAGACTAGGTTAGAGATACAACATGTAACGGGCCTTTCTGCCCGCTGAGATCGTACCGATGACTGATCACCCGTTCACACTAGTTCTACGTTATCCTACTTTCTCATCAACTCCCTACACACTTGGGGCAATTTACAGAGGCCGAGTAATCTACAAACCTGCAAGTCTTTACCATGTGGGAGGAAGCCAGATCACTGGGAGGAAATCCACACGGTCACAGGGAGAACATACAGAATCCTAATTGTTGTATTGGCATCGGGTGTGAGTGTAACACGATCGCACCACATTACGTAAGGTATCAGTGCTTCACTAAAAGATTCTGTGACGGCAGGTAGTCAACTGTTATTGCAACTTGAAAGCAGGGCAAGAAATGCATTAGATATTGCTGCTGTGGTAACTGTCTCTTGATATTTGTGCACTTGAAGCTTCTAGGTTATGGCAGGAGTTGAAATCAACATTTTGTTGTTAATTCTTGCCTCCAAGGATTAAACAGCGAGGACAGATGAAGCTGGGGTTATATTCCCTGGAGGGAAGATTTGGAAATATTTGGAGAAACAATTTCTGGTTGGGAGATGTTGAAGGCGGGGTGGAAAGGAAGAGAATGGGGTGGATGGGACTGCTTTGCAGGGAGCAGCATGAACCTGAAGACCTCCTCAGTGCCATAATAAATAAACAAGTAGGTTTAATTACAGCACAGATGGAATAATTCCCTGCATTAACCATCTTCAGTTGATAGCAATTGATCACAGATTGCTGGCTATAAAAATGATTGATCGGTTGACAAGAATCTCAAGGAAAGATGGATGTCTAGAGATTGGTCAAAGATCAGTTAAAATCTCATTGAACATTGTATCAGACACAAGGCGCTTAACTGCTCCTGTTCCAAACAAAACACAAGAAAATAGGATGTGTAGGAAGGAACTCTAAACTAAACTAAAAACTGCAGATGTGTATCTAAATGAAAATAGGAACCAAGGTAGATATGCGCACTACTGACAGAAAATGTACCAGATGCCTCCTGGCTTAAACAGCTGATAGATGATCTCAATGGCAACAGATAGTTTGACACTTGTTCAGCACATGATACTTGATTTAATGAGATGAACAAAGGGAACAAAGGTGTTGCTTTGAGAGGGAGCATGGGATGGGGTGGAGGAGGTCATGTTTGCCCTTCTGGATCTTTAAGAAGCAACAACTTTAGCGAGGGCCAAATTATGTAAGATATCCGTGCTTCTCTAAAAGACACTGTGACTGCAGATAGACAACTGTAGTTGTAACCTGAGATTAGGGCAGGAAATGCATGTGACATTTCTGCCACAGTGACTGTCTCTTGGTGATTATGCAGTCGAAGTTTCCAGGCTATGGCTGGAGCTATAAACAATGTCTTGCAGTTCAGCGTACAGCTGCTGTCAGATGTCCCATCGCACGGCGTAATATCAGTCACTGCCTGCATTTAGATATAGATAATCTACCTAAAATAGGCACCAAATGCTGGAGTAACTCAGCGGGGCAGGCAGCATCTCTGGAGAGAAGGAATGGGTGACATTTCGGGTCGAGGCCCTTCTTCAGACTGATATCAGGGGAGTGGACGGTACATATATAGACAAGTGTATAGATAAGGAATGGTAAGGTGCGAAAACAAGACAAAGGGAATTGAGATCAAGGAAAATGTAGAATAGATCATTGTTAGTTGCCTAGTTGGTCGGTGCCCTAGCCCGCCAAGGTGTGAAGTGGCCTGAACATCAGCAAGGCCACCACAGATTAGTGAGGAGCCTTGGGCTGACCTCTGACAGCCCAATGAGGCCTGCCTTGCTTCTGCCAGCTGTCAAATGGCACTGAATATTTTTGAATATGGAGAAGTTAAAAACATCTTGTGTGAAATAATAATAAAATAAAATAATTAAGTTGTAAAATTCAATGTGTAATTAGCTAAAAACTTTTATGATGTAAATCAAAATGGAAATAATTTCAAGGAAATTTGATTTCTTCACCACAGACCTTCCAGCTGCCAAGGAAATCAATGAGGTGCTGTCAACGGACCAGGTCTGACCTGGTGCAGACTCCAAGGGCTGTTTTATTTTTCCCCCCCAAGTGTTGGATTATGTGGATGTTGTGAACTCGCCTCCACTTACAAGGCTCCTTTCAGGACTGCCATTTGACCAGAAAGTGTCGTCCATTTTGATGATATTTCTAGGAGCATTCGCACTAGTTGCTGAGTCAGTCAGTCACCACACACTGACATAACAGAGCTTGTTTGCTACCGCTTGCATTTGCTCAGTGAGTCATAACAACCACCGTCTTGGATGTCCATTGGGAACAGCTCTGATAACAGTTCAGGTTATTTTGGATGAATACTTTTCCAACTACAAGTGGCACAGTGGTGTAGCTGATAGAGTTGCTGCCTCTCAGTTCCATCCCGTCTTCGGGTGCTGTCTGTGTGGAGGCTGCACATTCTCGCTCTGACTGTGAGTTTTCCCCCTGTGCTCTTGTATCCCAAAGACGTGCAAACTGAAATGAATTGGCCACTGTCAATTACCGAGTGTGTAAGTGAGAGGTAGAAGCTAATGATGGAAATGTGGGGACAATATAATAGGATTAGTACAAATGATTACTGGTGCAGACTTGGTCATCTGAAGGCCTGATTCTCTGCCGTATAACTCTATGTAACATGCAGTGGTGTTTAATTAGTCTATTAATTGGATAAGAGTGGGAAAAGGACACTGTGTTTTCAGGGTTCTGCCAAATGCAGTTATGGCCATTGGGCCACAGCTTACATAGTGCAGGCACCCTGCACTGGGAGAAGTTCAAGGTGATGAAACAAAAATCGAGTCAGACTCGTGACTGTTCCTTCTGTATATTTAACGTGAGGAATTCCCACACAGATTTCACACGACTGAAATGAAGGGCTAAAGTGGGAAGGGGGAGGACAAAGAGAAGCAAATCAAACCGCCAGCTCCATCTGGAGCAATATCTGGTGTTATCCTTGTGGTGTTTGCTTGCTCCTCCTGTGACAGAGTGGGTTTTCTCTGGGTGTTCCAGTTTCCTCCCACATCTCCAAGACATGCAGACTGATAAGTTCATTGGCCTCTGTAAGTTACGCCAAGTAATGGTAAGCTGGTAGAACCACCTGCACATATACTTGAACTTGAATCACCCAGAGTTTTTATTCTGGGGTAGAATAAAATCTCTTTGGGTAGGGTAGGTCTTTTAAGGCTTGCGGTGGGCAGATGGACCAGTTTCTGTGCTGTATCTCTCTGTGACGACATGCCAATTTTTCTATGTTTTGCAGGTCCTGCCACTCTGAGATTCATTCTAATGACCCTCCACTGTAACTTCAGCATCTCGAATCGTTGTAGTAAGTCTCCTGTTTAGTTTTGGATGTTCTTTTGAAAGTGCTCTATGCCAGCACTTGCAGCTTGAACTCTGCTGGTCCAAGTCTTGCGCTAGTGTGGAAACAGGCCACTCGGCCCCTCTAGTTTGCCTCGCCATTTAAAAGGTCTGATAAGCCACAGAGCTAGAGAGTGGCCCTGACCTGCTATCTACCTCATTGGAGAACCTCAAACGATCTTTAATGGGACTTTACTGGATTTTATCGTACACTAAACATTGTTCCCTTTATCCTGTGTCTGTACAAGACACCTTGATTGTAATCATGCATAGTCTTTCTGCTAAGTGGAAGTGGATGGCACGCATCCAAAAAACGTTTCCCTGTACCTCGGTACACGTGACCATAAACTAAACTTTAAAAAAAACGTTTTCTGCGTTGGTTCCCCATGGCCCTGAATTATATATAAATTCTCTGCTCTCTCCCAGTGACCCAGCTTCTACAATCCTTTGGGGAAGGGGATTGCAGAGAGTTCCCTCCTCCCCCTTCCCCCCCCGTGGGAAATTGCTTTGTACCTCAGTTTTAAATGACTGCTCTCTAATCTTTTAACATTATCCCTTCATTCAAGTTTATCCCACCAGTCAAAACACCTCAAAATCTACACTGTCCTGGCCACTAAGGATGTTGTGTTTCAACGTTGACATAAAAGATTTCTTGACATCGTGTGAAAGATGGCAGGGGAATCTTCCCCTCCACGGCCCTCAAATTAAATCTCCTGCAGCACCATGATAACATATTACCCAATTGTCAGACCTGGGTAATCGCCCAATTGCCCAGACCAGAGGTCTGATGGAGGGTCTCGACTCGAAAAATCACCTCTTCCTTTCCTCCAGGGATGCTGCCTGACCAGCTGAGTTACTCCAGCATTTTGTGTCTAAGCCAGCATCATCTGCAAATCCTTCTTCCGCATACCCAGTTGTTACATTGTTTTTTCCATAGCAATTTCTCTGCTACGTGTCTTAACAGTGCCACACTCATTGGTCGGGGAGCACTTTAGAATTACTCTGAGTCATTATTGGGAGCCACCTATTTGATTCCTAACGAACAAATATTTACAGTTTGCACCACCCAGCTGCAATTTTTTTTCTAATCAGCTTTTATAAATACTGATTATAGTGATGTAAAGTCAAGTCAAGTCAAGTCAATTTATTTGTATAGCACATTTAAAAACAACCCACGTTGACCAAAGTGCTGCACATCTGACTAGGAAAAAAAGAAACATACAGTGGCAGGCAGCCAAACACAACGGCGCGGCCATCTTGAACAAAATGTTAATTCAATCACCCACAGTCCAACAATAAAAGCACTAAACAGGCACCCAAATTACCCAACCCCCAAAACCCCCCAAAACACAGTCCAACAATAGAAGCATTAAATAGACATTCAAATCACACACCCCAAAAACCCCCAAAAACACAGTCCAACAATAAAAGCATCAAACAGGCACTCAAACCACCCAACCCCAAAAACACACAAAAAAGAAACATCCATCAAAGAAACATCCATCACAGTGAGTCTCCTCCAGTCCTCTCTCTCCTCACTGTGATGGAAGGCCACAATGGCTGGGGTAGTTCAAATCTCCAATCGTGAAAACTAATATTCAGGGAAATGAAAATTCAATGGGAAAAAAAATGTAAAGAATACTGGACAAACGTAGCGGGTCACGCAGCATCCATTGGATGTCGGACGTTAGCTTTTTGCTTTTATTTTGGACTTCTAGTATCTACATTTTAAAATAATGTTCACAACTGCAGCTGATGCTTCTCTTCCGCCCATCTCAGATGTGAATGGTATAAACAATGGGATTATTATCATCCCAGTCCTCCTCGGCATCTCCTCTGTGGTTCTGATCTCGATCATCATATGGAAGACCTGTAAAATGAAGCAAGAGAGGGATCGTGTCCCAGTTATCCTCCTGCAAGGTGTGTACAACTATTACCTGGCGATAAATTAAATGACGTGAATAAATATTTGACTCGGGTAGACATCTCTTCCGAGGTCCTATTAGTGCATCGATCTATCAATAGACAATAGGTGCAGGAGTAGGCCCTTCAAGCCAGCACCGCCATTCACCGTGATCATGGCTGATCATCCACAATCTGATATCACAATCACATCTGATATCTGATATCACAATCACAATCCACAATCATCCACATAGCTGATCATCCGCTACCGGCACGGTAGTGCAGCGGTAGAGTTGCTGCTTTACAGCGAATGCAGCGCCGGAGACTCAGGTTCGATCCTGACTACGGGTGCTGCACTGTAAGGAGTTTGTACGTTCTCCCCGTGACCTGCGTGGGTTTACTCCGAGATCTTCGGTTTCCTCCCACACTCCAAAGACGTACAGGTATGTAGGTTAATTGGCTGGGTAAATGTAAAAATTGTCCCTAGTGGGTGTAGGATAGTGTTAATGTACGGGGATCACTGGGCGGCACGGACTTGGAGGGCCGTAAAGGCCTGTTTCCGGCTGTATGTATATGATGATATGATGAATCAGTACCCCGTTCCTGCCTTCTCCCCATATCCCTTGACTCCGCTATCTTTAAGAGCTCTATCTATCATCAGTACTATTCAAGGCAACACCCTTAAATAAAGCACATACTCTTAATTAAGGGCTAGATAGGAAAGGTTCAGAGGAGTATGGGCCAAATGCAGGCAGGTGGGACTAGTGGAGATGGGGCATCGTGGTCGGCAAGGGCAAGCTGGGCTGAAGGACCTGTTTCCGTGCTGTGTGGTTCTATGACAGGAGTAATCACTCTTCAGCTATTAAAGCAGCGGAACACAATTATGGAATTACACAGTGGTACAGTTGGTGGCGCTACTGCCTCACAGCTCCAGAGACCTTGGTTCAATCTTGTTTTCTGGGGCTATCGATGTGGAGTTTGCAAGTTCTCCCAGTGACCCCGTGAGTTCCCACCAGGTGCTCCAGTTTTTCCCCTGCATCCTAACGACGTGCGGTTTGTGGACTAATTGGTCAAAATATTCTTCTGGCAAGAATGCAGCTGCTGGAGGAACTGAACTTGTCGAGCAGCATTTTTGGGGAACTGGGGTATGAATTGGATGGCAGTATTTATCATCAAGAGGCTGCACCAGGGAAGATGGTGAGAATATAGAGAGGTGGAGGGGGGGGGGGGGTGAGGCTGTGGCTAGTATTGATAAGGTGGACCATGTGGGGAGGATGATGGGAATAACTCAGTGGGTCAGGCAGCATCTCTGAAGAAAAAGGGATGGGTGATGTTTCGGGTTGGGACCCTTCTTCAGACTCCGTCTAAAATGTCACCCACCATTTTTCTCTCGCGATGCTGCCTGCTCTGCTGAGCTACTCCAGCACTTTGTGTCTATCTTTGATATGAACCAGCATCTGCAGTTCCATGTTTGTACAACAGTTAAAAAGACATGGAAACAGATGTGGAAGGAGACCTGGTTGGGTCCTTGTGTTCCCATCTCTCTCTTCGATCCTCCTCCCAGTCCTGTCATTTTTGTTCCCTTTCCCATCCCCTTCCCCCACCCACCCTTCCAGGTTCCATTCACTGGATTCCCTCCCAATCCTATTCTGCTTTGATCTGCCCCTCACCTCTCCTCCAGTAGTACCCTTTTATCATCTTCCTTACTTGCCAGAGCCCTGCATTGCCAGCCTCAGTGGCCCCATGTATCTCCCTCCAGCACCTTCACCCCCCCCCCTCACCTGTCCCCATCTGTACTTTTCTCCCCCCCCCCCCCCCCATGTCTATTCCACCAGAAGTGGGAAGATGGCATGGTGCTGGGCTGAACAGTACTCTTATTCTGACAGTCGCAAATAATTTTCATTGGTTATTTCATGTTTGCATTGTCTGAAGCTAAAATATTCTAAACCCTTGCCCCAGTCCTACAATCTTTCTCTAGATATTACTGTGTAATTCACACTGTGATATCTATATCCTGCACCTTTTCCACCGCATCTAATGACGTGTGGTTTGTGGAATAATTGGCCAGAATATTGGTCAAAAGGGCAGCATAGTGGTATAACACCAGAGACCAGGTTTTGATCCTGACTACGGGTGCTGTACGGAGTTTGTACGTTCTCCCTGTGACTGCGTGGGTTTTCTCCGGGTGCTCCGATTTCCTCCCACACTCCAAAGACGTACAGGTTTGTAGGTTACTTGGCTTGGGTAACAGTTGTAAACTGACCCTCTTGTGTAGGATGATGTTAGTGTACGGGGCAATCGCTGGTCGGTGCGGACTTGATGGGCCGAAGGGTCTTTTTCCACGCTGTATCTCGAAACTACACTGATCACATCCTATAAATGTGGATTTTGAACTTGATTCTATCTCTAGACAAATCTGGGCCTATCCGTCAGCTGGAGAATGAAAATGGATCTGTGTCAATGGCAACTGAACGGATTCTAACAGCCAAAGACCCCTGTCTGAAGCAGTGGGAAATTCCCCCCGAACACATAGTTGGCAATTTGGAATATATGCAGAGTGGGAGTTATGGGCCAATGTATATGGCCAACATCCTCTCTCTGGATGGGTCTGGAGAAGTCAAAGCTGTGTTCAAGTCTCTTCATGGTAAGTAAAGAATATGCCTTCACATTTCGTGTTTCTTCCTCTTCCCTTTGTGGTAACTTATCTTAGTTGTGTTCAAGTGTGGGGTTGGCTGTGAAAGTCTACTTTCTATAATTTTATGAATGCCGTTTTAAATATATTTACTGTGTTTTGTCAATTGAGACGTGTGATCATGATTACCCTATTCAGAGCTCAACATCTGGCACCCAGTTGGTAACTCAGTCACTGCACTTAAACATCTATAAGATTAAGGTTGGGTTCCATTCTTTCACGTTTAGAGGCTCACTCCGGTCCATTTCAAGAAATTAAGCACGGGGGGGGGAGAAAGATCCCTTATAACTAAGCTGCATTGTAGTGCAGAATTTAGTGTGATGGCTACAGAGAGGGTGCAGGTTAAAAAGAAAAGTGCAAGTGCCGCAACAAGGTATATTGGAAGATCGGGAATACATCCTTATGGGGAAATCCAAACAAGCGTCTCATTCAAGTGGGGAAGAATCTGTTCTTGAATTGATTGTACGTGGTTTATTTTGCCCAGGAAGAAGGGAGAAGAGTGAATGACTAGGGGGTGAGGGGTTGATTCTTTTGGCAGCATGATGTATATAGATGGACAAGGAGGTTGCGGCAGGTGGAGGCTTCTTGGTTTGTGTGATAGACTGGGCCGTGTCCACAACTCTCTCTATTTTCTTGAGGCCTTGGGTTGAGCAGTTGCCGTACCAAGCTACGCTGCATCCAGATTGGATGCTTTCTATGGTGCAGTTGCAGAGATTGGTCAGGAGTGTTGGAGACATGCTGGATTTCCTTAGTCTTCTAAGGAAATAGAGGTGTTGATGTGCTTTCTTGGCCTGATGGTCAATGTGCGTGGATCATGGGAAATTGTTGGTTTTCTTTACACTTGGATCTTGAAGGTCTCCTCTTCCGCACCGTTCATTCTGATTCCACCTCGCTTCCTGAGGTCAATGTCCAGCTTTTTCATTTTGCTGATGTTGAGGGGGAGATTGTTGTCTGGAAACCATGTTACTTAAGATAGACACAAACATCTGGAGTAACTCAACGGGTTAGACAGCATCTCTGGAGAAAAGGAATAGGTGACATTTCGGGTGGGGAAGAAGGATCTCAAACTGAAATGTGACCTATTCCTTTTCTCCAGGGAAGCTGCTGACCCGATGTCACTCCAGCTTTTGTCTATCTTCAGTTTAAACCAGCACTTGCAGTTCCTTCCTAACCATATCACTAAGCTGTCCTACCTCTACTATGTCTCGTCGTTGTTCGAGATCTGGCCCACCTCTCTGGTGTAATCTGCAACTTTGTAACTGGAGTTAGAGCAGAATTTGGCCGCACAGCCGTGAGTGTAAGGGGAGTACAGTAGGAGCTGAGGCCACAGCTTTGTAGTGCACCAGTAGAGTTGATAATATTCATGTCTGGATTTCCATGACCTCATTTCACATGGGAGTGGTGGGTTGGAGATTTTGTGATTGTTCTTTTTTTAAAACTTTTTATTTTACATGTGTGTGTTTTGTTTGTGATGTGGAAAGATTTCTGTATTTTCTTTCCTTTGTCAAGCTTATCTTTTATTCTGACTGAAATGCCATCATATGTTTGGCCTCATGGGCCAGTTGCTGTGAGGGGAAAGCTGTCAGTCAGATTGGAAGAGCATGGAGGACTTTTAGTGGCAGTGAAGGAAACTGCATCTTATTCTAATTTCCGGTTGCTGCTAAAGATCCACTGTACAAGCGATAGATAACATGTAATGTAACTCACTTGACATCAGCCAGTGAACTCGTGACTGAATACATTCTGGTGGTAATATCCTTTGTAACAGTGACTTCAGGTACAAATTTAACTTCCCCCATCCTAACACTCTTGTGGGCATTGGTCCCAACATGGCAATACCTGGTCTCTTGCTAAAATTCTTATTCCCTCAAAGTCCTTGTTCCTTGGCTCTATAACCTCCCACATCTCTTCCAGAATCTTGCAATTCTTCACTCTGGCCCTTTCTGCATTCTTGATTTTGTTCATAGCACCGCTGGTAGCTTTGCCTTCAGCTAAAATAACCACAAAATGCTGGAGTAACTCGGTGGGTCAGGCAGCGTCTTTGGACAGAAGGAATGGGTGACGTTTTTGGGTCGAGTCCCTTCTTCAGACTGAGAGTCAGACTGAATTGTGTAGATACAAAAAGATAGAATGGGAGACTGAGAGGTCAATTCAAGAATGTGATCGTAGTGGGGAAGAAGCTGTTTCTGAATCTGGCAGTATGTACGGAGCCCTTCATAATGTTTGGGACAAAGACCCATCATTTATTTATTTGCCTCTGTACTCCACAATTTGAAATTTGTAATAGAAAAAATCACATGTGGTTAAAGTGCACATTGCCATATTTTAATAAAGGCAATTTTTATACATCTTAGTTTTACAATGTAGAAATTACAGCTGTGTTTATACATAGTCCCCCCATTTCAGGGGACCGTAATGTTTAGGACACATGGCTTCACAGATGTTTGTAATTGCTCAGGTTTAAATGCCTCCTTAATGCAGGTATAAGAGAGCTCTCAGCACTTTGTCTTTCCTCCAGTCTTTCCATCACCTTTGGAAACTTTTATTGCTGTTTATCAACATGAGGACCAAAGTTGTGCCAATGAAAGGCAAAGAAGCCATTGTGAGACTGAGAAACAAGAACAAAACTGTTAAGAGACATCAGCCAAACCTTAGGCTTACCGAAATCAACTGTTTGGAACATTAAGAAGAGAGCACTGGTGAGCTTACTGATCACAAAGGGACTGGCAGGCCAAGGAAGACCTCCACAGCTGATGACAGAAGAATTCTCTCTATGAGAAAGAAAAATCCCCAAACACCTGTCTGACAGATCAGAAACACCCTTCAGGAGTCAGGTGTGGATTTGTCAATGACCACTGTCCGCAGAAGACTTCATGAACAGAAATACAGAGGCTACACTGCAAGATGCAAACCGCTGGTTAGCTGCAAAAAGAAGATGGCCAGGTTACAGTTTGCCACGGTAGACACAAAATGCTGGAGTAACTCAGCGGGTCAGGCAGCATCTCGGGAGAGAAGGAATGGGTGACGTTTCAGGTCGAGATCCTTCTGCAGACTGATGTCAGGGGAGGGGGCGGGCCAAAGATAGGATGTAGTCGGAGACAGAAAGAATAGTGGGAGAACAGGGAAGGGGGAGGGGATAGAGAGGGGAAGCAGGGACTACCTGAAGTGGGAGAAGTCAATGTACAAACCGCTGAGGTGTAAAATGCCCAAGCGAAATATGAGGTGCTGTTCCTCCAATTTGCGCTGGGCCTTACTCTGACAATGAAGGAGGTCCAGGACAGAAAGGTCAGATTGGGAATGGGAGGGGGAGTTGAAGTGCTGAGCCACTGGGAGATCAGGTTGGTTAAGGCTGACTGAGCGAAGGTGTTGAGCAAAGCGATCGCCGAGCCTGCACTTGGTCTCGCCGATGTAGAGAGGTTGACCTCTGGAACAGCGGATACAATAGTTGAGGTTGGAGGAGGTGCAGGTGAACCTCTGCCTCACCTGGAAAGACTGTTTGGGTCCTTGGATGGAGTCGAGGGGGGAGGTAAAGGGACAGGTGTTGCATCTCCTACAGTTGCAGGGGAAAGTACCTGGGGAGGGGGTGGTTTGGGCGGGAAGGGACGAGTGGACCAGGGAGTTACGGAGGGAACGGCGGAAAGCAGAAAGGGGTGGAGATGGGAAGATGTGGCCAGTAGTGGGATCCCATTGGAGGTGGCGGAAATGTTGGAGGATGATTTGTTGTATGTGATGGCTGATGGGGTGGAAGGTGAGGACAAGGGGGACTCTATCCTTGTTACGAATGGGGGGAGGGGGAGCAAGAGTTTACCAATAAAAGCTTAAAGTTTGCTTACAGTTTGCCAATGTGCTTAAAAGAGCAACCACAGTTCTGGAAAAAGGTCATGTGGACAGATGAGACGAAGATTAACTTATATCAGAGTGATGGCAAGAGCAAAGTATGGAGGAGAGAAGGAACTGCCCAAGATCCAAAGCATTCCACCTCATGTGTGGAACTCGGTGGTGGGGGTGTTATGGCCTGGGCATGTATGGCTGCTGAAGGTACTGGCTCACTTATCTTCATTGATGGTTCAACTGCTGATGGTAGTAGCATAATGAATTCTGAAGTGTATAGACACATCCTATCTGCTGAAGTTCAAACAAATGCCTCAAAACTCATTGGTCGGCGGTTCATTCTTCAGCAAGACAATGATCCCAAACATACTGCTAATGCAACAAAGGAGTTTTTCAAAGCTAAAAAATGGTCAATTCTTGTGTGGTCAAGTCAATCACCCGATCTGAACCCAATTGAGCATGACTTTCATATGCTGAAGAGAAAACTGAAGGGGACTAGCCCCCAAAACAAGCATAAGCTAAAGATGGCTGCAATACAGGCCTGGCAGAGCATCACCAGAGAAGCAACTGGTGATGTCCATGAATCGCAGACTTCAAGCAGTCATTGAATGCAAAGGATATGCACCAAAATACTAAACGTGACTACTTGCATTTACATGACATTGCTGTGTCCCAAACATTATGGTGCCCTGAAATGGGGGGACTATGTATAAACACTGCTGTAATTTCTACATGGTGAAACCAAAATGTATAAAAATGGCCTTTATTAAAATCTGACAATGTGCACTTTAACCACATGTGATTTTTTTTCTATTACAAATCTCAAATTGTGGAGTACAGAAGCAAATAAATAAATGATGGGTCTTTGTCCCAAACATTATGGAGGGCACTGTATAAGTAGTAGTTCAATAAATGACCATAGAAGACAATTGGTTCAAAAACCATTAAAAGCTGCTGTGAAAGGATTAAAAATATAATAACATTAGCACAGGTTGATCAGAGAGTTTAAGGGGCTAAGCACTTCCAAAGGTTGTAGGTGAACAACCGGTTTGAGGGATTGCATGGAAAGGATATCCCCAATCAAATATTGTACAGAGTGCGGTGGTCTTGGTGGGCTGCCTGACTCCTTTTTAGTTCCATATATATTTGGTCTGCTCTTGCTGAGATGGCTGGTGGTGGAGATTGTTCTTCCTTGTCCCGTGCCTGTACTACTGTAGTGCTGGGCTAAAAGCAGAGTTTTCAGTAGAGGGAGCTATAAGCACGTTTAATCCACAGAGTACATTGGCTGCCTGGGGTAAACCAACAGTGAGGTTTATGGGAATTGATTTTTATTTTGTTTTGCTGAACGTGACCCTTTTCCCATTCTATGAGCAGTTTGTCTCTGTCTTAACTGGGTAGGAATTTCCTGAATCACTGGTACTATTATAATGTGTAAGAGACATTTGGATAGGTATATGTGGATATGTAGAGGTATGGGCCAAATTCACATAGGTGGGACCAGTGTAGATAGGGCATCTGGGTCAGCGTGGTCATGTTGGGCCAAAGGGCGTGTTTCCGCGCTGTATGACTCTATCTCGCGCGGATGTAGTATCCACAAGTGAAGCTCGAGTCGGTTGTGAAAGGCTGATGCTGTTCAGCCACAGGTGGGGAGAGCAGTAAACCGCCCACCCAAACTGCCTGGCCAACGGGAGTGTTCCTCCAGATACCAATGGAAAGTCCACTCACTTGCACGAGACCCTTTCGGATGTGGTTACGTGGAGCCTACCGCGAGGCAGTGACAGGAGGTGCTTCAGCAAGTCTTCAATGGGATCTAGTAGTTCAAAGGCATCCACACGAAATTGACATCTACAAAGACCTCCTCACCCAAAAGTTATTTTGACATCCGTCAAGGACACTTGCAGTGGGAACGTATTGTGACATCTCCAAATAATTCTAGTAGCATGATGGAATTTTGATGAGCTTTTCTATTCAAATTGTAAGTCTATTAGATATGGCCATGAACAGTGAAGCATCGTAGCAGATTTTGGAAGTTTTCCCGATTTATATAATTCTGTGCTTTTTTGTTACATCAGACAACGCAAGTGCAAAGGAATTGAGTGACTTCCTGGACCTGCTGAAGTTCCACACAAAGATCTGTGATCATGAATCCATTGTGAAGCTGCTGGGCTGTCAAACAGAGAGAATGCCTCGGTACTTGTTGTTGGAGTTCGTGAATGGGGGAAACCTATTGCACTCCTTGTGGAAATCTCGTGAGGTTTGCAGATGATTTGTTTTATATATATTTTTGGAAGAAACACGTTTTAAAAGCTTGCTTCACTCATTATGGGTGAGCCGAATTCGGGTTGTGTTATGTGGTTATACAATATTTGTTGGAAAATTACCAGCAGAAATGTCCCAAACAATATTTTTGGGAATGGTTAACGAATCCATGGATTCACCAGCGCCGGATTCCACCATTATGCTGGGGTTGGCCATTGACCTCAATCTAAACCAGAACACCATGACCATTGACGTAAATCAGAGGCATGAGATCTTTTGGCTCCCCAAAGCTCTCCACCTCTACCATGGTGCAAATCATGTGTGAGGTGGAATGACATTCATTCACTGGATGGGTTCAACACCAACAACACATCTTCATTCTGGACGAGACTGCACCCTAACCATCCCCTCCTTCCACTGGCATACCGTGGCTGAAGTCTACAGAACAGTAACTTGCTCAACTACAGTTCCCAAAGCAGATACTACCACAATGTGTCCCCAATATATTGCTGATCCTCCATCAGCACTTGTGGCTCTGTAAGCTTGTACCAAGTGACCTTGCTCAATCCAAGAGTCCATCTTAATGTACAGACAAGAACAGTAAAATATTACTGGTCAGTGAATTGTGTCAGAATTTATCTGCTGTACCCAATTTATTATTTAAAAATATATTATTTATTTTTCTCTCCCCATTTGTAGACAGAAGCTCAAGCTGGAGAAGGAGAACTTAAACTCACTGAGAGAAATGTATATAGCATTGCAAAGCAAGTAGCATGTGGACTGGTAAGTTTAATTTTGATGCACTACCTGTACCTGTCAGAATAATTTCTACTGAAACTAGCTAAAACTATTGAAACATATAAGATTATTAAGGGATTGGACATGCTAGAGGCAGGAAACATGTGCCCGATGTTGGGGGAGTCCCGAACCAGGGGCCACAGTGTAAGAATAAGGGGTAAGCCATTTAGAACGGAGATGAGGAAAAAAAAATTCATTCAGAGAGTTGTGAAGCTGTGGAACTCTCCGCCTCAGAAGGCAGTGGAGGCCAATTCCCTGGATGCTTTCAAGAGAGTGTTAGATAGAGCTCTTAATGATAGCGGAGTCAAGGGATATGGGGAGAAGGCAGGAACGGGGTACTGAATGTGGATGATCAGCCATGATCACGGTGAATGGCGGTACTGGCTCGAAGGACCGAATAGCCGACTCCTGCACCTATTGTCTAAATATTATAGTTACTCAATACGAAAAGTATTGGGACAGTATCCGAATGACAAAGAATCTGACGCCCTTTTGTCTACTTTTCACGTTTGGTCTTTGTCACTTACTCCCCCCCCCCCCTCCCCTCACCTACAGTATATTCAGCTATTCCCCTGCCAGCCTTTGCCCAACCCCCACCTCTCATTTCTTGCTCCCCCCCCCTTTCTCCACACAGTCTGAAGAAGGGTCCTGACCTGAAACGTCATCTGGCCATTCCTTCCACAGATGCTGTCTGACCCGCTGAGTTCCCCCAGCACTTTGTTTTGTGCTGAGTCTAACCTGCGGAGGCTGTTGGGAGTTGGTCCCTACAGGAGTGTTGGGGAATTGCAGTTTAGTGTTCGCTTGTGTGCACAGAGCACAGTTGTCAAAACTACAAGTAGCTGCCCACCACCTCTGGGACTTCATTAGCTCTGATATTTCTGTTAATTTTTAAGATTTTAATTTTATCAGATGAATGTAGTTAATTGGCTTCTGTAAAATTGTAAATTGTCCCTAATGTATAGCATAGTGTTGGTGTACGGGGTGACCGATGGTTGGCGTGGATTCTGTGGGCTGAAAGGCCTATTTTCACAGCTATATCTCCACTGTCTAAAGTCAATGAACCACAGAAGTCGAGCTCTTTGGTTGGACACAGTTTTAGAGATTACTTGCCATATACTTGGTGTGGACGGCAATTCCTTGTCATATCAAGGGCATAATGTCCTCGTGAATACTTAATTTGGTCTGTTTATGTTGGTCTGTTTTGTGTTTCAACAAGGCAGTTTTCTGTCAAGAGGGCTTAATCATAGAAATATTGCTGAAATGGAAAACAGTATTTTCTGTTAGAATTGGCCCATTTGCTCATTGGTGTTGCTATGCCCTTATCAGAAGAGTTGAGAACTTTTCCCACCAATACATGCACTGCTTAGCTGCTCCTTAATTCTTAATGCACCTTCCCCTATCTATGTCTTGTTCAGGGAACCCTGTATTTTCATTTACCTCTTCTGTAAGTGACTTTGCTGCAACTCCAGTTTGTCACCGATCCTCTGATCCACAATGTGATGTTTTACTTTGAAGGCTTTGAACAAGGATTGTTAATTATTTTCTTAATCATACTGTTATTCCTGCGTTTTTGAAGATTCATTCAGAATCCTGTAATGTATTTTTTGCTTTAATCCTTCACCCTTAGCAAGCTTTCTCTGTGCCATCTTTGGTTCAAGGACAAAATCCCAGCTTGCCCATTCAAATCTTGTAGCCAAAATCCCCCCTCTCTCAACCTTTCCAGTAACTTTCTTTACTTGGTCCAAGACAGTCACTTCTTCCTTGAGTTAGGTAACTAGAGTTAGGGCATGTATCTCTGGCTTAACCTGTGCTTTTTACAAGCTCGATGCAAATTGTCCACGTTTGTATTCTTCGCCTCTGTGTCTGAGTACAATGATCCCATATGCTTAACGACTTGCTCTCTCGATATGCCCTCCACTTTCTAAGATCTACATCCCAGTACAACCAGCTCGCTTCATTTTTGCACACCCTTTACGCCCATACCATTTATGTTGCCTCTTTTTACGCTTTCTCACCATACATTTTCCTATTAAATTGCATCTATCTCTTGTGTTCACATTCAGCCAGTCCTCTTGCAGGAATTAATGAGTGCCAAACCTTTAGTGTTTGAAGGGCACACCATTGATCGATTCCATTACCAGCTGAAAGGATATTGACTGGTACTGCTGCAACCTCGGTATTATTATGAATCTGTTAGACCGGGTAATTCATCGGAAATGACGTTCATCTGCCATTCGTGGGTCAGAGCACGTACTCCTGTCTCTGGCTCAGAAGCTTGTAGATTCAAATCCCACTCCAGAGATTTCAGTAATCTGTGCACTTGTTGGTGCACCTTCTTGTTGTCCTGTCCATCAGGTGGGCTGTAACCCAACAAAAGATTTTCTGCTGAAGAGACGGGTCTGAAGATTAGTCTGAGGAAGGGTCTCGACCCGAAACGTCACCCATTCCTTCTCTCCAGAGAAGCTGCCTCTCCCGCTGAGTTACTCCAACATTTTATATCTACAGTTTAAACCAGCATCTGCAGTTCCTTCCTAAAGATGTTCTGATGGCCAGTACACTGGATTCTTTGATAGATTAACTCACTGATGGCCCTGTTGGGTGAGAGTGAGCTACTGCGACACTTCAAATGTGACAATACTACAAACGTGTTGCAGAAACAGGGTAGAAACTGGGGCTCATCTCGAAATATCATGTTCTCCAGGAATGCTGACCTGCTGAGTTGATCCAGCACTTTGTGTCTGTTTTACCCCCTCGAAAGTACATGATTGATTTTAAAGAGTTTAAGATCTCCTTGTAAATGTCAGTATTAATACGTATAAATATGAGCCTTCTCACCATGAATACAAAGTTGAAAAGTGAGGGTGAGGTAGGGTATAGAAGCACAGTAAACCAGAGTTCTTGCAATGTTCCAGTGCAGGATCATTGACCTGAAACATTGACCTTGCCTCTCTCTCGAATGACTTTGACTGACCTGTCAGGTCCCAGTATTTTCTATTATTCTCAGATTTCAAGTGGACATTCTCATGCAAATTTGTTCCTCACACATATTTATCTAAAACATTTTTTATTTTAAAAAAATGTGAAAACGCTGAAAGGGGGGAAATTGCCATCTTAAAAAGAATACAGAGCCAGGGTTTTGTTTTCAGAGTGCAATGCACATTTTGAATCACTGGATGAAGTTGGGATGGCTGGAGACCGCAAGGTTTGGCCAGCTTCAGCATCCGCCAAGATTCCAGTCCGTTGCCCTTGACTAGATGGTTGGCCTCCATTGTATTGTGCAAGGGTAGATCAAGGACAGTTAATTCACCAGAATGAGCAGTGAACTGATTGAGGTTTGTAAGCAGTAAGGTTCTGATGTGTTTTGCACTGTGTGTAGTAAATGGAATTGAAAGGATCATGTTTAGAATTTCCATTCTCTTTCTATCTGCTGCCTCCAAGAATATCTGTTCATTCAGGTTGTGCACGGGAGTACTGTTCATGTTTAATAAGCTGCTGTGACTCGGTAGAAAGCAGGGACTGATGATAGAGAATTTTTAAATCTCTGGTGGTGCGTAAACTAATTTCAGAATTAGCTGGCGTGAGGGTTTCTGAGACAAAGCCTCTTTATTGTATTCTTTGATAATGTGATTGCATTTACCTCATTGAAAGCTTCCAGCTATGAGCAGAGATGGAAATTCTGGCTCTTCTTGTCATCCACAGATTAACTGTTGTTCATTTTCCTTAGCAGGACTGTAGTTCTGTTTTTAGTAAAACCCAGTTGAAAACATTGCGTATCCAAAACTCTCTATTCAGACTGTGTATCCATTTGGAACAGGACTATCTGACTACAAAGCACCACCTAATCCATGGGGATGTGGCTGCCCGGAATCTACTGATCCACAACAATCTCACCGTTAAACTCACTGGCCTGAGCCTGGCTTTTGATGTTTACAAGACGAGGACTCTCTCATCCCACAAAGCAGCCCAGGTTCCCATTAAATGGCTTGCACCCGAGAGGATAATGAAGCTGCCAATTACGGAAAAGAGTGACACGTGAGTACGAGAGCGCTTCTCTATTGGAATGGAGGAGAGAGTTCAGTGGGGCCTTGTGGTGTATTATGATAAGAATCGACGAGTGAGACGGGTTAGCATACAACATATGGCTGCTTTACTTCAACACCACCAGAGAGTGTAATCAGGTATCCCACAATGCTTTATACCAGGAACTACGGCAAGGCTCAGCTGCCAAAACACAAAACTCAAAATGGTAAATACACCACATTACCCCCTTTTTAAAATGAAGGTAATCTTAAATAACTGAAATTAGCAAGTGCCTTATTACTAACAATAACCATTCCCAAAGTTACTACTATGCAAAGTTACTTGTTATCACTAGAGACCCTCTTGTAGTTTTAACAAGTCTCAGTCCATCTGTGCGTTCATATTAATGAAAACAACTTAACAACTAAACAGTCCTTCATGCCGAACATTTCCGCTTTTTAAAAAAAAATGAAGCTTAAGGGACATAGCGGTCTGGAGGCTTCCTGACCCTTGATGATCGGCGTGGACTCAGCGGCGCAGCAGCTGCAGCTGTACGGTCCACAGTCCCTGGCTCGCTGCATGATGACATGTCCTCCGGCTGTGCGGGTCGGCTCGGTGCAGAAGTGTCAGTGGTTGAGTTTTCAGTGTCCTGATCCAGTCCATCTCCCATGACACTGAATCTCAGCTGATCTCCATGTCTCCTGTAGGTGATGTCGGTGTCTCCTCCTTGTACTTTGTAAGACACCGGTCCTGTTTGATCCACTATGACTCCAGGAATCCATTTGCGTCCTCCCCCAGCCGTATTGTATAAATACACTGGGTCAGCCACTGAGAAACACCTGTCTGCTGCACGGAGGTCATGGTGAAACTTCTGCTTGTACTGTTTTTTACGAACAGCGGCTGCTGTGTCCGGACGGATGAAATCCAGACGGGTGCGCACGTGTCTGTTCAGAAACAGGTCAGCGGGTGACTGACCAGTAGTGCAGTTTGGTGTGGTGCGATACTGCATCAAAAAGAGGGAGACCCTGTCCTCCACATCCATTGCGGTGTGTGTCAGCTTTTTCATTCCACCCTTGAATGACTGAACGTACCGTTCTGCCAGGCCATTCGAGGCAGGGTGACCAGGAGCAATTGTAGAATGAAGGATTCCATTCTGCTGCATGAAGTTTTTAAACTCCTCTGACGTGAACTGCGTTCCATTATCCGTGACAATGTGCTCCGGCAATCCATAAGCTGCGAACAGTCTTCTCAGTCGTGTGATAGTGGCTTGTGATGTGATGCTAGACATTTTAAACACCTCCAACCACTTGGAGTAAGCATCCACCACCAACATGAAAGTGTGTCCCCAAAAATGGACCAGCAAGGTCTATGTGTAGTCTTTTCCAGCTCTGGCCAGGAAATTCCCATGGATGCAAAGGCACCTGACGAGGCATCCTCTGCTCCAATTGACATGACTCACATGCTCTGCAAACTTGCTCCACCTCTGCATCAACTTTAGGCCACCATACGTACTTGCGTGTTAGTGCTTTCATTTTCACAATTCCTGGATGGCCAGAATGCAGCTCCTTTAACACAGTTTTTCTCAACTTTTCAGGAATTACCACTCTGGTGCCCCACAGGACACATCCTCGCTCTACTGAAAGTTCACATCTACGCGTGTGGAAAGCTTTCAGAGTCATCCACTTCAGCAGGCCAGCCGTCCATGACAAATTTCAGCACCTTTGACAACACGTTGTCTGTGCGTGTTGCATGTGCCACTTGGTCTGCGTTCAGTGGAGCCTGCTCAAGATGTTCAGTTAACAGTGTGTATACGCTGTCAGTGACGGCTGTGGTCCCTGCGTCGTTTGTGTCAGGCAGCGGAACTCTTGAGAGGCCATCTGCATTACCATGTTTCTCTGAAGCACAGTATTCAATGTGATAATCATAGGCAGAGAGAATCATTGCCCATCTTTGGATTCGAGCTGCAGCCATGGTAGGCAGGCTTTTGTGTTCTTCAAACAGTGTTAGCAGGGGTTTGTGATCAGTCACAAGTTTGAATTTCCTCCCCCACAGGTACTGGTGAAACTTCTTTACACCAAAAATGAGCGCCAGTCCCTCTTTCTCAATCTGAGAATATTTCTTCTCAGCAGGGGATAATGTGCGTGATGAGAAGGCGATGGGGCGCTCCTCCCCTGTAGGCATTTTGTGTTGTATGACAGCTCCAATGCCATAAGCTGAGGAGTCACAGGCCAGAGTGAGAGGAAGCTTTTGGTCATAGTGCACCAGGATCTTGTCACTTGTGAGTAGCGATTTGCACTTGTCAAAAGCTTTCTGCTCTCGACTTTTCCACTCCCACGACACCTGGTCTTTCAGCAACCTGTACAGGGAAGCAAGCACGGTGCTTTGGTTGGGCATGAACTGTCCATAATAATTCACTAGTCCCAAGAAAGCTCTCAGCTCTTTCACACAGGTGGGGGCTGGTGCATCCTTTATTGCTCTGACTTTCTCCGGTGACGGCTGAATGCCCTGGCTGTTTAACACATGACCCAAGTATTCGATTTGTTTCTTTCCAAACTCACACTTTGACTCCCTGACTCTCAGTCCGCTCTCCTGCAGTCTCTGTAGCACTTTATGCAGGTTTTGCAAATGCTCTTGTTCAGTTTTTCCTGTGATGAGGAGATCATCCAGATACACCACTACATCCAGATCTTTCATGAGGTTCTCCATGATTCTTTGGAAGATGGAGGGTGCTGCACTCACACCAAAAGCCAGTCTGTTATAGACAAATAAGCCTCGGTGTGTGTTAATGGTCAACAGTTTTTTTAAATTCATCCTCCAGAAGTACCTGCTGGTACGCTGAGGCGAGGTCGATCTTTGAAAACACCTTTCCTCCACTGAGGGTTGCCATCAGCTCCTCTATCCGTGGCAAGGGATAAGTCTCTGTGGTGGCAGCTTGGTTTACAGTGAGTTTGTAATCTCCACACAGACGGATGGTATGGTCCTTTTTTTCAACCGGAACAACGGGTGCTGCCCATTCACTATGTTTGACTGGAGTAATTATGTTGGCCTTTTCCAGTCGGTCCAATTCAGCCTCCACTCATGCTTTCATGGCAAATGGCAGTGGACGGCTTTTGCAAAACTTTGGACAGGCCCCTGGTTCCACCAGAATTGTTGCTTTGAGTGCCAAGTTCATCTTTAAACACTTCAGCATGTAATTCCAGTATATTATGGCGAGTCCGAAAACTTGTTGGTTGTAGAAGAAGTTTATTGCAGCCGCAATATTCGAATACAGAGTTAAACAACAAGGTAAAGGACAACCATCAAAAACTTACTGTCTTCTTCGAAGACTTCGCCGAACTGCTATTTCGGGCGCCAAAAGCGCACATGACATCGCTGGCCAATCAGCGATGTCGCTCCCTGGACCAATCCCCATGGTCGCATTCACACGTGACCTCGCTGGCCAATCCGAGGGTTCGACGACCTGGGCCATTCGCTATGGTCGCTACATGACCCCCCCCAGAACCCGAGGTGCGGAACCTAGCAGGGAGCCGGATTTCGTGACCATAACGAGTACGGAGAGGGACAGCCTGAACCACAGGAGCCGGGGGTTCCGGACTTGGCGGAACCGCCGAAACGGGAGGTCCTGGAGGAACTACCGGAACGGGGGGTCCTGGAGGAACTGTCGGAACGGGGGGTCCTGGAGGAACTGTCGGAACGGGGGGTCCTGGACTGAGCGGAACTAACGGAGGTCGGCCTCTCCTAGGGGTTTGACCGACCAGGACTGGTTGATCCGGATCCAAATGTGCAGGTTTGAGCCGGGACACCGAGACGAGCTCACTCTTGCCGCACATGTCTAAGGTGAAGGTAGCCGTTCCCTTACGCAAAACCCGGAACGGCCCTTGATAGACCCTCTGCAACGGGGCGCGATGGGCATCTTTTCGCAGAAAAACAAACTCACAGTCCTTCAGGGAAGGCGGTTCATGTACCATGGGACACCCATGACGTGAAGTTGGAACTGGGGCCAGGGAGCCCACCCGTTCCCGGAGAGATGCTAACACCGATGGGACTGTAGGCAGCTGGTCTGAAAGGTCCGGAAACAAATCTCCGGGTACTCGAAGTGTCGAGCCATATACTAGCTCCGCGGACGACGCACCGAGATCTAGCTTAGGAGCAGTCCGGATGCCCAAAAGAACCCAAGGGAGCTGGTCTACCCAGTCCGGGCCTTCAAGCCTTGCACTGAGGGATGCCTTAAGTTGACGGTGGAACCTTTCTACGAGTCCATTTGCCTGGGGGTGATATGCAGTAGTGGGTTGTAACTTGGAACCGTACAGTTCTGCGAGCGCGGCCCAGAGGGACGAAGTGAACTGTGGCCCTCTGTCAGTGGTAATAACTGCCGGGACCCTGAAACGAGCTACCCAATGAAGGGCCAAAGTCCTAGCACAAGACGCTGACGAAATATTAGACAATGGGAAAGCCTCTGGCCACCGGGTGAACCGATCCACCACCGTGAGGAGGTGGGTGTAGCCCCGGGAGGAAGGCAAAGGCCCGACCAAATCCACGTGGATGTGGAAAAAACGAACTGCTGGGACCTCGAAATCCTGTACGGGGGGCTGGACGTGGCGCTGGACTTTAGCGGTCTGACAGGGAACGCAGGAACGTGCCCAAACCGCTACCTGTTTCCGTAGGCCATGCCAGACAAACCTCGCTGCTACCAAGGCAGAGGTGGAGCGGATGGACGGGTGCGCCAGCCCATGAATGGCATCGAAAACCCGGCGCTGAAGGGAGGGCGGTACTACTGGCCTGGGACGGGGAAGAGAAACATCGCACCAGACTTTTGTGCCTTCCGACCCACAAGCTACCTGGGCCAACTTCAATCCCGAAGTGGTGGACCGGTATGCCGAAACGGTATCCGCTAGAAGCTGTGCCTCCGCAAGCTCCTGGGGATCCACTTCGCAGTCCACCGCCGAAATAGGGGGAAAAGCGGGTCTAGACAGGGCGTCAGCAACGGCATTAAGCTTACCCGCGACATGACGGACATCGGTGGTAAATTCGGAGATAGCAGTCAGGTGCCGCTGCTGGCGGGCCGACCATGGGTCACAATTTCAAAAAAGCAAATGTTAATGGTTTGTGGTCCGTAAAGGCCACAAATGGGCGGCCCTCGAGGAAGTACCTGAAATGAAGAACAGCTAAATAGAGAGCCAGAAGCTCTCGGTCAAATGCGCTATACTTCAGCTCGGCCGAATTTAGTTGCCGGCTGAAAAACGCTAAAGGCTGCCAACGGCCACCGACCTGCTGCTCCAGAACCCCGCCCACCGCCACGTCAGAGGCGTCAACCGTCAGGGCCGTGGGGGCGGAGGGGCTCGGATGGACCAACATGGTGGCGTCTGCCAAGGCTGCCTTAGCTGCTGTAAAAGCCGACTCTGCGGTCGGGGACCATATCAACTCTACCGGATTCCCTGCAAGGCATTGGAAAAGCGGGCGCATGACTCGCGCAGCTGCCGGAACGAACCGATGGTAGAAATTAACCATGCCTACGAACTCCTGTAGCCCTTTTACTGTGGTGGGCCTGGGAAATGCCCGGATAGCCTCCACCTTCTCGGGCAAAGGGGAGGCGCCGGCAGGGGTAATTCTGTGCCCTAGAAAATCAAGAGCAGGAAGGCCGAATTGACATTTGGAGGGTTGGATAATGAGCCCGTGGTCTTGGAGCCGCTGGAACACGGTCCGCAAGTGGGCCTGGTGTTCCTGCACTGAGGGGCTGGCGACCAGGATGTCGTCTAAATAAATAAACAAAAAGGGTAAACCCCGGCCCACGCGGTCCATCAGTCGTTGGAAAGCCTGTGCCGCGTTCTTTAAACCGAAAGGCATACGCAACCATTCAAACAACCCGAACGGAGTAATCGTTGCAGTTTTCTGTATGTCCTCCGGTCGCACCGGGATCTGGTGGTATCCTCGCACCAAATCGATTTTGGAAAACACCACCGCTCCTTCCAGCCCAGATGAAAAGTCCTGTAGGTGCGGTATGGGGTAGCGATCAGCCGTGGTGACAGCATTGAGACGCCGATAATCGCCACATGGTCTCCACCCCCCAGATGCCTTGGAGACCATATGTAACGGCGAGGCCCACGGGCTGTCAGACTGACGGACAATTCCCATTTCCTCCATCTTCCTGAACTCCGCCCGTGCCACCACCAGTTTGTCTGGCGGTAGTCTCCTGGCCCGAGCGAAAACGGGAGGGCCTTCAGTGCGGATGTGATGGACCACGCCGTGCTTGGCCGAAGGCGTGTCAAAACGTTGAATGAGCAGCTCTGGAAACTCTGCCAGAATCTCAGCATACGAGTCGGGGGCCGCGACGACGGCCTGGACAGTAGGGCTGGGCGAGGAGGCGATTGTCGGAGCGACGTGCTCATCTTCGGCGGAGGGTCGGAGGTCGTTACCGCGGACATCAGGGACCAGTGAAAAAGAAAAAGCCCAGAGAAAATCTGCGCCCAGGATCGCTTGTTTGACGTCGGCTATGATGAATGGCCATTCGTACATGCGGAGGCCTAACACAAGGGACATCTTCCGTATACCGAAAGTGCGAATTGGGCTGCCATTAACCGCGATGAGGGTGGGACCTGTCTTACCCGATCTGGTTTCGAGGTCGGTCGGCGGCACTATACTGACAATGGCTCCCGTGTCCACCAAAAATTCTGTGTCCGTGAATCGATCATGGACATAGAGGCGCCGGTTCTGGCCAATCGTAACTGCCCCTCTGTACGATCGGCCGAGGCATTTCCCGCGAAGGTACAAGGCAAGCGGCAGTTGCGGGATTCGCTACCCCATCGTAGGTGATAATAGCACCAGCCGCGCTTGTGCGGATCTTTTTGGCGGGCTTTCGGAGAATTGGCGGGAGACGTGGCGCCATCTTGCCGTCGCTGTGGCGTGGTCACTGATGTCGAGACCTTGTTGATCGAACCGCTTGCCTTGTTTTTTGCCGCTATGAGCGCGTCCGCTTTCGCTGCATATGCTTCGGGGTCCTTAAAAGAACAATCCGTGAGCAGCAGTCGGACATCCTCAGGAAGTCTCTCGCGGAATGCCTGTTCGAACATAGGGCAATCCGTATGCTCACCGGCTAGCATCATCATTTCGGACATGAGGACGGAAGGCAGTTGGTCTCCAAGATCCGGTAGGTGCAGAAGTCTTGCCGCACCACCATGCTTATTAAACCCGAAGATTCGCAGTAATACTTTCTTCATGGCCTCGTACTTGCTTTCCGCAGGTGGATTCACGATGAACCGCATCACGCGCTTGGTTGTGTCCGGCGATAGAGCGCTGACGAGGTAGTAGTACATCGTGGATTCGTCCGATATCTTCTTTATATGAAATTGAGCTTCGGTGTGGATAAACCAAGCTTGCGGTGCGTGCGTCCAAAACAACGGAAGGTGAACGCTTGCCGCGCTTAACTCCGGTGTGCCCGGCGCGGTCATCGTCAACGAGGCGTCGGGTTCTTGCTTAGTCGGTGATCGTCCAGATCACGTCGGGGTCACCAATATGGCGAGTCCGAAAACTTGTTGGTTGTAGAAGAAGTTTATTGCAGCCGCAATATTCGAATACAGAGTTAAACAACAAGGTAAAGGACAACCATCAAAAACTTACTGTCTTCTTCGAAGACTTCGCCGAACTGCTATTTCGGGCGCCAAAAGCGCACATGACATCGCTGGCCAATCAGCGATGTCGCTCCCTGGACCAATCCCCATGGTCGCGTTCACACGTGACCTCGCTGGCCAATCCGAGGGTTCGACGACCTGGGCCATTCTCTATGGTCGCTACAATATCCTGTATTGATGTCAGGTGAGGCATCTCCTTAATATGCTTTATGTCTTCCTGATGAGACTTGTCACTGGCATGTTTAATTTCTTTCCAGTTTAAGGTGAGCTTTTTTAACCAGTTCCTTCCACACAAAGCTGGTCCTGCTCCCTTTACCACAATCATTGGTAGCTGCTCACTCTGACTCTCATATTTGACAGTGGCTTCAAACTGTCCCAACACAGGAATAACCTCCCCTGTGTATGTCTTCAGTGTGACTTCAGCAAGCCCTAGTGGTTGCTTTAAAAAGGTGGTCTGAAACAGCTCCTCTGAGATAATGTTCACGGCAGCTCCGGTGTCAATTTCTAGTTTGACTTCTTTGCCATTAACCACAAAACATGCCCGGTATGCTTGTTTACAGTTGTTGCCATTTACTAATGAAAACATTGGCAACACTATTTCTTCTGCCTCCACATACTTTGTGTTTTTATCAGTCTGTCGTTTATATCTGCTCTGTGTCGGTGGTGCCGCCACTTTTCCTCTGCATGCCCTTTGATTATGCCCAGTTTTACCACAGTTGTAACACTTTGCGTCTTTAAAGCGACACACCTGTGGGCTGTGATTTTTGCCGTTACATCTATGGCAGTTCCTCCCCGTTTGCTTAGCCGTGTGCGCATCCACTTTATGCACTTGGTTCGGACGTACCTCATGTCCCCGCAGCTGCTGCGTGTCTCTCTCCGCAGTCTCCATGCTGAGGGCGATTTCAAATGCCCGTGCAAAAGTCAGGTTGGACTCCGACAACAGCCGGCGCTGGCTTGCCTTGTTACAAATCCCACTGACAAAACGGTCCCGAAGCGTCTTGTTCAACGTCGCTCCAAACTCGCAGTTAACTGCACACTGTTTCAGCTCCGCCACGTAACTGGTCACAGACTCATCCGCCCGCTGGTTGCATCGGTTAAAGCGGAATCTCTCCGCAATAAGCAACGGCTTGGGTTCAAAATGAGTCTTTAAAATGTTCACAATGTCGTCGTAGGACTTATCTTTTGGCTTCAGCAGGTTCCTTAACAGACCATATGTAGATGCTCCCATCACACTTAACAGAGTAGCCACTTGCTTCTCCACTGCAATGTCGTTAGCCTCAAAAAACTGCTCTAAACGTTCCACATACGCCGACCAAGACTCTCTTCGGGGCGAACTCCCCTATGGAACCTATCATAGGCATTTTCTGCTTGTTTTATCCTCGTCGCCAACTTTAACTGTGGTGTATTATGATAAGAATCGACGAGTGAGACGGGTTAGCATACAACATATGGCTGCTTTACTTCAACACCACCAGAGAGTGTAATCAGGTATCCCACAATGCTTTATACCCGGAACTACGGCAAGGCTCAGCTGCCAAAACACAAAACTCAAAACTCAAAACGGTAAATACACCACAGGCCTGAAGTGTCGTGCGATGTATTGTAGGTGCCCAGTGCGAACAGGAACCTGCAGTAAAGATTATGAATGCAAATGGGACATTGTTGTGCATTGTCAACAGCTGTTCCTTTCGGACTTGCTAACATTTGTAGAGTACATTGATGTCCATTCACCGAGGGGGAGAGCTCAGTCCAATATGTAGCAGTTTTGCATCAGAGAGTATTAAATTGGTGACGTTAAGTTTCGAAACTTATATATTAACTGTAGCTGTTTGAGTACATTTTAAAATGTTACCTTGGAACCCAGTGACAAACGCCCCCCTGACATCAGTCGTCCCTCTCTTTCCCTCCCCCTTCCCAGACCTCCCTCTATCTTCCTGTCTCCACCTATATCCTTCCTTTGTCCCGCCCCCCTGACATCAGTCTGAAGAAAGGTCTCGACCCGAAACGTCGCCCATTCCTTCTCTCCTGAGATGCTGCCCGACCTGCTGAGTTACTCCAGCGTTTTGTGAATAAATACCTTCGATTTGCACCAGCATCTGCAGTTATTTTCTTATAGTATCAATGCTGTATTGAACATTAGGGTAAATATCCATTATAAGAAAGAGTGGGTGTGATTCTGTATGATGAACAACTGCACTTACATTTTTTTATTTGCAGGTGGTCGTTTGGGATTCTTGCCTATGAAATAATTACTCTAGGTATGTTACACAGCCTAATTAACTACAGGTATTATGCATTCATGATTCTCCTTTCAATACTTAGCACCTTTTTCAGTGATTTTGCTAATGGACCATAATGACAGTAAATTTCACTTTATCATTATTCAAGTTCAAGGATCCAATCTAACATCCTTTGAGTATTTGGAAACGTGGCAACTGCAAATGGTGCCTAAGTCTCCATTATTCCTCTGGATTAAATATCTACTGAGTTAAGATAGACAATAGACAACAGGTGCAGGAGTAGGCCATTCGGCCCTTCGAGCCAGCACCACCATTCAATGTGATCATGGCTGATCATTCTCAATCAGTACTCCGTTCCTGCCTTCTCCCCATACCCCCTGACTCCGCTATTCTTAAGAGCTCTATCTAGCTCTCTCTTGAATGCATTCAGAGAATTGGCCTCCACTGCTTTCTGAGGCAGAGAATTCCACAGATTTACAACTCTGACTGAAAAAGTTTTTCCTCATCTCCGTTCTAAATGGCCTACCCCTTATTCTTAAACTGTGGCCCCTGGTTCTGGACTCCCCCAACATTGGGAACATGTTTCCTGCCTCTAACGTGTCCAACCCCTTAATAATCTTATATGTTTCGATAAGATCCGCTCTCATCCTAAATTCCAGTGTATACAAGCCTAGTCGCTCCAGTCTTTCAACATATGACAGTCCCGCTATTCTGGGAATTAACCTAGTAAACCTACACTGCACATCCTCAATAGCAAGAATATCCTTCCTCAAATTTGGAGACCAAAACTCCACACAGTACTCCAGGTGCGGTCTCACTAGGGCCCTGTACAACTGCAGAAGGACCTCTTTGCTCCTATACTCAACTCCTCTTGTTATGAAGGCCAACATTCCATTGGCTTTCTTCATTGCCTGCTGTACCTGCATGCTTCCTTTCAGTGACTGATGCACTAGGACACCCAGATCGCATTGTACGTCCCCTTTTCCTAACTCTCATGTGTCTCCACTTAACTAACCTTAATCGGAAAGGTGTAAGATTATGATGGTTGTAGTGTTTCTACTGCTTTTTTTAAAGCAAAAAGTTGTTGATTCGAAGTGCATGTTTGACTTGGGGAATGGTGCTGAGAGATTGATAGTTCACACACTGTTGTGCTTCTGTCTAAGTAATAACTACTTGATTCTCCGATCACTTTTGCAGGTTCTCCTCCATATCCAGAACTTCGGCCTCTGGAGATTTTGCCAAAACTGCAAAGAAATTATAGAATGTCCAAACCATCTAATAGCAGCAATGCACTGTAAGTACTTTTCCATTCACCAAATGAATTGAGATCTTTGAAGTGCCTTTACAATAAACAGTGAATAGTATGGAATAGACTGCTTAGTTGTTTGAGCCAGTATGACTTCTCACTAATACCTTTCATTCTCAAAGAAATCTGTCCGTCTCAATCAAAAATTTCAGTGCGACCCAGCATTCCACTTTGGAGAAGAGATGCCTTTATGCAACAAAGAATGTGCGTCTTGATTTGATACCAGAATGGCTAGCACTTCTGTTAAGATTATGTTCTGTTCTGAATTCCACACCAGAATAATTTAATATCTAATCGAATCACTATCTGTATATTGATTAGATCAGCCCTGGTTAAGTTCTAAACCAAATGAGTACTGGCTATAGTTAAGTGGAGACACATGAGAGTGCAGATGCTGGAATCTAGAGCAAAATTCTTGAGTGCTGGAAGAACTCGGGGGATCAGGCAGCATCTGTGGGGGAAATGTAGAGACAGTGTTTCGGGTCGAGACCTTCTTCAGACTGTTGGTATTTAGCTGCTGGTTTGTTTTCCACTAGATCAGCAAATGCAATCCATTAGGAAGGTATCAGCCTTGGAGTTGTGCAGCGAGGTGGTTATGTCTCAGGGTGATAAACTGATCACCAGTGATCATTTAGCCTCTTTAGCAGTCATATGGAAGGTGGCAGAACGTGTTGTAGTTCGTGACCTATTAACAGAATAGTCAGACAACCAAAATCGTTTAACCTCTTTATTCTACACACCCAGGTGGGAGAGAGCCTAGATACCGGAGTGTTCAAAAACACTCAGGAAGCTAGTGTAGTCTCTCTCTCCGAAAGCTTACATTTACACACCTTTTATACCCTAAATCCATGTGCCAGTATTTTCCCATCACTGCCTTATATGGCAAGTTTACAACGTCCTATAAATCTTTATGTGTCTTTCGGGACCTCCGTGTCTGTCGTGTCCATCGTGACCTCTTCTTTCTTGGGAACAAAGGGCAGTCCATATGGCAAGATGTTCTTCTTAACACTTCAAAGATTTGAGGCCGGTTGCTGATATCAGAGGATATGATCAGCCATAAACTGCGCTTCCATGCTGACAACAGGATGCCCCAGGAATAATCCGAGCTGGAGCTTTTACACTCCTGCAATAAAACCCACATTGCTGCATTCGTAATGTTAGCCCTTACAAACGGATTACAAATTTCAGCCATGAAGCCATTCTGACCCTGGGCAGGTTGCCAGGACGAGTGATGAGAGGAGACACATGTTGTGGGAGATTCTCCAAATAATGGTGGGACTGATGGTGGATAAGCAGTCGTATTTTCCAAAACAGTAGTATCTCCGACCTTATGGAATTTGGAGTATGCACTTCTGTTTCTACGTGCCCCATAATCTTGGAGCTCAAAAGGAGATGGTTCTCATCCGGTTACTGGAGAGAGATGCCTAATTAATCCTGTAGTTTGAGTGAAGAGATTGCAGGAAATTAGCTTGTTCCCCCTCCATTTAAAACTCCTGGAAGTGACAGAGTGGGGCAATGCAAAAGTTACAGCCGAGTGTTGAGTAGGAAACCAGCGCACTGAGAGGAAACCTGCAAGGTCATAGGGAGAAAGTAAATTGCTGATGTTAGGGGGTCACTGCACTCAAACAGCTTTGATTGATGCAAATTAAAAAAATAATAATTGCAGAATTCCATCCGTTTTGTTCATTCCCTATTTTAATCTCTCAACAAATTGTTTATTTTGAATGGTGTGTGCTGAGGACTCTGTTTGGCATAGTTATCAAACACCGTGAGCTAAACTTACTAACTAACCCATCTACATTCATGCCTGCCACGTATATATACCGCTGTAGTGGGTGCGGTCACCGCGGAAATCAGGCCAGACGCCAGGTGAGTAGTAGATATACTTTATTTCCTAAGGCACACAAACACCGCACTCAAGAACTCGTGAGTCGACACACCAAAACCTTTTATAGTCCCAGACCACCTGACCCAAGGGAACTGACCCAGGAAGTGACCTAATCCCCCCCAAGAACCGAAGGCACGAAACGGACAGGGGGACGGACGAAACGGCCAGCCCGCATGCGCGCCACGGCGGGCGCAGGAACCGGAACCACCCCGCCAGGGGAAGGCACCCGCGGGAACTCCGGGGGTGAGGGCCGGGACGCGGGACGACCCCGAGGGCGAGGCTGCGCCAGTAGAACCGGCTGGCTAACGTCCACGTGCGCCGGCTTCAGCCCAAAAGAGACCGTCTCAGGACGACCCCCCATGTCCAACACGACGGCCGGCCTCTGCGTTTCCCGGGAACGAACAGGGCTGCCGGCATTGACGGGCCGAAGGGCCCCACCGCCGATGGAAATAGCACCAGCCCCCTCTGCTGGGTTCCGTGAAAACGGGCGGCTGTGCGGGCCGATCTGACCACCAGCGACTTCCGGTGGCGTATGGAGGGACTGCCGGCAGGCTGCGCGCGACCCCTGGGTCCGACCACCAGCGATCTCCGCTGGCGGGTGGGGGAACTGCAGGCGGGCCGTGCGAAAAAGACGCGCCGCCGGCTGGGTGAGCTGCAGAAGCCGGATACCGTCGGGAAGGCTGTCGGGGAGCGGTAGTAATGCGGGCGATCGAGGCTCCTACCTGCGGGTAGTCGTCGGCCGTTGGATGGACTTCCAACGCGTCGAGGGCCAGGTGACGGGCCATCAAGAGCTCATCGGCGCGCCTGCCCAACGCCTGCATGTTGGGGAACAGGGCATCGAGGAGCTGCTGGCGGAGGTCGGACGGCAGCAGCATCAGGTAAACATGCTTAAAAAGGAACCCGGGCTCGTAGTCGCCTAGCAGTGCCTGCATGTCGGCCAGTAGTACCGACGGGCGGCGGTCACCCAGGGGCGGCATTCGGAGGTTCCGGGTTGCCCGCTCAGCCTCGCAGAGGCCGAACTGCTGACGGAGGAAGGCTTTAAGGGCCACGTATTTATCGGTTGCCGGGGGGGTTGCGGAGGAAGGGTCGGACCAGGCGCGCGGTGGCCGGGTCGAGGGCGCTGACCACGTGAAAGTATTTAGTGGCGTCGGCAGTTATTCCCCGCAGGGCGAACTGTGCCTCGGCCTGGTCAAACCAGAAGTCGGGGTCCTCGGTCCACAATGGAGGCAGCCACACCGACACGGCGTGGATAGCGGCGCGGGCGGCAGGGTCCGCGGGAAGGTCCAAAAGCGGTTGTGGTTGTGGTTGACTGGAAGAGTCGGGTAGTTGCAGGTTCTGGTCCATCGCGACTTGCGAGGGAAAGTCGGGGTCACCAGTGTAGTGGGTGCGGTCACCGCGGTAATCAGGCCAGACGCCAGGTGAGTAATTAATAACTTTATTACCTGTGGTATCAAACACCGCACTCAAGAATAACGTGAGTCGACACACCCAAACCCTTTATAGTCCCAGACCACCTGACCCAAGGGGACTGACCCAGGAAGTGACCTAATCCCTCCCGTCCACTGAGTGCCGAGTGGAGTGACCAAGGGAGTGGCCTAGCCCCCGGGTGCCGCCACAACAACCAGTTATAGACCAGTTAGTCTGACATCAGTGGTGGGGAAGATGCTGGAGTCAATTATAAAAGAGGAAATTGCTGAGCATTTGGATAGCAGTAACGGGATAATTCCGAGTCAGCATGGATTTACGAAGGGGAAATCATGCTTGACAAATCTACTGGAATTTTTTGAGGATGTAACTAGGAAAATTGACAGGGGAGAGTCAGTGGATGTGGTGTACCTCGACTTTCAGAAAGCCTTCGACAAGGTCCCACATGGGAGATTAGTGGGCAAAATTAGGGCACATGGTATTGGGGGTAGGGTACTGACATGGATAGAAAATTGGTTGACAGACAGAAAGCAAAGAGTGGGGATAAATGGGTCCCTTTCGGAATGGCAGGCAGTGACCAGTGGGGTACCGCAAGGTTCGGTGCTGGGACCCCAGCTATTTACGATATACATTAATGACTTAGACGTAGGGATTAAAAGTACCATTAGCAAATTTGCAGATGATACTAAGCTGGGGGGTAGTGTGAATTGTGAGGAAGATGCAATAAGGCTGCAGGGTGACTTGTACAGGTTGCGTGAGTGGGCGGATACATGGCAGATGCAGTTTAATGTAGATAAGTGTGAGGTTATTCACTTTGGAAGTAAGAATAGAAAGGCAGATTATTATCTGAATGGTGTCAAGTTAGGAGGAGGGGGAGTTCAATGAGATCTGGGTGTCCTAGTGCATCAGTCAATGAAAGGAAGCATGCAGGTACAGCAGGCAGTGAAGAAAGCCAATGGAATGTTGGCCTTCGTAACAAGAGGAGTTGAGTATAGGAGCAAAGAGGTCCTTCTACAGTTGTACCGGGCCCTGGTGAGACCGCACTTGGAGTACTGTGTGCAGTTTTGGTCTCCAAATTTGAGGAAGGATATTCTTGCTATGGAGGTCGTGCAGCATAGGTTCACTAGGTTAATTCCCGGAATGGCGGGACTGTCGTATGTTGAAAGGCTGGAGCGATTGGGCTTGTATACACTGGAATTTAGAAGGATGAGGGGGGATCTTATTGAAACATATAAGATAATTAGGGGATTGGACACATTAGAGGCAGGAAACATGTTCCCAATGTTGGGGGAGTCCAGAACAAGGGGCCACAGTTTAAGAATAAGGGGTAGGCCATTTAGAACGGAGATGAGGAAGAACTTTTTCAGTCAGAGAGTGGTGAAGGTGTGGAATTCTCTGCCTCAGAAGGCAGTGGAGGCCAGTTCGTTGGATGCTTTCAAGAGAGAGCTGGATAGAGCTCTTAAGGATAGCGGAGTGAGGGGGTATGGGGAGAAGGCAGGAATGGGGTACTGATTGAGAGTGATCAGCCATGATCGCATTGAATGGCGGTGCTGGCTCGAAGGGCTGAATGGCCTACTCCTGCACCTATTGTCTATTGTCTATAATGGGCGGGACTACTACTAACAAACACTACGATTGGCTAGCATGCAATAGCCCATCTACATCACTACTAACAAACACTACGATTGGCTAGCATGCAATAGTTCATCTACATCTCTTCTTGTAGAAATAAAGAAACAACGGTAGCTTAAACACTGAACAACAAATGTAAAGAATATACTAGCAAAGTTACACAAAATCAACGGTACACAAAATCGCCATATCTAACGGGTGGCCTACAAACCCGTCCGGTCCTCGTGCGGTACGAGACCGCCTCACCTCCTTTCGTGGGAGAACAAGGGGAGGAGAGTGGGGACGCAACAGGCGACTTGACAGGACTACTGGGAGACAACACGGGAGCGTCAGGCACCGACCGACGCGGGGAACCCGCGGCAGGAACAACGGTTGGTGGTGAATCAACGGTGGGAACAAACACGAGATGCGGGGCGTCGCGACTCGGAGACGCAGGACGCGGTTCCTTCACCGGAAGGATGTGTTGACGGTTGCGTCTGTAGATGGCCCCATCCACTTTGACCAGGTATGAACATGGCTCCGTGGAAGGCCCGTAAATGTGTCCCAGCCGTGCATGGCCCTTGTCGGTTTGCAGACGAACCACTTGCCCACGTGCAAGAGGCGTGAGCGGCCTACTGGACCTGTCAAAAAACCCGCTTCTGTGCGTCCCGGTGACGCTGTAGCTGCCGCTGCACCACGGGCGGAGACCAAACATGCGGCTGGAGCAGCTGCTGGGAGACGGGCAGGGGAGCACGGGTTTGGCGAGACATCAGACGCTGGGCTGGCGAACCTAGGACAGGATCTCGAGCAATGTTTCGTATATTGAGTAAGTCCAGGTATACGTCAGATTTGGCAAGGTAAGCTCGTTCCATGAGCTGTTTCGCACTCCGGACGGCGCGTTCAGCGAGCCCATTGGACTGCGGGAATTCGGGGCTGCTTGTAATGTGTTGGAAGTCCCATCAGTTAGCAAAGTTCTTAAATGCTTGGCTGGTGAACTGCCTACCGTTGTCAGACTGAAGACGTGCAGGGATCCATGTGTGGAGAGGTGCTGTTGCAGCTTCTCAATCACAGCCTCCGAGGAAATGGTCCGCAGAATGTCTATCTCGAACCATCCCGAGTAAGAGTCAACCAAAACCAGGTAGTGTTTCCCGCGCCACTCGAAGATGTCGGTAGCCAACGAGGACCATGGAAGAGACGGGACCGGTTGGGGCAGTAGGGGCTGCTTCTGTTGATGTGGTGCCAGGCTGTTGCAGACAGCGCACGTTTCGGTTCGTTCACGTATGTATTTAGTCAGCCCGGGCCAGTAAAACATGCTTTGCGCCCGTTGAAGGGTTGCCTCAGTGCCGGGGTGACACCTGTGGACGTCGTTGTAGTATTCGTCCCGGAGTGCGGCTGGGACCACCGCTTTATGGCCCTTGACTATGATTCCGTCCTGGAGCACTAGTTCGTCGCAAACCAGGAAATAGGGGCGTATCTCAAACGAGGTATTTGATTGCTTGTGGGGCCAGCCGGCCCGTATGACTGTGGACAACAATTGTAAAGTCTCATCAGCAGCCGTGTGTTCGGCTAGGCGGCGTAAACGATCAGTCGGCACAAACGAGACCTTCATGACCGAGAACTCATCCTGTTCGGAGAGGTGCTGTTCATTGATTCTGCGCGGGGCTCTGGATAGCGTATCTGCTATGTGCATGTCTTTACCCTTCTTGTAGACGATCTGGAAATCAAACCACTGCAGCTGCATTATCATCCGTTGCAACCGTGCAGGGGCAGCGTGAATCGACTTGTTTAAGATAGTGACCAGCGGCTGGTGGTCAGTCTCGACGGTAAAGGTCTTGCCAAAGATAAAGTCCTTGAATTTGGTGCAGACGAAAACCACTGCGAGCAGCTCCTTTTCGATCTGCGCATAACGCTGCTCGGTATCAGTCAGAGTACGGGATGCATACGAGACGGGCTGGAAGCCGCCACCAGTCGTGGTCTGCAGGCACGCAGCGCCTAACCCGTACTGGGACGCATCGCAGGTGATGGTAACCGGTAGTGCCAGATCAAAATAGGAAAGGGTTGGGGCGCTAGCTAGCTGTAGCTTGAGGGTGTCAAAAGCCCTTTGGTGCTGCTGATACCAGGACCACGTCGTGTCTTTGTGTGTCAGTTCACGCAGGGGGCAGATAATTCGCTAAGGTTGGGGATAAATTTCCCCAAGTAATTAACCATGCCGAGGAATCGTTGTAAACCTACAACGTCGGTAGGAACGGGCAGCTCATTGATGGCTGCAGTTTTCAGTGGATCTGGTCGGAGACCGCTGCTGGTGAAAACATGTCCGACGTAAGTGACCTCAGGAAGGCGAAACTTGCACTTTAGTGGATTCAGTTTGAGATTAATGTCCCTGGCGCGGTCGAGTACACGCTTCAGATTAACATCGTGTTCAGCCAGGTCGCGACCGTAGATAAGAATATCATCAACGATGATGGCGCACGGGTACTCCGCAAACAACTGTTCCATGGTACGTTGGAAAACTTCGCTGGCGGAGATGATGCCGAAAGGCATCCTCAGAAACTTGAAACGGCCAAAAGGTGTGGCGAAAGTAGTGAGGTTGGAGGAGTCAGGGTCGAGTGGAATCTGCCAAAAAGAGCTTTTGGCATCCAGGACCGAAAACACTGCTGCGTTACCAATCTGTGCAGCTACATCTTCTGTGGTTCGCATAGGGTAGTGAGGGCGCTTGATAGCAGTATTAAGATCTCTGGGATTGATGCAGATGCGGATCTCCTGTTTATTTTTCTTAGTTGCGACAACCATTGTGGAAACCCAATCAGACGGGTCAGCTACTTCGGCAATAACACCTATTGAGACCATGCGTTTGAGTTCATTGTATATTCTGTCACGCATGGCATGTGGAACCCGATGTGGCGCTCGGACCACAGGAGTGACGGCAGGATCCACAGTGATGCGATATGTGGCAGGCAGCGTGCCCAGTTCATCATCAAAGAGGTCTTTGTAATGCGACAGTAGCTGTTGAGTAGGCTCATCAGCGAGGCATAGTTTGTGGACCGCGTGGCCGAAAAACACCAGGCCTAGATCGCGGCATGCGTTGATACCGAGCAACATCTCTGAATTTGATGCAACAATGTAAAACAGCAGGGTGCGGGTCTGCTCACCAACAGTGCACTTTAGAAGAACCTTTCCAAGTGGGTGCAGGATCTCTTCCCCCATAAGCCCGAAGCCTTGAGGAGGCTTTATCAATACACTCAGCAGCGCGAATATTGTCGAACGCAGTTACTGACATAACGTTGACCTTCGCACCCGTGTCTACCTTGGCGAGTAGAGGCCTGCTATTTACAAACACAGTTACTGCAGGGTCAAGTAGCTTGTTAGATGGAGGGAAGAGGGAATGAATAACTAAACTGCTATCTGCACTGACTGAGCAAAGCGCGGGGGACGACCCCTGTGAATCGTCATCAGCGAATTCCTGTTGAAGCAGGTGCAAACTGGTCTTGGGAACATTAGCAGTCACACGAGAACGACAACACCTAGCGAAATGGTTCAACTTTTTACAGAAATTGCAAGTCTTTCCGGAAGCAGCACAGAACTGACGACCCTTCGTATGAACATAGTTGCAATTTAAACAGCGAGCATCAGGCGCGTTAGAGGGTCTGCGGGAGAAGTCTGCAAGGTTAATGCTATGCTGCTGGCGTGGGTTGAAATGGACAGGAACAGCATGGGAAGCAGTAATCTCCAAAATACGGCAGGAGTGGATAGCCTGGTCTAGGGTCAACTCAGTGTTGCGAAGCAGCACAGCTCTCAGTTTGTCATCAAGCATGCCCCATACCAACTTATCTCAAACAAGTTTGTCCCGCAACGCACCAAATCGACAGCGCGCAGCCATGTGGCGGAGGTCACTAATGAACTGTTCAACCGGTTCATCAGCCCGCTGGAAACGAGCATAGAACTTTGTTCTTTCAATTATATGGTTCGAAGGCATCTGACACAGTTCCCTGAATTTGTTTAATAGAACCGCAGGGTCATCTATAGTCTCGGCAGGAGTGATAACCTGGTCACCATCACCCACAACAGCAGGAGCAAAAACAAAGTTGTCAGCTCGGTTCATAGCCTCAGGACCCGCAAGGTTGAGTAAAACAGATGCACGCACATCAAGAGGGTCATTGCGATGAACGATGCGAGCATAATGAGTATAGTCACGCTCGAAAATGCGCCATCGTTCAGCAATGTCTAAATCAAAAACCAGAGGGTCCGGGCGACGGCACGAATTAGCCATAAATAGAGAAAAACAGGAGCAACTAAACAAAGAAAATAAAACCCGATAAACACAGAGGAGTAGGTTCGAATCGACTGACACCATGTAATGAAGTGATTATGCAACACTTACATCACAGGAGGTGCAGTACATTCCAGCTCGGAAGCTGCTGACTGACGCAGGCAAGTTCTTAATATATACAGCACATAATGGGCGGGACTACTACTAACAAACACTACGATTGGCTAGCATGCAATAGCCCATCTACACTTTTAGAAACAGAAAATAGGTGCAGGAGGAGGCCATTTGGCCCTTCGAGCCAGCACCGCCATTCATTGTGATCATGGCTGATCATCTACAATCAGTAACCAATGCCTGCCTTCTCCCCATATCCCTTCATTCCACTAACTGTTAGAGCTCTATCTAACTCTCTTTTAAATTCATCCAGTGAATTGGCCTCCACTACCTTCTGTGGCAGAGAATTCCACAAATTCACAACAGTCTGGGTGAAAAAGTTTCTTCTCACAGTTTTAAATGGCCTCCCCTTTCTTCTTAGACTGTGGCCCCTGGTTCTGGACTCCCCCAACTTCTGAACATTTTCCCTGCATCTAGCTTATCCAGTCCTTTTATAATTTTATATGTCTCTATAAGACCCCCTCTCATCCTTCTATACTCCAGTGAATACAACCCTAGTCTTTCCTCATATGACAGTCCCTCCATCCCAGGGATTAACCTCGTGAACCTACGCTGCACTGCCTCAATAGCAAGGACGTCCTTCCTCAATTTAGGAGACCAAAACTGCACACAATTCTCCAGATGTGGTATCACCAGGACCCTATACAACTGCACAAGAACTTCTTTGCTCCTGTACTTAGTTTAGAGATGCAGCAAGGAAACAGGCTATTTGGCCCACTGAGTCCACGCCGACCATTGATCGCCTGTTCATGCTTGTTTTATGTTATTCCACTTTCACATCCAATCCCTACACAGTAGGGGCAATTTACAGAGGCCAATTATCCTACAAATCGACACATCTTTGGGATGTGGGAGGATACACAGAGCGTGTAAACAGTGATCACAGAGCACATTTAGATTTTTTTTTAGATTTACAGATACAGCGCAGAAACAGGCCCTTCGACCCACCGGATCCGCGCGGCCCAACGATCCCCGCACACTAACACTATCCCATACACACTAGGGACAATTTTTACATTTGCCCAGCCAATTAACCTACAAACCTGTACGTCTTTGGAGTGTGGGAGGAAATCAAAGATCTCGGCGAAAACCCACGCAGGTCATGGGGAGAACGTACAAACTCCGTACAGTACAGCACCCGTAGTCAGGATCGAACCTGAGTCTCCGGCGCTGTATTTGCTGTAAGGCAGCAACTCTACCGCTGCGCCACCTTGCCACATGGAGCACCCGAGGACGGGGTCGAATCTGGCTCTCTGTTCTGTGAGGCGGCAGCTCTACCAGCTGCACCAGCTTATCAGCCCCAAATGAACTAGTTCTACCTAAGATGTGTACTAATCTTTGGCTAATTAACCTACCAGTGCAACTTTTGTGTCTTTGCTAACTGTGTTTCTGACTTACTCTGACTTGGGTTATGGGACGTTTCTCAAACCCGTCAGCTTCCATTTCCCATAAATATCCTGTATGATTACGAATAGATGTTAGTAGATATATATTATTTTTCTTGATGTAGCTTTTCAAGCTGATATTTTTGTACAGCTTAAATGGTTGTTTCCATTGGTAATAGAATCTGCGATGAATGAGAATCTAGTTATCAAAAGGCATGAGGTGTTTATAAGAAGTGTTTTGAAAATTGAATGCCTTGCCCGGTGACCATTGAGGCAGAGATTATTACATAGTTTAGAAGGGAATTTGATCTGGTTTGAAAAGAAAAAATGTGTTTAAATTAAAATATGCATGTGTTTTTGGAAGTCGGGGACCCTTACCAGAAGCGATGGGCTGGATGGAAAGCTTTTGAGCTGTATTATATTTAGTTTAGTTTAGTTTGGACATACAACACGGAAACAGGCCCTTCGGCCCACCAAGTCTGAACTACAAAATGTTGACTTCAACAGTTGCTAAGCAGTAATCATTGGCTGAGACGGTCCTGCACAAATGCTGAGGGTGTAATGAAATTTGTTCTCAAAAGGAACTAGATGACCGATTTAACCTTTATTCAGATTCATTATTATCATCTCATTTAGCTTCTCATTTTCACCCTACAAACAGCTAACAATGGCTGATTTCCTTTATCACCGTTACTTTTGTGCATATCATTCATTATTCTTTATCCCTCCACATCACCGTCTATATCTCTCATTTCCATTATCCCTAACCTGTCTGAAGAAAGGTCTCGACCTGAAACGTCACCCATTCCTTCTCTCCAGTAATGCTGCCTGTCCCGCTGAGTTACTCCAGCTTTTTGTGTCAATCTTCATTATTATCATAACTTCTGTTCAAAGCAACAATATACAATAGGTGGCCCCAATATTATCTCTCCCACATATTTTCTGATCTCGTCACCCAGGCCCTCTGCCATAAAGTCATATTGATTTGAACCGTGATCTAGTAACCTGTAAAGTCACACGTTGTAACTTTGCCATTTCCATTCCAGATATGATCTGATGAAACACTGCTGGCAATGGAAGGCATATGATCGGCCAAGCTGGTCAGAGTTGATCAATAAACTCAATTCCTGGATGAATACTGCTGACAAGGTTGAATTGCTAAAGGCAGCTGATGATCTGGACCTTAACCAATACAAGCAAGCTGCTGGCGTTTTCTAACAAGAGCTACTATGCAAAAGCAGCTTGGCTGGGACCATTTTATAACTCCAAGTGTTGAGAGGCAAATGCTCATTACCGGTCACAATGAGTATTAATCTCAGTCGCAGAATGCAGCCTGCTATACAGACTGGGAGTTTGTGCTCTAGTTAGCCAAACTGTGAATGGATTGGATTATGCAGTGGATTAACCCAACATTCTGTTGTGACTGAGGACTTGGAGAGCTCTCTTGTGCTGTGGTAACCCAGGATCTCTCACTGGTGTTGCTGAAATTCAGTGATGGCTCGAATCTAACACTGGTCCAACCAACACTGGCACTCTGATGTTTGACGATTGAGGAAAAACGAATCTGCTGGAGGCCGACATGGACTGTTGTAATCGGGGAGTAGCGTGCTGTAAACTTCAGAATATCAGCTTGAGTGTACTTGGGTCATGATTAGTGGGTGAGGAGGTTTCTTAGCTAAAGGAGAAGAAATGGTAACATACTGTTATACACAATTGACTAACCTGTCTGCTGTGAAGTTCCAATACGTAACATCAGTTTCGTTTTGGCTTCACCCCCTGCACTTGTAAACCAGGCTGCTACTAACAAATATCAGAGGAATTCTACAGGTCACCGTGAATCTCTAAATGTCGGAGTAATTATCTTGGGTGAGTTGAGATTGTGGTGTACAGGAAGACATTTGCAAAACTTGAAAATAAATTTAAAATCTGGTTAAAGTTACAGCTGGTTTCTAACTTTGATAGATCACCAGGCCCCTTGGAATAGCTTTCCTTGGAAGTTTCCCTCCAATCCAATTAACGTTTTACTTTGAAAATCTATTGCTCTTTCATTATTGTCGCATCATCAAAATCATGAGACTCTTCACATAATAGTATTGTGGGAGTTTCCCAGTTTCGAGGAGGGTCAATGAGCTGAAACATTCAAGTCAAGTCAATTTTATTTGTATAGCACATTTAAAAACAACCCACGTTGACCAAAGTGCTGTACATCAGTGCAGGTACCAAAAAAGAACATACAATGGCACACAAACATAACAACACATACATAAACAGTTCACAGCGCCCCCTCAGAGGGCCTCAAACGCTAGGGAGTAGAAATAGGTTTTGAGCCTGGACTTAAAGGAGTCGATGGAGGGGGCAGTTCTGATGGGGAGAGGGATGCTGTTCCACAGTCTAGGTGCTGCAACCGCAAAAGCGCGGTCACCCCTGAGCTTAACCCTAGACCGCAGGATAGTCAGTAGCCTCATGTCGGCCGACCTGAGGGACCTGGAGATAGAGTGGTGGGTTAGAAGATTTTTGATATGGGGGGGGGGTAAGCCCGTTTAGGGCTTTGTATGCGAATAGGAGGAGCTTGAAGTTGATTCTGTACTGTACTGGGAGCCAGTGGAGAGAGGCCAGAATCGGGGTGATGTGGTCCCTTTTACGGGTACCCGTCAGGAATCTTGCTGCGGCGTTTTGGACCAAATGCAGGCGGGACAGGGATGCTTGGCTGATCCCAGTGTATAGGGAGTTGCAGTAGTCTAGGTGGGAGGAAATGAATGCATGGATGATTCACCCTGTTTTCTCTTTGCACTACCAGTGCCTGGCCCACTGGGTACTTCCAGCATTTTCATAAATGTTTAGAAGATAAATTGAACAGTTAAACAGGTGGGTTGAGTTTTGGTTGGACAAGCTGAAAGTCATTGCAGAAGATTGGGACTTTCAAAAAGGCCAGCCAATTACTGAGGCCCCACGGTTAACAAGCTGACAGCAGTTAGCATCCTTGAGTGACTGTTTCTTAGTAGGACCTCAAAGGTAATAATCTCTGGATTACTACCAGTGCCACGTGCTAGTCAGAGTAGGAATAGGAGGATATTTCATATGAATACGTGGCTTGAAAAATGGTGCAAGGGGGAGGGATTCACATTTTTAGGACATTGGAACCAGTTCTGGGAGAGGTGGGACCAGTACAAACAGGACGGTCTGCACCTGAGCTGGAATGGAACCAATGCCCTAGGGGGAGTGTTTGCTAGTGCTGTCGGGGAGGATTTAAACTAATGTGGCAGGGGGATGGGAGCTGGAGCAGAGAGACAGAGGGGTGTAAAATGAGGGTAGAAGCAACAGGTAGCAAGGTGAAAAGTAAAAGTGGCAGGCAGACAAATCCAGGGCAAAAATCAAAAAGGGCCACTTTTCAACATAATTGTACAAGGGGTAAGAGAGTTGTAAAAACAAGCCTGAAGGCTTTGTGTCTCAATGCAAGGAGTATACGTAATAAGGTGGATGAATTAAATGTGGAGATAGTTATTAATGATTATGATATAGTTGGGATTACGGAGACATGGCTCCAGGGTGACCAAGGCTGGGAGCTCAACATCCAGGGATATTCTATATTCAGGCGGGATAGACAGAAAGGAAAAGGAGGTGGGGTAGCGTTACTGGTTAGAGAGGAGATTAAAGCAGTGGAAAGGAAGGACATTAGCTTGGAGGAAGTGGAATCGATATGGGTAGAGCTACGAAACACTAAGGGGCAGAAAACGCTAGTGGGAGTTGTGTACAGGCCACCTAACAGCAGTAGGGAGGTTGGGGATGGCATCAAGCAGGAAATTAGAAATGCATGCACTAAAGGCGCAACAGTTATAATGGGTGACTTCAATCTACATATAGATTGGGTGAACCAAACTGGCAGTGGTGCTGAGGAAGAGGATTTCTTGGAATGTTTGAGAGATGGTTTTCTAAACCAACATGTCGAGGAACCAATGAGAGAACAGGCCATTCTAGACTGGGTATTGAGTAATGAGGAAGGGTTAGTTAGCAGTCGTGTTGTGCGAGGCCCCTTGGGCAAGAGTGATCATAATATGGTAGAGTTCTTCATTAGGATGGAGAGTGACAAAGTCGATACAGAAACAAGTGTTCTGAACTTAAAGAAAGGTAACTTTGAGGGTATGAGGCGTGAATTGTCCAAGATAGACTGACGATTGATGCTGAAAGGGTTGACGGTGGACATGCAATGGAAGGCATTTAAAGGTCGCATGGATGAACTACAACAAGTGTTCATCCCAGTTTGGCAAAAGAACAAACCAGGAAAGGTAGTGCATCCGTGGCTAACAAGAGAAATCAAGAATAGTATTAAAACAAAAGATGAAGCATACAGATTAGCCAGAAAAAGTAGCATACCAGAGGACTGGGAGAAATTCAGAGTCCAGCAGAGGAGGACAAAGGGCTTAATTAGGAAAGGGAAAATAGATTATGAGGGAAAACTGGCAAGGAACATAAAAACAGACTGCAAAAGCTTTTATAGATATGTCAAGAGAAAAAGATTAATTAAGGCAAATGTAGGTCCCTTGCAGTCGGAAACAGGTGAATTGATCATAGGGAACAAGGAGATGGCAGACCAATTGAACAAATACTTTGGTTCTGTCTTCACTAAGGAAGACATAAACCGTCTGCCGGAAATAGCGGGGGACTGGGGGTCTAAAGAGATGGAGGAACTGAGGGAAATCCAGGTTAGTCGGGAAGTGGTGTTAGGTAAATTAAATGGATTAAAGGCAGATAAATCCCCAGGGCCAGATAGGCTGCATCCCAGAGTGCTTAAGGAAGTAGCCTCAGAAATAGTGGATGCATTAGTGATAATTTTTCAAAACTCTTTAGATTCTGGAGTAGTTCCTGAGGACTGGAGGGTAGCTAATGTAACCCCACTTTTTAAAAAGGGAGCGAGAGAGAAAACGGAATTATAGACCAGTTAGCCTAACATCGGTAGTGGGGAAAATGCTAGAGTCAGTTATTAAAGATGTGATAGCATTACATTTGGAAAGTGGTAAAATCATCGGACAAAGTCAGCATGGATTTACCAAAGGCAAATCATATCTGACGAATCTTATAGAATTTTTCGAGGATGTAACTAGTAGAGTGGATAAGGGAGAACCAGTCGATGTGTTATATCTGGACTTTCAGAAGGCCTTCGACAAGGTCCCAAATAGGAGATTGGTGTACAAACTTAAAGCACATGGTATTGAGGGTTCAGTGTTGAGGTGGATAGAAAATTGGTTGGCGGACAGGAAGCAAAGAGTAGGAATAAACGGGTCCTTTTCGGAATGGCAGGCAGTGACTAGTGGGGTACCGCAAGGCTCAGTGCTGGGACCCCAGTTATTTACAGTGTATATTAATGATTTGGACGAGGGAATTGAATGCAACATCTCTAAGTTTGCGGATGACACGAAGCTGGGTGGCAGTGTTAGCTGCGAGGAGGATGCTAGGAGGCTGCAGAGTGACTTGGATAGATTAGGCGAGTGGGCAAATGCATGGCAGATGCAATATAATGTGGATAAATGTGAGGTTATCCACTTTGGCGGCAAGAACAGGAAAGCAGAGTATTACCTGAATGGTGACCGATTGGGAGAAGGGGAGATGCAACGTGACCTGGGTGTCATGGTGCACCAGTCATTGAAAGCAAGCATGCAGGTGCAGCAGGCAGTGAAGAAAGCGAATGATATGTTGGCATTCATAGCAAGAGGATTTGAGTTTAGGAGCAGGGAGGTTCTGCTGCAGGTGTACAGGGTCTTGGTGAGACCGCACCTGGAGTATTGTGTGCAGTTTTGGTCTCCTAACCTGAGGAAAGACGTTCTTGCCTTAGAGGGAGTACAGAGAAGGTTCACCAGATTGATCCCTGGGATGGCGGGACTTACATATGAGGAAAGACTGGATAGACTGGGCTTGTACTCGCTGGAATTTAGAAGACTGAGGGGGGATCTTATAGAAACATATAAAATTCTTAAGGGGTTAGAGAGGCTAGATGCGGGAAGATTGTTCCCGATGTTGGGGGAGTCCAGAACCAGGGGTCACAGCTTAAGGATAAGGGGGAAGTCTTTTAGGACCGAGATGAGAAAACATTTCTTCACACAGAGAGTGGTGAGTCTGTGGAATTCTCTGCCACAGAAGGTAGTTGAGGCCAGTTCATTGGCTATATTTAAGAGGGAGTTAGATGTGGCCCTTTTTGCTAAAGGGATCAGGGGGTATGGAGAGAAGGCAGGTACAGGCTACTGAGCTGAATGATCAGCCATGATCATATTGAATGGCGGTGCAGGCTCGAAGGGCCGAATGGCCTACTCCTGCACCTATTTTCTATGTTTCTATGTTTCTATGGGTGTATAAAAGGATGGTGGATACAAGTGGAGTGGTCTGTTGGCCTGGCTGTGTGGAGGCTAAGTGCTGTGGAGTGCTAGGCTTCAGTGTAGAGTGATGGTGGAATAAGGTATGGCCTTTTTTTTTTTCTTTCAAGGGCTTATCTTGGTCCAATGCAGTAAAGATGATAGTTGTATACTCCTCCTGCAGGAAGTGGGAAGTCAGGGAGAATTCCAGTGTCCTTGAGGATTACACTTGTGTGAGGTGTGTCAGGCTATAGCTTCTTTCAGAGCAGTGTTGGGGAACTGGAGCAGCGTGTAGACAACATCTGGATCATCCCTGAAATCTGAGAAGGTCATAGGTAGGAGTTGCAGTGAGGTGGATATGTCTCGGGTGGGGGCTGAAAGCACTTGGTAACCACCAGGATAAGGGAGTAGGCACAGAGTACTGGAGTCCCACTGTGGCCATTGTCCTTGATAACGGCAGCAGTCGGCTCTGTGGCATCGGACCTGGCTCTGAGGCACAACAGGGAAGGGTGAAGTCTGGCAGAGGGATAATGATAGTAGACTTGTAAGTTAGGGGCACAGCAAGACTTGAGGTTTACTCCCCCCCCCCCCCCCCCTCCTGGGTCCAGGATGTCTGAGCAGCTGCAGAATATTCTCAAGGGGGAGGGTGAACAGCCAGAAGAGCTCACAATAGGGGTGAGAACGTAAGAAAAGAGATGAGGTCCTGCTAAATGAATATAGAGTTAGGCAGAAGATTAAAAAAGCCGTACCCTGAGTGTAGTAATTTCCAATTTGCACTTGGTGTTGTGTGCCGGTGAGAATAGGAATAGAAAATGGGACAGATGAATGTGTGGCTCAGGAGCTGGGGCAAGGATTCAGATTTTTAAGACCGTTGGAATCTCTTCTGGCGCAGAAGTGACCTGCATGAGAGGGACGGGTTGCATCTGAACTGGAGAGGGAACCGAAATTTTTGCAGGGAGTTTCCTTGTGCTACTTGCGAAGGTTTAAACTAGAGAGGCAAGAGAGTGGGAATCAGAGTAGTAGGTCAGAAATTGGAGGGTGTAATAGGAAGGTGGAGGTTCGGGCCAGTAAATCCCGAAGGAAACATGGGCAGGAGAGGTGAAGGGATATGATGACACTGATGGGCTGAAGTGTGTTAATTTCAATGCAAGAAGTATTGTGGAGGAAGCAGATGGATTGATGCTTGGAACTATAATGTTGAGGCCATTATGGATACGTGGTTGTGAGAGGGATGACTGGTAGCTCAATGTTCTGGGTATCTGATGTCTCAGACAAGATCTGGAGGGAGGCAAAAGAGATGAAGGGCTGCGCTACTAATCAGGGAGACTGTCACAGGGGCACTCAGAGAGGACCTACTGGAAGGTTCTTCCTCTGAGGTGATATATGTAGAGCATAGAAATAAGCAAGGTGAAAGCACGGGTTGCATGGCATAGTGGTGCAGTTGTAGAGTTGCTGCCATACAGTGCCAGGAACCTGGGTTCGATCCTGACTACGGGTGCAGTCTGTATGGAGATTGTACATTCTGCCAGTGACCGACCGCGTGGGTTTCCTCCAGGTGCTCTGATTTCCTCCCATATTGTAATGAGGACATGGAAGAGTGAGATAAGTGTGGAGAATATGAATACGCAAGGGGAGTTTGAGAATAAGAAGGAGGTAGTGTTGGGGCTCTCAAGACCATTAAGGTGAACAAAACACCAGGACCCGATGGGATTTATTGAGAGGCAAGGGAGGAGATTGCGGAGCTTTGACAAAGACCTTTGCATCTTCTCCAGTTACAGGAGATGTCCCAGAGGGATGGAAAGTAACTAATGTTGTTCTATATTTAAGAAGGGATTCAGAGAGAATCCAGGGAATTATAGGCCAGTGAGCCTCATGTCAGTGGGAGGGAAGCTATTGGATAAGATTATCAAGGATAGGATTTACTCTCAAGATAGACACAAAAAGCTGGAGTAACTCAGTGGGACAGGCAGCATCTCTGGAGAAGGAATGGGTGATGTTTTGGGTCGAGACCCTTCTTCAGGATTTTCTCTCATTTAAAAGAGGATGGGTTAATTAGGGAGTGCCGACATGGTTTTGTATATGGCAGGTTATTTCTGACTAACTTGATTAAGTTTTTGATGTGTCGAAGGTGGTCAATGATGGTGGCTGTGGTCTCCATGGATTTCAGTAAGGCATTTAAAAAGTTCACCATGGTAGGCCAATCCAGAAGATTAAGATGCATGGAATTTTTGTGACTTTTGTTGTATGGATGCAGAACTGGCTTTCTGATAGAAGACAAAGGGTTGTGGTGGATGGGCAATATTTAGGCTGGAGGTCTTTGACTAATTGAGTTCTGCAAAGATATGTGTTGGGACCTCTGCTGTTTGTAATATGTATAAGATGATGTATCTCTGGAGTTCTCTTCCCCATGGATGGTGGTAGATATATTTATGGTGGAGATAGCTTAAATATTTGAAAGATTTATGATTATTGGGCACTGATGCAGAAGAAAAGTTGAGGCCAGCATAGATTGTCCATTTTCATATTGAATGGCGGGGCAGGTATAACTGCCCTGGTGGCCTAGTCCTGCTCTTTTTGTGTTCTTGTGAATGTAGTCCTTTATAGAGACAAGACACCTTTTATTTGGGTGGTACTTGCATATTTAGCAATTGGAACCGATGGACTTAAATTAGTTATTTTTAAATTGTCCCAAACGACTGAATTGTTCAGCTTCCAAGCAAAGATTAGTTTGGGTCATTTTAACTGAATTTTTAATTACAGTGAAGCTTACTTCATAATCATACAAGGGACAAACCGGGTAAATTGTTTGCCACTGTTTCTCATTTAATAATTTAAAAAACACACGCATAATACAGATTTGGCTTATTTTATTTTATTGGGGGAAAAACAGTTTTGTACTCAAATATTTACAGCCATTACATTTAAATATGAGTTCCAAACTTCTGACCTAAAGATTTTTTTCAATAGAGGCCAATGAAAGTTAATTTGGCTCTTCACTCATGAGCATTAGGGTACACATGAAATTCCAGGCAAGTTTGTCAACCACTTAGCAGCAGGTTGAGTGTTAATTTAAGATATTGGCTGCCTTAACTTTGCCATATTACAGCTCAGATACAACCAGATTTAAGAAGGGAAAAAACATGCATTATAATAATTGGAAGTAGAAAAATACCAAATTAATTCTTCCAACATCTGCAAATCAGAAGAGATTATTGGGCTAAGGGGAGGGGGAGTGATTGAGCATGGAAACGGGCCCTTTGGCCCAACTTACCCACGCCTCACCCACACTGGTGAGTGATAAATGGGTCTATTGTGGATAGGGTGAGCAGTTTCAAATACTTGGGAGTCCGCATCGCAGAGGATCTGACGTGGGCAACGCACATTGCCGCACTGGTGGGTAAGGTTAAGCAGCGCCTTTACCACCTTAGACAACTGAGGAAATTCAGAGTGTCGCTGAGGATCCTTCATTGCTTCTACTCTGGGGCTGTAGAGAGCATCCTGTCCGGCAACATTACAGTCTGGTTTGGGAACAGCTCTGCCCAGGACAGGATGGCCCTGCAGAGAGTAGTACGTTCGGCAGAACGCACCATGGGAACTACACTCGTCCCCCTGCAGGACCTATACATCAGGAGGTGCAGATCCAGAGCAAGCAAGATCATGAGGGACCCCTGCCACCCCAGTAACGGACTGTTCCAGATGCTACGGTCAGGCAAACGCCTCCGCTGTCACGCTGTGAAAACGGAGAGGATGAGACGGAGCTTCTTCCCACAGGCCATCAGGACTGTCAACTTTGATAACCCCAGAGACTAAATTTTTGTCGACACTTTTTGTGCTATGTTTAGTAACTTATTAACTTTATTTATATGCTGTAACTAATTCTTTTTGTGCACAACCCGCAGGCATTGCCACTTTCATTTCACTGCACATCGAGTATGTGTATGTGACAAATAAATTTGACTTGACTTGACTTGGTCCCACCTGCCTAGGTTTGGCTCATATCTCTCTAAACCTCTCCTATCCATGTACCTGTCTAAATGTTTCTTAAACATTGCAATAGTACCTGCCTCAACTACCTGCTCTGGCAGCTCGTTCCATGCACCTTTTGTGTAAACAAGGTATCTCAGGTTCCTATTACATCTTTCCCCCTTCACCTTAAACCTATGTCCTCTGGTTCTTGATGCCTTTACTCTTGGCAAAAGACTGCATTTACCTGAACTATTCCCCTCATGATTTTGTACACCTCTATAAGATCACCCCATATGCACTCCAAGGAATAAATTCCTAGCCTGCTCAAACTTGCCCTATAGGTTAGGCCCTCATCATGGGTGCCTCGTAAATCTTCTCTGCACCTTTTCCAGCTTGACACCTTTCCTATAACATGATGCCCAGAACGGAACACAATACCCTACATGTGGGGTACATGTGCACAATACCCACAAATGTCTTGTAAAACTCCATGACCTCCCAACTGCTACTCAGTATTCTGATTGATGAAGGCCAATGTGCCAAAAGTCTTTTTAACCACCCTATCTACTTGTGACGCCACTTTCAAGGAACTATGTACCTACACTAGTAGATCCCTTTGCGCTACAACACTGCCCAGAGTCCTACCATTGAATGTAAAGGTCCTGCCCTTGCTAGACTTCCCAAAATGCGACGCTGAGTATTTATCTGTATTAAATTCCATCAACCATTTCTCAGCCCACCTGAGATTGAGAAAGAAAATTAAGGATGATCATATTGCCATCTTCAATGGACTCTGTCAAGTTATGGCTCTGGTTGGTTGGTGCAATCTAACGGTTTCAAAAATTGCAGGCTCAAGTGTGCAGGCTATTTGTATTGCTAAATCTGCTTGTTTTCCTGCACTATCCACTCTTCCCTCAAAATATGCTGTACATATGACGGCACAGTGGCAGAAGCCCTTGTGCAAAATATTGCTCTGATTACCTGTGCACAGAAAATGCTTTTAGATCTATGCTAAATATGGATGATGCATGTTATTCAAATACACAAGCTAACATTTTTCTTCACAGTAGTTCAGACTGTCTGGATTCTGTAGAATTTATTATTCCATGAATACATTTTCAGTAAAACCGCAAGGCTTCTTGTCACAAGACCTGGGCAGCACAGTGCTGCAACAGTAGAGTGGCTGTCTTACGACGCCAGGGACCTGGGTTCGATCCTGACTACAGGAGCTGCCTGTATGGAGTTGGTATGTTCCCTCATGACCATGTGGGTTTTCTCCCGGTGCTCCGGTTTCCTCCCACATTCCAAAGACATACAGGTTTGTAGGTGAATTGGCTTCTGTAAATTGCCACTTGTGCGTAGGATGCAAAACTGGGATAAAATAGGATTAGTGTCTGGGTGACACTAGTTGGTCGGCGTGGACTCCGTGAGCTGAAAAGCTTATTTCCACGCTGTATTTCTGAACTAAACTTGCTTGCATTTGTATTTCACACATGAATGATCTGCATAAAATGGTAAATCGCACAGAAATTAAGCTAAGTTCCTTATAAGAAGATCCACTTTAAAATGTACTGATGCAATGTGCTTCATATACAAAAACTTCACATTCCAAAAAGAAAATAGTCTCGCAGTTACTGCAATTCTCGTACCTCAAAGTGCTTTGAGATACTTGACTACGAATTGCTTTTGAAGTGTAATCACAGGTGTAGTATAGGAAACAAACCTGCTAGCTTGTTCACTAGCTCCCAAACAGCAAGATGGAATATGATCTGGTCATTTATTTTAGTAATGCATAGCAAGAGATAAATAGATGGCCAGAGCATTGTATAAAATCTTTCCAAAACAAAAGTGATGTGCACTTTTGTATCTACCTGAGACGTAGTCAGGCACTGGTTTAATATCTTCATTTGAGAAGCAGCACTGCCACTTGTGCAGCACTGTCTTAATCCTGTCCTGAGACTGGGGTTACTTTCTGGTCAAATCTTTGGACTTGCAGTTACTTCTAATCTTCTAAGAACATAGAACAATAATAATCCATATTACCTCCATTCTCTACATATTCATGTGCCTATCCAAAAGTTTGTTGTATGCTGCTATTGTATCTGCTTCTCCCACCACGCCCAGCAGCACAATCCAGGAACATGACTTTTAAAATCACTTACCACCACATATCCTTAAAACGTTGCACCTCTCACCTTAAAGCTATACGCTCGAGTCTTTGGAATTTCCATCCTGGGGAAAAGGTTCTGACTGTCTACCCTATTGATCGACAGCTGACATCACGCAATGAAAAGAAGCATCTATTAGTTTCTTCTTTATGTCTACCGAGGACAAAAAAAAAACTGCTCTCTGACTTGCTTCTCCCATTGCATATAATACATCAGTAGCAGAGTTCAACTTGAGCAGAGTCCAGACGTTGTTTTACTACACTGCAGAATGAAAATACCAATGGTTATGAAGATGCAAACAACTAAGTATTTAAAACAAACCTATAATATATCCCTTTAGAATCATAATTGATAAAATTACCTTTACATATGCATAATTCTATTTATAAAAAAGATAACTTAAAATTAATTCTAAATTCCATTAAAACACAAGAAAGCTGGCAGCATCTCAGGCAAGGTTTGTCAGGCAGAAGACTACATTCAGTTACCTCTTGCCACGTTCTTCACAATCCAATGTGTCGGATTCTCAACTATATACTGCCCTCCATAATGTTTGGGACAAAGACCCATCATTTATTTATTTGCCTCTGTACTCCACAATTTGAGATTTGTAATAGAAAAAAAATCACATGTGGTTAAAGTGCACATTGTCAGATTTTACTAAAGGCCATTTTTATACATTTTGGTTACACCATGTAGAAATTACAGCATTGTTTATACATAGTCCCCCCATTTCAGGGCACCATAATGTTTGGGACACAGCAATGTCATGTAAATGCAAGTAGTTATGTTTAGTATTTTGTTGCATATTCTTTGCATGCGGTTCATGGACATCACCAGTTGCTGGGTGTCTTCTCTGGTGATGCTCTGCCAGTCCTGTATTGCAGCCATCTTTAGTAATTCTTGTTTTGGGGGCTCGTCCCCGTCAGTTTTCTCTTCAGCATATAAAAGGCATTCTCAATTGGGTCCAGATCGGGTGATTGACTTGGCCACAAAAGAATTTACCATTTTTTAGCTTTGAAAAACTCCTTTGTTGCATTAGCAGTATGTTTGGGATCATTGTCTTGCTGTAGAATGAACTGCCGACCAATGAGTTTTGAGGCATTTGTTTGAACTTGAGCAGATAGGATGTGTCTATGCACTTCAGAATTCATTATGCTACTACCATCAGCAGTTGTATCATCAATGAAGTGAGCCAGTACCTTCAGCAGCCATACATGCCCAGGCCATAACGCCCCCACCATCACAGATGAGGTGGTATGCTTTGGATCTTGGGCAGTTCCTTCTCTCCTCCATATTTTGCTCTTGCCATCACTCTGATATAAGTTAATCTTCGTCTCATCTGTCCACAAGACCTTATTCCAGAACTGTGGTTGTTCTTTTAAGTACGTCTTGGCAAACTGTAACCTGGCCATCCTCTTTTTGCGGCTAACCAGTGGTTTGCATCTTGCAGTGTAGCCTCTGTATTTCGGTTCATGAAGTCTTCTGCGGACAGTGGTCATTGACAAATCCACACCTGACTCCTGAAGAGTGTTTCTGATCTGTCAAGACAGGTTTTTGGGGATTTTTCTTTATTAGAGAGAGAATTCTTCTGTCATCAGCTGTGAAGGTCTTCCTTGGCCTGCCAGTCCCTTTGCGATTAGTAAGCTCACCAGTGTTCTCTTTCTTCGTAACAATGTTCCAAACAGTTGATTTTGGTAAGCCTGTTTGACTGATGTCTCTAACAGTTTTATACTTGTTTCTCATCTCATAATGGCTTCTTTGACTTTCATTGGCACAACTTTAGTACACATGTTGATAAACAGCAATAAAAGTTTCCAAAGGTGATGGAAAAACTGGAGGAAAGACTAGGTGCTGAGAGCTCTCTTATACCTGCATTAAGGAGGGAATTAAACACACTGGAGCAATTACAAACACCTGTGAAGTTATGTGTCCCAAACATTATGGTGCCCTGAAATGGGGGGGGGGGGGGGGGAGGGGGACTATGTATAAACACAGCTGTAATTTCAGTGAAACCAAAATGTATAAAAATGGCCTTTATTAAAATCTGACCATGTGCACTTTAACCACATGTGATTTTTCTATTACAAATCTCAAATTATGGAGTACAGAAGCAAATAAATAAATGATGGGTCTTTGTCGAAAAAATTATGGAGGGCACTGTATGTTGTCCATACTTTGGAATTGTCCAAAGTATGCATTTTGTCAGAAAAGAATGCCGTAAATCATAATGTTGATATAACTTCAGCCCAGATGACTTGAAATGTGCTCCAGAGTATTTAGGAAGCTACACTTATTTTCTGAATGCTAACTTCTGAAATTTAGAAAATGCACAATCCTACAACTTCAAGTCCTTTCCTGGTTTGTTTTACCAAAATGCTAATCTATCTGAATTAAACACACATGACTGTAGAGGCCAAGTCAATGGATATTTTTTAAGGCATAAATTGACAGATTCTTGATTAGTAAGGGTATCAGGGGTTATGGGGAGAAGGCAGGAGAATGGGCATGAGAGGGAAAGAATAATCAGCCATGATTGAATGGCGCAGTCGACAATGGGCCAATGGCCTAATTTGGCTCCTAGAACTTATGAACACCATTTGTCATTTTCTCAGCCCATTGTCCCAGTTGATTAAGATCCTTTGTAATATTTGTAAGATTCTTAAGACATCGTCAGAACAAGTTTGATTAATTCAGAGTTGTTTCCCTGGACAAAATATTGTGGACCAACCAATGACCAGGATATTTTAACCATGATCAAGTGTAATGAGATCAGATTCATTAACATTCCCATTGCAAAGGATCCTCTCAGTGTTCATAATGTGATAGCATTTCACATCAGTTTAGTCCAAAGAAGGTTTTAATGACTCCCTGTGAAATGTGATCTGTGACTAACAAAATAATTTAAGGATGCTAATGCTTAGCAATTTCTGAAGAATAGTAACAGATTAAACGATGGTGAGGAATTTAGAAACCTATGCAACATTACTGAAAAATTGACAACGAGATTAAGAGCTTCTAAAAGTTAGCTGAAAGGAAGAGAGACAAAACAATAAGCCCTTAAAAACAAGGGAATTCAAAATGGGGAATAAATAATTCCTACTTAAACTCATACTTTATATCTGATTTCAACATATATTGAAACTATACTAGAAATATTGTTAAACAGGGATCAAAAATGAAATAGCTTAAAACAATTAAAATCATTCGGTAAAAACTGGAAATGATAACCCATTTCCTTGGGTGCTCGTGAGTTAACAACAGAGATAACAGAAACTAGTAATTGAAGTCTACAGCATGGAAACAGCCCCGTCAGCCCACCGTGCATGTTGACCATTACCCACCCATTCACCCTAATTCTACATTAATGCCTCTATTTTTATTCTCTCAACATTGCCATCAACACCCCCCCCCCCTGCAAGGAAGAAACCAGATAACATGGTGGAAACACATAGTCACAAGTAGAACATGCAAACTCTACACATACAGCACCAGCGGTTAGAATTGAAAATGGGACTCTGGTGTTTTGAGGCACTGCCTCTACTAAGGAGAGACAATTTTGGTTTTATGAATGAAAAGCTATGTTCGACAACCTCATAAACGTCTTTGAATACATAATTAGCAAGGAAATCAATCCCAAAATAATTTGATGTTACCACTTAAAGGTTTACTGCTCAAGGGGTGTTGTTAGGATTGCTATCAGTTTAATATTGAAAAGGACAAGCTATGTTTCAAAGTTATCCATTTGATACAAGATTAATCCTTAATGTCCTATTTCTCTTGGTTTTAGCCATCTGAATATCAATGTACAAAGGCCAAAACTTGAGTCTGCAAAGACACAAATGCCGGGAGGGAGGCAGCAATACTGATTCTCTGCTGACGTAAAAATAATTGTGAAGTCTCATTGAAGAGCAGGAGCTGGATGAGGGCCATGATGGGATGTTAAAAGTCAGAGACGGATGGAGAGTGAAATGAGTGTAAGGATTCCTGCATTGAACAGAATACCACATTTAAATGGGATCTCATTTAAGATCAGTATGAGATGCTCTTTTCATCATAATTTTGCCAACTCTGAACATCAAGCTCTCTCACATCAATGTCCTTCAGTTACCTACTGCAGGAACTTTTTGCTTGTCATTGACTACCAACTTAACTGCGATTTATCTCTGCTTGACCTTCCTAGCCAGTACTACCAAGAATCACTGCAATCTTTACACAAAGGAAACCATGTCTATCCTCCCCACAAGAACCACCTACGACACCCGTTTTAAGTACAAAATTGGAAGTACTATCTAAGTGTTCAGGGTAATATACTAGTATGGACAGAGAACTGTTAAACCGGCAGAAGAGAAGGAATAAACAGATAATTTTCAAGTTTGCAAGCAACAGCAGTTGAGTGCTTAAGGATCTAGATTGGTGGCCTTGTCTATTTAGTTTACAGTAATAACTTAGATACAAGGACTGAGAGCAAGGTTCCTGAAAATACAAAGACACAAAGAAAGTAAATAGACTACTCAGGCAGGGAACTCTTGCAACAATAAGACAGAGATTTGGTATGACCATTCCTGGAGCTCTGCATAGTCTCTATGTAAGGAAGATCATACTTGCCTACAAGTCCGTGTAGAATATATTCACTGGATTAATTCTTGGGATGTGTCATAAAGATATGAACTGGTACCAAAATGAATGCAGGAACTTTTTACATTATGTCTAAGTTAGTTGGATGAAAGAACCAAACCAGTGGCATTAAATTCGCTGAAGACCCAGATAGATAGGAAAGATAGATACTTTTGTATTCAATTTCCCATGCCATTTCATGAGGAAAGGTTATCATTATATGGTAGGGTAATTGAAAACTAAAGTAGGGAGATTTGATTCAGTTATCTAAGGCATTGGTGAAATTATATCATGGGTATAGCAGTAGTTTAATTATTTCAAGACTTAAATAATTTAGAAAGTTACTGAACTAATACCTGAAATGTGTGGGTTGTGTTATGATAAAGATTGGACATACTAGCTATCAGTCCTCGTATCACTCCTCATCTGTCCGCTGCAGCAGAGTTCATGTGTGACTTTACTGTCTAGCTAAATGATATCTAAGACAAATGATATTTAGAAGGTTGTTATCTCTTGCCCTGACTAGCCTAGTCATATCAACACCTTATTGCAAATATGTGCCATTACTAAATTACAATCTGCAGCGTGCCAGTGTCTGAATTAATGGCTGTGACTGAGTGAAGCATTATGTCAGACTTGAAAGTTTTCTGTGCTCCCCAGTGCACCAGATCTCTTGATATTTCTCCATTTTGACAACCAGGGACATGCTTAAAAATGATTGGACACTTCACTCTACTAGTACATTGAGCGAGTTGTGGAGGGATAGTTTAGTAATCACCAGGATTGGCACTGGTTAGGTGCACCAATCATGCAGAGATAGGATTTTAGGTGCAATTGCGTAGGGTCAAACTGGTGTAAGTTGGTTGTGGACTAGGATTTCAGTGCATGTTTCCAGCTCAATTCCCAGAGTTTACCCAGCTTTCAGAAGCTCAGAAAGGACTATTCAGAGGTGACTTGAAGTGTAATTTGCAAAAGGAGTGAAAAAAATTCCTTAATGTGGCATGTGCTACTAGTATATGGGAATGGAAAACTCAAAAAGTAAGTTGATCCTGATATTTTCAGGAGAATGCCAGGAACTTGGGATCCTTTGCCCATTGAATCATTTAAGAAGTGTGTCTGAGATTTTTTTTAATGTTGACCAGTGTGGAGTTAAAGGAAAGAGACGCGATCAAGCACTTCGAAAGTGTTAGCCCATTGGTAAACATACTTTAATGCTTAAAAATCATAAAATAAAACAAACTGCAGCTTCTGCTCTGTCCAGAAGATTTAAAAGATAATTGATCCAATGCTTCACTTAATAACTTGGGCATATTTGAACTATTGGTTTCCACAGCAAATAAAACTGCACAATTTGTTTTTATTTCAATAAAAATGAAACGAAGGGAAGTCATTTTTTGAATACATCATTCATAACTTTTTGAATAAATGTAAAAATTGCTTAAAGTTTTAATGAATGATTTAAATACAAAGATCGCATCCTTTCAAACTCATCATTGAAGCTCTAATGTTACATTCTGCTTATTTTGTGCGGAACTGATTTATAAAAAAAATCTGGAATGACTGATATTACTGTAAATTAGTTAATGGGATGCAAAATATGAGTACCTCCATTCAGTTCAGAAACTTTAAAAAGAAAACTGTATCACCCTATTAGGAAAGAATAGGTAAATCTTTCTAGTTTTCATGTACGGCTGTTTTTATGTGATTTGATCTGGTTGCTGCACTGTTGTATGAATCCTGTAATGTGAAGGGAATCCATGAAACATGGATTTAATATTCATTGCTCCACATAGCAGAAGGGAAAAGTGTATAGGAGAAACACCAAATCAAATAGTATATGCAGGTCAGCCACAGTGGACAGCAAAACAACATCATCAGACCTAGAAAAAAGAAAAAAAAAGTTTCAAATATTTTGTCTTGCATTTGCTTCTGTATTCAGTTTTATATTGCAACGTTTAAGACAAATTGATTTTAATTTGATATTAAATTGTTCGCCAAATGTGAATATATTAAGATGATTACACAGCTTATTAATGTATATGTGCCATTATAGTTACATTATACCAGTGTTGCAACTCACAATTCAAGGCAACAAGATGTTTGAAAAATTGTGTGCTGCATCTACAACTTGTGGTGTATTACATTATTTGAACAGTACATTATCTGTTCATTCCCAAATTCCCATGTTTGTCATATCCGATTCATCTCAATAGTCCCACAACAGATGTTATTTCATAACTGAAGTGTGGCTATGGGCACACGGGGTCGGTCAGGATCCTCTCGGCAGACAATGCTCATTAGCAAAGAGCTGGCTCCCAGAGTCTCTAAGGCACCATAACCTACCTGGATGTCTCTGATGAATGATATTTTGCAGCCTTGATTTTACAAGCCTGTCATCACTAAGATACTTGACATTCCGAAGGAAGATATGTGGCATGCTTTCTTGCCTGGACTGCCGTCTCTGTGCAGGAAAAGGCTGAATTGACTATCAGCTTCTTTGTCACAGAATCATTGTGACCAGAGGATCTCTGCTATGCCTCCCATATGCTATTTATTGCTTCCGAGCAGTCGTCTAGGCAATGTGGAAATAAATTACTTCATCTTTCTTTTCTTTTCAAAGGGAAGCAGGTAGCATTCTGTGTGCTGGGATTTGGCAAAAATCATGGCTTCTCATAAATGGAGGCAGCAATTGAAAACAAATATATTTGCATAAGGGATTCATGAAGAAATTAGATCTTTTGATCAATAGGAATATCCAGCACAGCTTTTTTGTGTAATTATCAAAAGAATTTCCTCAAGGCGATGGTTCCTGGAAGCACATTTTACTGAAGGAGACAACACTGCTGAGCAGTTTTAGCAGCTGATAGGTGAATCCCAAGGGACTCGAACTACCCCAACTTTTGTGGCTCCTCACATCAGTGCTCTTTCTAATCACACCAGCTGAATGCAAATCCAAAAGGGAACCATGCAGATAACAAGTTAGCATTGAAAATGCCATTGGTTTTCTGAAGATGGGACTTAATTGTCTGCATCAGACAGAGAGACCCTGTATTACAAATCAAACAAATGTGGAGACTTCATTATCACATACTGCACTCTCCAAAATCTAGCAAACTGAAGACAAGCTGATGCTAGAGGAAGAGTATCTGAAGGGACATGCTGCAGGTGGTCCACAGCTCTAGACTACAGGAGGATGCATGGTAACCATAACCTTTGAGCTAGGTTTTAAGTCTTTGACTTCAAACACTTTCTTCCTTCGACAGCCAAAGGCTGAAATTTGTTAAATGTGTCTTTGCTGAGAGGGATCTACAGAGTTGTGTGAAATGGTCTGTGTTTTCCAGGATCTTGTAGTGGATCTTTTATTATTGGGGATTGATTTTGTGCAGTAGCCACAGGCTGGTAGAGTACCTTTGGTTTACAGATGTTTAATGTACTGCTATGCTTGAGCAAGCAGTTCAATATTTGATGGTACTCCACGCTGGTTTACAGAGTTCCCAGAGGAAACCAACATGGTCATAGGGAGAATGTGCAAACTGCATACAGAGCTACTCACTGCAGCTACGAGGCAGTGGCTCTGCAACTAGGGCAACTCTTTTGTTACTGGGAGGCGGTGGGTTAGGAAAATCCTGGCAATTAGTCTACCTGTGGCAGACAACAGGGAAGTAAATGTTATTACCACAATCAGAATTGACTCCTTTATTAAGGTAGTCATAATAAATGTGTCTCTAACTTGTCAGAGATTAATCTGTCAATTTGTTTCTTAATCTCCTTGGTCATATCTTAGAAGCACGGCAGAGTTACCACCTGCTCGTTGTTTATCAGTTGACATATGGTCTTTTCAACTTATTGGTCTGAGATGGTAGTAAGTCTACACACAATAGTGTGTAGCAAGTTGGAGTCAAGAATACTTGGATCAGGAACAGAATTTCAGGACAATTCTTCAAAGAATGCCTTCCAGCAAGAATTGACTATTGCCGATAAACTTTACCCAATGTCAGCTCTACGCAGAATGAGTCTTGATCCATGGATGGACTTGACAGTACTGAAGAATCAACACATTGTTTTTCACCAAGTAATTAGATCTCTTGTGCTCTTTCCATCAATCACCTGTTTTTTTTAGATAGTTCTGCAGGTAGATTTGGGAGGAAAGCTTGTTCTGTAGCAAATAATTAGTACTAGTTTGAGGCCTGATATCATGTTATGGTCAGTAAGTCAGCAGATAGTGTATTTTATAAGAACTGACAGTGCCTTGGGAGAACTTAGTGTATGAGGCTTATGAAAGGAAAAAGCTTAGATATGTAGAGTTGGCAGCAGAAGTTGAGCAGCAAGGATTGAGCGCAAGAGTACGTTTGGTGGAGGTGGCTTGTAGAGGTTTTGTAGCGAGATCGACCACATCGCTATTTGGAGAGCTAGGAATTTGTGGAGTTTTAATGATGTTTCCTGCTTGATAAACCAAGGAGTCGCTTCACGGATGCTGATTAATATATGAACTGCAGGGTAGCTAAGGGACCCCCCCCCCCCCCCACACACATTCTTAGTCACGTGTGTGACCAAAAACGTGAAAAATTGTGGAATACATTTCTTCTAATTCTGAAAGCATTACAGGTATATTGTTTTGTACTGTATATATGACTTATATATGTCGAAGTGTATCAAGTGAAATTTTTATGTTATGCTGAGTTTGTTTAGGGTCAGAGGTCAAAAATGACTGGTCACATGTGACAAACCACAAACCGGCTACAGGGTGTTGGGCGCCCAAGGCTCATCGATGCGCGAGGGCAGCGAAGGCTATCCCATCTGGTCCGAACCGACAGAAGGTCTACTATGGCACAAGTCACAGAAAACTTTAATGGTGGTCACGGGAGGAATGTGTCACAATACACAGCGCATCGCACCCTGCTGCGTATGGGGTTGCACATGGAGGACCAACAGCATATTAGACAGGTGGTCATAATGTTTTGGCTCATCAGGTGATAATGTTTTGGCTGATGCTAGTATTTGCTACTATTGTTTTAGAGCCAGGCTGATGGAGATAGAACTGTGGATTAAATCGTGGTCGGCCGCATAATCATTCAACCTGTCACAGTACGAGTAATACGGACATGCTTGCTGTCCTTGCCCACGGATAATGACATTATCGAACATGCTGGTACCTGGATTGAGGCTATTGCCATTAGATCTTCTCTTTGTCCCTTTGATGAAGCAGGGGTGTTGGTTACAAAAGACGTCCCAAGCATTTCCTCAGAATTAATTTTTACCCAATCACTTCTTTCTAATCATACCTTATCAGAGTTTGTCTTTTCTGACCCGGGCACTAAAACTGCTCAAGAGGATCTGTTTCTCCCCATTATGTATGCACCAAAGTTTTCTCACGGTCAGAATAAAAATCTTTCCCCATTTATAATTTCCAAGGTTGGAGCATATGTGTTCATGATCAGACTGTGTGGGTTCAGAATTAAAACAAGATGGGGTCAAGAATTTTCAACTCATTATATCTGATGAGCCGCTAAGGCACACATAATGATGAATCCCACCCTCTTCTGGTGTGCACTTCCAGGAGGAAATGCACCTACCATATTGTTCTTTCGGCTAGTTATCTGTTGCACCTCAGTCGGGGCAGCAAAGTCAACATTAGAATGTCCCAGTACCCGGGCTATAAAAACAGTGATATATGGGCCTGCCACTGTTTGGTGTTGTCCACAAGAGTTCTGCTGTTCTCCAATATTTCTGGGAGGCTTTCTGAGCCTTCCATGTTGAGGATGGAGATAAAATATTTATTTATAGTGTTGATCTAAGGAGGTAGAAATTGATCATTTGAGTATTTCTGCACAATATAGTTACAATTGCTTTAGCCTTTTACTTTTATATTCACATGCTGGGTCCTGCATGGTCATGTTCTTTTCTAATTCACAAGTGCATGCTCACTTTTCTCAGTGGCTTTTCAGAAAGGGTAGACATAAAAGCAATATTCAATGCAGAAGACAAATTTTCTGCTTTCTTATCAAATAGAACAGAAACAGGGTCTTCGGCACACTATGTCTATGCCCACCACCAACTACCTAGCTATACTAATCCCATTTAGCAACACTTGGTGCACAGCCTATTTATTATGCCTTGTCGAGGCAAGTGCTCATTCAGATGCTTCTAAATGTTGTTAGTAGCTGCCTCCTTCACCTTCTCAGGCAATGTTCTAGATTGCAATGAGCCTCTGGGTCTCCTTTGAATATCTTCTACACCTCTTTTTCTTCACCTCTGGTCTTAGACATCTCTGCCAGAGGGGAGGCTTCTTACCATCTACCCTAACCATGACTTTCCTAATTTTGACACTTCTATCAGTATCCTCTGCTTCAATGAAATAAACAAACCCATGTACTCACACCTCAGAAACATTGAATCCCGGGCAACATCCCAGTGAATCTCCTTCTGCACTATATCCAGTGCAATCTACCACTTCCTATAGTGTGGCAACGGAACACTCTCTCCTCTTAATCTCCATGTCCCAAGTCCTGGCAAAAAAAGCAAGCATACTATGTGCTTCACCACATTATCTAACTGTGCTGCCATCTCTTTAGACATACTCATCCCTTTGTTTTCCAAACTGCCTATGACCCAACAATTCATGGTGCTTGTCTCATATTAAACACCCCAAAATACATAATCTTATACTGACCAGGATTACATTCCATCTGTCATTGTCCTACACCTGCCAATTATCAAAATCTTTCTGTAGCCGAAGACTAGTTTCCTCACTATCAGCACCACCCCCAATTTCCAGGTCACCTGCAAACAGATTCATACTTCCTATATTCATATCTAAGTCGTTAATATAACAAACAGGAAACATCCCAGCACTGATCCCTGTGGTACACCATTGATCACAGACTTCCAATCGCAACAGCACTCATCCACGATCTCACACTGTCAATTTTTGATCTAATTTCACAACTAGTCTTGGGCTCCAAATTTTGGATCAGCCTTTCACGTGGGGCCTTGCCAAAGGCCATACTGAAGTCCGTGTCAACCACTATCTATATATACTGTCCTCGTCAATATATTTGTTACCTCTTCAAAAAACGTAGTCAGCCATGATATTCCACCATCACACCTGTAGTGCCTATCCCTGAGCAACTCCTACCTTTCTAAGGGCTGTTTAGAACTATCCCTCGGGTTTTATTTCTTCCAGACATTTCTCTACCACTGACATTAGACTCACTGGCATATAATTACCTGACTTATCCCTGTTGCCCTTCTTGAATAAAGCTACCACATTTGCTGTCTTCCAGTCTTCTGGCACCTCACCTGCAGCCAGAGAAGAATTAAATATCTCCGTCAGGGCTCCAGGAATCTCCTTTTACTTTGCATTATAGCCTGGAATACATTTCATGAGATGCTGGAAATTATACACCTTTATGGTCGCTAAAACATCTAACACAACCTCCTTTTTAATTTTAACAACTTCTAGAATTTCAATATCCCATTTGAAATCTCCAACTAGAATGTCTTTCCTGTTGAATGCGAAAGGAAATTATTAAGACCGCAACCACATCTCATTTCAAGCAGATTACCGCCTGGTCGCTCTTTCTCCAATTACCCTCGTGCTCTTTATCTACATAAAATGCTGTGGGATTTTCTTTACTCTAGTGATACTGAATAACCCCTCTTTACCCTCTTGTTTTTTTTCTATTGTAAGCAACCTCCTACATTCTCTACTGCTCAGATGGTCTTTTCTGCTTTTAGTACCATATGCTTTTTTTCTCTTTATCAAATCTCAGGGATCAGTGCTATGCCCATTAATGTTTGTCATTTATATCAACAATTTGGATGAGAATGTACAAGGCATGATTAGTAATCAGATGACATTAAAATGGGTAGTATCGTAGACAGCGAAGATGGTTATCAAGAACTACAGTGGGATCTTGATCACCTGGATAAGTAGGTCAAGGAATGGCTAATGGAGTTTAATTCAGTTAAGTGTGACATGTTGCATTTTGGGAAGACAAACCAGGATAGGCACTATATAGTGAATGGTAGTGCCTTGACAAGTTTCGTACATCAGATGGATCTAGGAGTACAATCACATAGTTCCTTTAAAATGGCATCATAGGTAGTTAGGGTGGTGGATGCACTCTGGTCTTCAGTCTGGGAATTGAGTATTCTTTTTGTGCACAACCCGCAGGCATTGCCACTTTCATTTCACTGCACATCGAGTATGTGTATGTGACAAATAAATTTGACTTGACTTGAAGTTGGGATGTTTTATTATGTTAGTGAAGCTGAACTTCGAGCACTGTGTTCAGTTTTGGTCACCCTGCTATAGGAAAAAAATCTTTAAGCTGAAAACAGCACAAAGAAGATTTGAGGATGTTACCAGGACTTGAGGGCCTGAGCTGTAGGGCAGTGTACCAGCTGTGAGATGGAACTAGAGCTGGTTCATTATGTCTTTTGCATTTGCCTTCATTTCTATTTCTCCAACCTTGCAGCAGAAATATACCTAAACTTTAATTAGATAAATCCAAGAATAAATAACTAATATGCTTTATTTTTCAGATAGCCGATGAGCATACGAAATAACAATTATCTTTTGAGGGAGGTACCCACACAGGAATGGCTGGCACACACATTGAGCAGAAAGGTGCAACAAAATCTAGTGTTAGCAGCAGTGGTGAGGGCAAAAGTTACCAGCGCACCACTTTGCTGAAACCAGCAGTAGAGCTGCAGGTGACATCACAGTTCAGTAAATAATGAAAGGCAGTGTAGGTAGGTAATTAGCAGGTAGTGCCAGTGAGGGCTTTTATAACTTCTTTAGTTTATTAGGTTAAGATGACAATAACAAGGAATCAGTATTCTTTAATGAAGAAGGGAAATATGGAACCTAATTCAAGGGTATTTCTTCAAATTGGATTACATTTTCCAAATTAACAGAATGGCAGGGAAATCAGTCTTCGTTGTAGAGTGTACAGCATATGGGAATCCTAAGATGCGTGCTGTGGTCTGGATGACCACTTCTACAGATTATCAACTTGAGCATTAGATTTTGGAACTTCAGCACCCATAGGAGGCACTAGGATGCATCTACAGGATTGAGAGTAGCATCGATAGCATGCTTTTACTGGCAGCATTACAAAATTCAGATAATTAGGAATGGGTGAACACAGATAAAGGGAGACAGGTGGGCACTTTGAGGAACCAACAAGAGCATCTCACTCCAGAATTGTTTTTCCATGTCAGAAAATGGTGGGGGCGAATGTTCCTCTGGGGAGTGCAGCCGTAATTCAGTTCACAATAATGTTGGTGTTCAGCTACAGAAGTGGGAGGAGAAATTGTCCCAGAGAAATGAATATTGGTGGGGTACATAATTGTGAGAGAAATGGATATTTGCAGATGTAGACAGGACTCTAGGATGGTGAGTTGCCTCTCAATTTCAAATAATAAGACACAGCCTGGCAAAAGTGAAATAGCAGCAGCCAGTTGCAAGTTAAAGGAAACAAGTTGGAGATATTCAAAAATGAAATAATGAGAGTTCAGGGCTAGCATATTTCCACCATGGTAAAGGGTAAGATCAACAATTCTAATGAACATTGATGCCAAGGGACAGAGATTTAAAAAAGAAAAAAAAATAGGAAGATTATGACACGTTTAGAGAATTGAAAATAGACGAGGGACTAGAGGAGTATAGAATATAGAAGAGATTACTTTAAAAAAAGTAATTAGGAAGGTGAAGGGGGGCACAAAATGGCACTGCTGGGTAAGACTAAGGAAAATCCCAAAATATTTCATTAGTTATACTGAGGATACATGGGTAAAGAGTAGGACCCATAACAGATCAAAGTAACAGTCTCTGTGCAGAGTTAAGAATGTAAATGAGGTCTTCAATGAATGATGGCTATCTGTATTCACAAATGGACCGGACAACAGTTGGCAAAATCAATGAAGGGGATGGTCAGAAAAAACTGCCCTCGCCAAGGAGGAGGCATTATATGTTGTGGCAGGCTTAAAGATTTTTCAAAATCTTCAGGGTTTCCCTCAGCTCATTATATTTCTCCATTTCAACACCATGCCAAGCAATTTTTTTTATCACCTCTTCAAAATATTAAGTTTCACATTAATCACTAGTGACCCAACAGTTCTACCACTTCTCTCTGTCGTCAAACTACATGACTAATAAACAACTATCGATTATCTAAAATTTCTTTTAATTAACCATTGGAAAAGTCAAAATTATTAGTCTTGAAATCTGAGGCTAACATTGTACGAGAATGGTGAAATACTGAGTGCCAGTGTTTATTAAACATCAGACATTGAAATAGTTACAGCTTGTTAGCAGAGACCAGAGAACAGTTATGAGAAATCGGGTCACTGAAGTATCACAATGTGCTCCAGCTGAATAAACCCAAGCAATTAGATCATTGGCAGAAATGACATGAGGCACTGGAATAGGGTGGCTGGGGTAGGGCGGAGGTTTGTTGAAGACAATACCGGCACTTGGGTTGTCAGTCAATGTGGATCAATGACAACTGTGAATGTGGTGGGGAGTAAGGGAGGAGGTCTGTTAAAATTGTGTAGCGCAGCAGGAAAAACACGTGAAAATTTTAGTGGTGTGCTTCAGGCAAAATGGGATACTGAGGTTAGATTCACAGACAACATAGAAGTCAAGGCAAGAAGTTAGGGGAGTTCTTAATTACGGAACAGCAATTGATTGAATAGTTTGACATAAAATAATGAGAATAATCTGTTCATGCAGTGGAAGAAACCTTTCACTGGTAAATGGCCAGTGCGCTTCTCTGGTGGCCTGCCTTAAAATTACAACTTATATGGACATCAAATTTATGACAATAAGGGAAACCACTTCTGTAATAATACCATAACATTCTTCATATCAAAATTACACGTTGGCTATTTTTGTACTTAAATCAATTACATTACATTAAACTGAAAATGCATACTATCCAAGTAAATATAGCCTGTTAATTGAGAATTTTACACACCTCCGATGTACACAGTTTTTTTCCAAAGCTGTGTTTCCAAGATCCTGTCATGGGGATAATTGCCTTGGTCAGTCATGAAGAGGATCATCACCACTGCAGCCACATGCAGGAAGAAACAATTCCCTCCAGTCAAGACAAAGGTAGAGGATAGGACAACTGAAGCATAAGGACAGGGAAGGCCACGGTAGACGAATGAAATTCCTAAAAGGAAAACATTAGCAAAATACCGTATTATTTTGAAATTCACAGAATGGCCAGAATTTTGGAGAAATACAAAATGCTGGAGTAACTCAACAGGTTATGCAGCATCTCTGGAGAAAATGGATAGGTGCTGTTTCTGGTCGGGACCCTTTAACTATTTAAGGAAAAGCAAAATATGTGCTCTATAAAATAGCATTTGCAAGAGTAGAAATGATAAACATTAAAACGACGGGCATAAAAGCCCTCCCTGTTTGTTTTAGAAATATAGATATTTTATTCTATTTCACCTTCTAACTGGATTTTTTTGTACTATGGGTTGCAAGGTAAAGAAGGTTAAGGTTAAGTTTTGTACTATGGGTTGCCACCCATACTATTTGTTTTTGTCAGAAGCTTGTAAGTGTGCATGCAATATTCCTTCTAAGACCGATGCCCAGGTTTACCACTACTATCTAGAGATTAAGACTGCTAAGTGGAAGGTTAAAAAGAATTGCACTATAACAGTGGCATAAAAAAAATACTGGCTTGATCCCAGTGGACATCCTTCACACCTTGCACTCACCCTGGACATTTACTCCACTGTTGTCCTTACTTTGAGAGCATGGCCTTTCGGGCTATGAATGGTTATAAAGCCACCAGCAGCAAAAAAGGCTCTGAACCAGGATCATTCAGATGTCTTCTGAGAGCTCATGACGTAAAAGGTTTTAAAAAAAAACTTTTTCTAAATGGCTATGGTTCCCAGGTTCACCAGGTTAATTCACGGGATGGCAGGACTGACATATGATGAAAGAATGGATCGACTGGGCTTACATTCACTGGAATTTAGAAGGATGAGAGGGGATCTTTTGAAACATTTAAAATTAAGGGATTGGACAGGCTAGTTACAGGAAAAATGTTCCCCATGTTAGGGGAATCCAGAACCAGGGGTCACACTTTAAGAAAAATGGGTAGGCCATTTAGGACTGAGATGAGGAAAAACCTTTTCACCCAGTGGAGGGTGTGACTGCTAGTGAGGCAGGCAGGGGAACAGAGGTGAGGACTGAGTTAGAGGACTGTAGGAAGAATGAGCAACCTAACCAGGGCACTGTGATTCAGGGGGCCATTCGAGAGGGAACAGGGAAGAAAAATTTAGTTGCCATCGGGGTTACTATAGTTAGGGACATTGACACTGGTCTCTGTCGTGAGGATCGAGAGTCCCGAAGGCTGTGTTGCCTGTCTGGTGCCTGGGTTCAGGACATCTCGTCTGATCTGCAGAGGAACTTGGGACGGGAAAGATCCGGTCATCATGGTCCATGTGGGTACCAATGACGTAGGTAGAACGAGGAAAGAGGTTCTGCTAAAGGAATTTGAGCAGCTAGGTACCAAATTGAAAAGCAGAACCAAGAAGGTAATAATCTCTGGATTGCTACCTGAGCCGCTTGCAAATTGGCATAGGGCTGAGAGGATAAGAGAGTTGAACGCGTGGCTCAAAGACTGGCGTGGAAGAAGTGGTTTTGAATTTGTGGGACATTGGCACCAGTATTGGGAAAGGAGGGAACTGTTCCGATGGGACGGACTTCCCTTGAACCAGACTCCTGGCAAACCGTATAACTAGGGCTGTAGATAGAGTTTTAAACTAAATAATAGGGGGTGGGGGGGTCAGCAAATTGGAGGTGTAAGGGTGGAGTTAAAGGGAGAGAGAGAGTGCAGGAAATGTTACAGAAATCTCCCAAATTAATGGGGCGGAAAGTTCAAGAAGGGGTAAGGTCGGGTAAAATTGGGAATGGTAAGCGAAGGGAGGTGAATACCGAATTAAAGATGTTGTATTTGAATGTGTGGAGTATAAGAAATAAAGTGGATGAACTTACAGCACAGTTAGAGATTGGTAGGAATGATGCTGTGGGAATTACAGAGACATGGCTGCAAGAGGATCGGAGCTGGGAGCTGAATATTCAGGGTGAAACGTCATATCGGAATGACAGGAAGATGGGCAGAGGGGGGTAGGGTAGTGCAGTTGGTTAGGAATGAAATTCAGTCCTTAGCGAGGACTAGTAGCAAAATTGTGGATAGAGCTGAGAAATTATAAAGGTAAAAAAACCCTAATGGGAGTTATTTACAGGCCCCCAAACAATAGCCATGATATAGGGTACAAGTTACATCAGGAGATAAAATTAGCATGCAAAAAAGGCATTGCTATGGTGGTCATGGGGGGGATTTCAATATGCAGGTAGACTGGGAAAATCAGGTTGGTACTGGACCCCAAGAAAGGGAATTTTAGAGTGCCTCCGAGATGGATTCTTAGAGCAGCTTGTAATGGAGCCTACCAGAAAAAAAGCCAATTTTGGATTTAGTGTTATGCAATGAACCGGATTTGATAAGGGAACTCAAGGTAAAGGAACCATTAGGAGGTAGCGACCACAATATGATAAGTTTTAATCTGCAATTTGAGAGGGAGAAGGTGATATCAGATGTGTTGGTATTGCAGCTGGGCAAAGGGGACTACAGAGGCATGAGAGAGGAGCTGGTCAAAGTTGACTGGAATGGGACCCTAGCAGGGATGACGGTGGAACAGCAATGGTAGGAATTTCTGGGAATAATCCGGAAGATGCAGGATCTTTTCATTCCAAGGAGGAAGATTCTTGGGGGAAGAGGCGACCGTGGCTGACAAGGGAAGTCATGGACAGTATAAAACCAAAAGAGAAGGCGTATAAC